>NC_140816.1:7077500-7222500 GCF_050613455.1 Vespa mandarinia | reverse complement strand
ACGTTTATCCGTCGTCAGATACAAATTCGACGAAATTATTAGAATAATTAATTCTTTTCTATAAAAAAAAAAAAAAAAGAAAAAAAAAAAAATTTATTCGCTCGATAAAACGAATTAAGAAATTTTTATTGTGACATAAATTTTTAATTACGAAGTAAATTTTTATTTTCGATCGACGACAAAAGAAAAAAAAAAAAAGAGAAAAAAAAGGGAAGATAAAAAAAAAAGAAAAATTGAAAAGAAACTCCGATCTATTCGTATAGTCTTCACATTTTTTCTCTTCTTCTTCTCTTTTTTTTTTCTTCTTCTTCTTTTTAACGAGAGAACGCGTGATCTAGGCGCCAAGGAAAAATGGCGTCTCCGACAATGGACTTTCCGTTATTCTCTTCATCTTACGTAAAATAAATAACCTTACACGTTATCTTCGTGGAAGCATTACGTATTTTCTTACTTAGTTAGATTATTCGTGAGAGGCAGATTTGCATTGGATCGATGGAACTGAAGACGATAACTTTGAATTACAATTGCGATTTTTAAAAAAGAATTCGTGGAAAAAGAAAAAATAAAGAAGAAAAGAATAAAATTAAGAAACCGTCGAGGATTTCATCGGCTCAATGGAAAATAACGTATTTTCCGTGAGTCAACGTGCCTTGGAAATTTAAAAATGGGAAAAAAGAGAGAGAGAGAGAGAGAGAGAACGAGACATATTTAAAAGCCGTTCGTACCTTTCAAAGAAGCTTCCGAAGAAGCTTTTATTCAGTTTAAGAAGCTCGACAACAGAGAAAGCTTTTAAAATAACGATTTACGATAACTATTCAACATATTCTACGTTTAAGGATAAAATCCTTATTCGAACTTTCCTTCCGGTCTATTCTTTTTGTTCATCTTCTTCTTTTTTCTTTTTTTTTTTTTTTTTTATTTTTTTCTTTTTATTTATTTTTTTTTTTTATTTCTCTTAATTCCATATCCGAATAGAAAAAGGAAAAAGAAAGAGAGAGAGAGAGAGAGAGAGAGAGAGAGAAAAGAAAGAAATAAAACGACAAAGAGAAGTTTGTAAAATTCTATGAATCAAAATTGTCATGAAGAAAATAAAATGATATTCTATATATTAAAATGTAAATTTGACTTTTTAACGTTCCACTTAAACCTGCAAATTTACAATCTTAGATAAAATTTAGATCGATAAGCGTGATTCTTTTCTAATGACGAGAAATTAAATTAGGAAATAACATATTTCGAACGATTATTTCACATAACGATCGAACGATATACAATTATCTGTTCTTTTCTCTTCTTTTTTTTTTTTTTTATTTTGTTTATCATTTCGATCAACAAAAATTTATAATGCGAAGAAGTAGATGTATGGATAAAAAAAAATTTTCGATCAAAATTTTCGATAAAATATAAATACGAATATATAAATAAAAAATGTAAAATATTGATGATTTATCTAATTAAGATAAGGCGTTTCTCTTGAGTTGAGTAAAAAGAAAAAAAAAAAAAAAAAGAAAAAAAAAATGTCGATAATCGCTTGTACAAAATCGTTCTTAAATTATTTTGTTGTTTCACTCTTTCATCCTACTATTAATTTGTTATACACACACACGCACACACATCACACATATATAAAATTTGTTATAATCTACCTTTCAATCTATTATATATATACACATATAAATATATATATATATATATATATATATATATATAAATATAATAATGTGTTTTATATATATATATATATATATATATATATAAAATTTGTTATAATCTACCTTTCCATCTGTTATATATATATATATAAAAGTTGTTAGCTATAATATACCTTTTCCTAACGATAGATGCATACAAGCAGAAAAAACAAGTTTATATATCAATCTATATATATATATATATTTATAGATATATATATTTATAGATATATATATATATATATATATATATATATATACACATTTACAACGAAATTATGTGAAAAGCGGAAGTCTGTCTATCTATCTATCTCTATTCCTATGCATCTATCTATGTATCTATCCATCTATCTATCTCTTTTTCTTACGACTTTTCCCTTTCCGTTGCGCTCGCGTGCGTTTGGCAGCAAATAAAGTCGATTTATTTCTTTCTCTTTCTCTTTCTCTTTCTCTTCTTTAAGTAATTGCATTCGATTCGATCGACCGATCCCGACTGCGAAAACTTCGACGACGACGGAAGAAAGCCGACGAGTAGTAAGCAGAACTACTTACTACTTATGTATTATTATTATTTCGGCTCGATGTCCTCGAAAAATGATGATCATTAGCGACCATTGCCTAACGACGAAATTACCCTAATCGTCCGTCCGTCGTACGTCCACGATCGTTGTTAAAGTTATTACTATCAAATATTCTATAACGATATACCAACTATATTACACATTACGCGTTTTGAAATTCTTCACGTTAAGTTATTGGATCGTATTTGTATTTGTAATAATATATAAATGATTGGATCAAGTAGATGGGAAGGGTGGGTGGTTTAATGGGGAGAAAGGGTGGATTAATGGGTGGATTTGAAAGTAAATGAATCATAATTATTCTAAATGATCATTAAAAATCGATCATTAACGCTGTTCATTTCAAGCCAATATTTCTCCTTAATATTATAATATCTATTATTAGTATTAATATTAATAGTATTATAAGAAAAAAAATTAAAAAAAAAATCATATGATTAATTTTAATTATTAATTATCCCCGCTACGTGCCACCCCACACCCCAACCTCCGCACCTTCCTTAAAAAAGAAAAAGCATCGATAAAAAGTAAATCTTCTGATTTTAATGAAAATTTTTAGATTTATAATTCGACCAAGAAAAAAAATCCTTAAAAAAAGAGTCGAAGAGAATGAGTAATTAATTTTTAAAATCATCTGTTAACTTTTGATCTATCATCCCTTCTTACATCACTTTACTCATTCATATCCTCGTTTTAATATTAAATTTCTTATTTTAAAATACTTTCCTTTAGATTTCTTTAGTTGAATTTATTCTTTAATGTTGTATTCCCAATGATATATATATATATTTATTTATTTATTTATTAATTTATTTATTAGTATTATATATTCTTTCATTTTCAATTATATTTTACTTCTAATAAATATAATAATAATAATAATTATTATTATTATTTGTTTTGTATAGTTCACATTTTTTTACATATTTTTTTACCTTTAAATCCTTAAATCTTTTGTTCTTATAAATATAAAATATATTTATTATTTCTTGCTTTATTATTATTATTATTATTATTATTATTATTATTATTATTATTATACTTTTTTCATCAATTAGTAATATATCAAATATACAAATATAACAATTAGTTCTTCTTCATGCAATTATACATTGCGCGTTTAATTCTCATGACAAATTTATCGATCGTCAATATTTCCCGATAAGTGATCACGCGCGAATTCGTGAATCAATCATTAGTTTCGTTTAAGCCGCGTGATAATTTTATACGCGATGATAAAAAAAAAAGGAATAAAAAAAAAAAGGAATAAAAAAAAAAAAGACCATCGCCGCAAAAGTTGACAATTTGAATGACAATAAAAAGTTCGACCGCAATGAATAGAAAAGAAAAGAAAAAAAAAAAAAGAAAAAAGAAATAAAGTTAATTCAACGAAGTAAGCGCACGTGGAATATTTAATTAACGTCACTTGATCGAAGTCACGTAACTCAATATATTTATAACGCATAAATACGAAGAAATGCATTGACTGGCAATTAAAAAAAAACTTTGCTCGATGTTAAATCTTTGATGAAAGAAATAAAAACAATAAAAAAAAAAAAAATATAAAAAAAAATTTGTTTAAATATAATTTCAAGAAACTATAGAGAAATGTTAATATTGGAATTTTTTGATTCTATCCTTCTTTTTTTTCTTTTTTTTTTATGAACGTATAAAGGAAGTAGAAAAAACAAATGTAATTTTATCGCATCCAATTAGATAATGAATCGAAGAAGATACATCGAAATATACATGTGAAGGAATATCTTTTGTGTGATATTGTTCCTTTGGTGACATTGAAAAAAAGCCGAATTAATTTCGTCTCGACTAATATCTTTTCTTTTTTATATTTCTCTCTCTATGTTTTTTTTTTCTTTTTTTTTTTCTTTTTTACCAACTCAATCGTAAGATAATAAGCTTAGGAATAGCTTATAATCCATAAAATAATCAACTTAAGAAAGTTTCGAAAAAGAAATAATCGAATTTTAATATCGTCAAAGAAGTTTCGGGTCTACTCGATGTAATGAAATTTCTTTTACATATAGATAACCCAACACGCACACACGCACACACACACAACACACACACACACACACACATATTTTCCTAAGAGTAATTTTTTCCTTTTTTCGTCTTTCTCCAGTAAAGTTTTTAATCTCAATATACACCGATCTCTAATTGCTACATTAACCATACAGTAATATAAACTATTTCTCTAATTACTTTCTATTTCGAAAATCCATCCAGTTAATTGAACCCTTCACATCACTCTTTCATATGTATTATTAAACTAATCCAACGTTAGCTTATATTTCGTGTATAAATTTCATTTATAATACGAGAGACGTCATTCTCAATTATCAAACGTGTATATATATATATATATATATCTCTGTTTCATTATATCGATCATTAGTGAATAAGAGGAACAGGTAGAAGAAGAAGAAGAAGAAGAAGAAGAAGAAGAAGAAAAATAAATAGGAATGAATTAATTAAATGTATATCAGTTTAATCGTAAACAAAAAAGAAATAATACGAATTATTAATTAATTCTAAATTTTACTCACGAATAAATTCATATCATTCCCATACATTCGCAAATAATCGAAGATTTGAAAGCGTACTCGTTTTATTAATATAATACCATAATCGGCCATATTGAAATTTCCAATGGAAAATTTTAACCTTTGATAATAATAATACATTACTATTATCATATGAAAGTTTTATATATATATATATATATATATATATATATATATTGAAAAGTCATAAAAAAAAGTTGTAAACAATAATCTAATTTAAATGATCTATTTCTAATCCCTAATCGTGCATAACTAATCCAAAAAGAAATCACATTTGTTACGCTTGGTTATTTATAAATTGAAAAAAAAAAGAAAAAAAACAAAAACAATAAAAAAACAAAAAAACAAGATTAACGAAGAAGTTAAGGCATGAATATTGCACAAGAGGTCGATGTCACTGTTCGCGTAATTATAGGTCATAAAAGCAATATTTTTCTATTGCATCGAAAGAAAGAAAAAGAGAGAGAAAAAGAGAGAGAGAGAGAGGGAGAGAGAAAGAAAGAAAAAGAGTGCAAGAATACAATTTTGATGACGTTCGATTTTCATCCTTATCCTTTAAACCTCTTGTCGCGTTGAGACCTTAATTACTATACGCTCTCACTTTACTAACGTGCGTTCGAACTTGCCGCGAATTGCTATTCCCTAAGCGAATGTTATTACAAACCTAATGCCGCCATGTCGTGCCTCGGGTAAACCCTATTAAGCTCGTTATATTTCATATATAATATATACATACATGTATATATTATACCCTAACTTTTGTCTATATACAAATGAATCTAAACCTAATACGAATAACATATATACATATATATATATATATATATATATATATATATATAAGTACTAATAAATATACTAATTATCCAATCGATCAGCTTCTCTTTTTTTTTCCTTGCACTCGTAAAAAAAAAAAGAAGGAAAAAGGAAAGAAGGAGGGAGGGAGGGAGGGAATTAGAAGTAGTAAAAAAAAGAAAACAAAATAAAAAAGAATTGCTCTCTCACCGATCATCAAAAATGGTGCAGCGAGATTGAGACCGATGAAATCGACTCCTAGATACATGCAAAGTCCAAAAGCGGCAACGGTCGCCATACCGGCGGACACGTTCCCAAGAAGGCCAAGCCAGGGTTTACTTCGTACCCAGTCGGTCATCATGCAGGTCACCACAGAAAAGATACCCATTATTGCGAACGTGCTTGAGAAATACGGGACAATTGTTTTCGTATTTGCTTCCAACTCTAATTCCAATGTCCTCGAGGCAAATCGCGCTGTGCTTATGTGCTTGAAAATACCGCTATCCTCAGCCTCGCCGACTATGTTTAGAAAGGCTTCCTCCCAGGCGGCGCCACTATAAGAAAAAAAAAAAAATACATATATATATATATAAAAAAAATAAAAATAAAAAATTCAAATATAAAATTAAGAAAAAAAAAAAAATAAATAAATAAATAAATATTTAAAGCAATAAAACAACATGTCGCGACAAGTATCGATCGTTTTATGATCAATCCATTTTTATGGATGAATTTAAAAATATAAACCTCTAAAATTGGTACTGTTTTAATACTTGAAATCGTAAAAAAGAAAAACACAAAAAAAAAAAAAAAGAAAGGAAATAAACTTGATATCTCTCTAAGTATACACGAAAATGTTATTTCCTCTCTCTCTCTTTTCTTCTCTCTCTCTCTCTCTCTCTCTCAAAAAAGTTATGTCTTTTTCTTTAATTAGTATGCGTATTATCTATTCTATCCTTTACCTTTCCTTTTTTTTTTTTCTACTCGACCGATCAAAGAGCATATAAAGTTAGAAACTATTAAAATCTTTTTCATCACGCGGTTAAACGCGGTTAACAAAACAACGAAACAACAGTTATGCTTTCTAACTGGGTTCGTATGATTTCATGTGAAAAATTTTTCTCTAAACAATTAAAAATATACAATTTAGTAGGTTGGTCTGCAGAGAAAAAAAAAAAAATTAAAAAAAATAAATACATAAAGAAGCCTTAAAACCTTAAAGTCAATCGTAAGATATATCAATAGAAAGTAGATTTAATGAAAATAGATCCTTGATCAAGAATAGTGAAATCGTATGACGAATTTTCTCTTCTTTTTTCTTTTTTCTTCCTTCAATATTAAGTAACCGCGATTTAGCTGTAACGTAAATTTGGAAAGTCGTCAGCTACGAAACGACGATTTGGTTTCGCTTAACTCTGATGTAAGTTCGAAGACTCGATTTCTTTAGTTAGATCCTGGACGCGATAAATCTTTTTCTCTCTCTCTCTCTCTCTCTCTCTCTTTCTCTTTCTCACGGATTGTCACTTATTCGTATTTAAACATGTTTGCACTGCTTGCTTACTTACAAGAGAGAGAGAGAGAGAGAGAGAGAGAGAGAGAGAGAGAGAGAGATAAGAGGAGGTTAGAGGGAGGAGGGGGTTCAATGAACTCACATAGCATCTTGCCGTGGGTTGTCGACGGTGATGAAGTAGGCGAGCTGGACCGACGGCACCGACTCGATCGTTAGATCCTCACTGATGACACTACCGCCGAAGAAAACCGGGAATAGATGGGCGTCCCATGTCACAGGATTAAACATCACCGGAAACGTTAGATTGAGCTCCCTATTTTCTACCTCCCTGGAGAGAAAAAAAAACAACAACAAAAAACAAAACGAAACAAAACAATTCGAACTGCTTGTATTCTAATTAATGAAGAAAAAGAACGAAAAAAGAAAAAAAAAACACAGAGAGAAGGAAAAAAAAATATTATTCCAACGAACTGGACGTTACCGATCGGATGGATATAATAATGGAAATTGTTTTGCGAATTAAAAAGTATCGTTCGTTCTATAAATTGAAACCTATTGTTTCGATTCAAATTTTACAAAAATTATCACTATCGATTGGACACTTGCTTGAGTCCTATTTCAAGGACATTGGATTTTATTATTATTATTAAAAAAAAATTATTCGGAGATTTGCACAAATTTATTCGATCCTAATCAATTAGACAACACTGTTTGAATCTGAATGAAGAAAGAAAGAAGAAAAAGAAAGAAAAAAAAAAACGAAAGGAAAAAAAAATTGTTTTGTAAATTAATGTTATTATTGACACTGAATATCATCGATCGTTAAAAAATAAATTATCTCATTGAAACTGAGGATAATAAATATTCAGATATTAATAAAAATCTATGATATTTAAAATCTGTCATTTATATTTTTATTTATTTTTTTCTTTCTTTTTTTCTTTCTTTCTTTTTTTCTTTCTTTAATGACATATCCAATATATTTTGGAGAGACTTACTCTATTACATGATGAAGATTAAGAATGTCGTTGTTGAAACATTCGTCGAGCCAACGTGCACATATCTCTTCATAAGTGAATATTTCGTCTTCATATTTTATTTTAACTTCTCGTATTATTCGATCCAACTCTCGCAATTCATTCCAAATTACGCTTCGCAGCATATTTGGATCGCCGTCTTTCGGAATAATTATTACATGGCCGAATCGACCTAATGAAGGAACGAAAGGAGATCGAGTTAGTATACAAAACAAAAAAAATTAGTCACTAAAAAAGAAAAATAGTATATATATATATATATATAAAATAAAATAACGAAATCAGTTATTTATTTCAATGTCATTGAGAATCAACTTTCACTAATTTCAAATCTATAATCAAATGAATCATTGACTCGTAACATTTAATATGAATCACTTAATAAAGCTATTAACGATAATATTAATCTATCCTAAATAGAATCAATGTCCATTTAACCAGTGGTTGTCAAATTTGAATATTAAAACGTTCATATATTTTCTCGATCGATTCCATCTCGATCGGATCCATTGATAATTGATTTATTTAATTCATTTGATTTAATTCATTTTATTTGATTATTTTATTTCATAATAAAATATACCTGGCCTGGTGATACGGCCGACGTTAAACTGATGACTATAGTTGACTTTGAAATATTGCTCGACTATAGCTCGCTCGGTCTTTCCAGGACCGTCAACCGGAGAGAAGAGATATTCTGGATCGATCTCGTAGTGTATCCTTTGATATCCGGTGAAGCAAATGCAGGCCAAGAGGGTTGGTACGATGACAAAATAACCAGGATGACGGCCGACCACAAGGCCGACCTTGTGAAAGGCACGGTTTAGAAAATCGTCGACGCACGTTAGATTGTGCCACATCTGAAATATACATAAGAATAATCACACTTGCTCACATGCACACGCAAGCAAACACAAGCGCATATATATATATATATATATATATATATATATATATATATATATATATATATATATATATATAATGTACATTTAAATGAATACGGAAAGAGAAAAAGTATCTCGTATTGTATTCTTAAAAAAAAAAAAAAAAAAAAAAAAAAAAAAAAAAAATATATAAAACAAAATTAATTAATTGACTAAAATAGAAGAATAAATTGAATGACAGTGAAATTTAATTCAAATTAAAGATATCGAGTAAAAAAAAAAAAAAAAAAAAATAATTTTAAAAAAAGAAAAGAGGATTGAATGAGAAATAAAAATAATCGAACAAAGAGCTAATTCTTTTTCTATTCCTTTTTTTTTTTTTTTTTGTTAATATTAATAATTTTAATATTAATAATTTTAATAATATATTTAATATATATATATATATTAAATTTTATAATAAATATATATGTATTATAATAAATGTATATATATATGTATATGCTAAATTAAAGTAAGTATATAGTATATATATCAAAATAATTTTTTTTTAATATATATATATATTTTGTTAACATTGACGATAAGACGGATTTTCCAATGGCTTATAACGATATACATGATACGTGGCATATACGAGTCATACGAATGAAATTATCATTCAATGACACGAGTCATGATTTGCAGGTGTCGACTGTCGATGATACGCATGATCTGTTACTACAATCATCCGGACACATAATAATAAAATCCTTCGTTGTATAGATACGTACCTACTTACATATACATATACATATATGACGTCAGAAAATCACCGACTACACGTGGCTTAACTTTAGTGAAAGAGACAAAGAGAGAGATAGAAAAAGAGAGAAAGAGAGAGACCTAAATACATTTTCTAATAGATCCTTGATTGTCGATAACAATTGTTTAAGAATTCGATTGGAAATCATTTAATCTTTTAATTTTTTTTTTCCTTTTTTCTTTTTTATTTTTTTTATTTTTTTTTTTTTTTTTTTTTTTTTTTTTTTTTTTTTTTTTTCTTAAACATATGTAATCATACGAAATCATTATATAAATCGTGTAAATCGTGTAAATCGTGTAAATCGTGTAAATCGTGTAAATGAATTTTTTCCTTCGAACGCATAGACAAAAAATGTAATACATTGATTAAAGATACTTATCAACATATATATATATGTTTTTTTAATATTATAAAAAAATTATAACAAATGTAATAGATATATATGATAGATATAAACAAAAAAAAAAAAAAAAAGAAAGAAAAGAAAAAAAACTAAATCTAAACATTTTCTCCCACGTATTTATTATAATAAATTATATTTTCCAATGTCATTCAACGATACATTATGATTGTATCGAGAATAATTGTTTTCCAAGGTATACCAAGTACGTACGTGATATATATATATATATATATATACATATTTTTTTTTTTGAGGATATCCAAAAGAAAAAGAAAAAGAAAATAAAAAAAAGAAAAGAAAAATTGTCGAAAGATTTCTTATATTACATATTTATCATTGTCCAATTGATGTCGATTCTTTCTAAAAAAAAAAAAAAATATTATTTCGAAACAATCGCGAAGCGGTCAGAAGATAATCGTGGCAAAAAAAAAAAAAAAAGAAAAAAAAAGAAGAAAGAAAAAACGAAAAGAGAAAAAATATAGAAAAAACAAGGAGGGATAAAGAAGGTGTGCATTATTTCGAGATTTTAAGAGTATATATAACGATTTGAAGTTATTAACATGACATTTTACGATGAACTCTATAATAATGATAGAGCAACAGAGGAAAAGAAAAAGAGTGAGAGAGAAAGAGAAAGAGAGAGAGAGAGAGAGAGAGAGAGAGAGAGAGAAAATAAATAAATGGTGTCTTTATTTTCTTGATCTTGCACCACTACGATCGTTTCTCTTTGCATGCTAATGCAAAGAGAATGATCGCAAGAGTGCAAGAAGGCATTGCCATTCGACGACAACGACGACGAGGACGACGACGACAATGAAGTAGTATAACCGTTCGTTCAAGTCGACAAACACAGTAAAAAAAAAAAAAAAAAAAAAAAAAAATAACTAGACAAGCTTCGTAAGGAGAGATAGATAGATAGATAGTGATAGAAAGAGAAAGAGAGAAATGTCGAATGCGATTATCGACGTCTAATCGTTCAAGGTTGCATTATCATTAAAATTAAAAAAAAAAAAAAAGAAAATACGTTGAACGAGAAAACAATTTTTTTTTCTTTCCTTTTCTTTTTAACGAGTAAAAAGAAAATATCTCTACGGAATAATATTTTGAAGATTCGTATGGACTTTGATAAAAAGAAAAAAAAAAAAAAACAAAAACAAAAAAAATCTTTTCCTAGAATATTACATCGTTTCGTTCGAATAACAATTTTTATATATTTATATTATATAATTATAATTTAATTAATATAATTACATAATATCACATACATATGTATATATAATGTATAATTATATTATTTATATTTTCTATATATTTGTATATATATATATATATATATATATATATATATATATATATTATCATATATGTAATATTATATGTAGATACTACGAAGGATTTATTTGTTTTTATTTTTCTCAAATAATAGTCATGGCTCGAGCACTCTAATTACGTGGAATTAATTACCGAGAGAGTATCTATTTACTTTCTATTACTATTTTTTTTATAAACCTTTTACTCTATTCTCTCTCTCTCTCTCTCTCTCTCTCTCTCTCTCTTTTTCTCTCTCTTTTTCCTTTCTCATTGCACTAACAGCACTTTATGAAACGGAACTAAACGAAATGAAACGAATGGAAGTGCATACTTACTTCACGCTCGTTAAATATACATAAATTTCGTATCTAAATAAAAGATTACATTATGTATTATATGTATACACTATGTATTACATATATATATATATATATATATATATATATATATATCCTATTTATCCGTTGGAGAAGCTAAACTATGTATATAAATACATATATACATGTCTATATATATATATATAAGCAAAAATTAAAATAAATATAAGTATATATGTATATATTTATGTAAACATACACACATACACACACACACACACATGGGCGCGCACACATATTAATATATAATGTACATGGATAAATAAAAAAAATTATTATAGAAATAAACTCACGCCTTGTTAAATTATGGTAAGATTTAATGTCACGTTATTTATACGTTTCTCAATTTTTTCTTGAACTTTTCCGATCGACATTTCGAATTATCAATTTGAAAGAACAGACTCTGGTAATCTTTAAGAAAATCTTTAACAAGAAAATTACTAGTACTGTTATAAGATAATCATCGTTTGAAGGCACATTGAACATATTCTCATCGGAGTGTCTAACCAACTATT
This sequence comes from Vespa mandarinia, assembly GCF_050613455.1. Taxonomy (NCBI): domain Eukaryota; kingdom Metazoa; phylum Arthropoda; class Insecta; order Hymenoptera; family Vespidae; genus Vespa; species Vespa mandarinia. Next base: position 7,210,006 of record NC_140816.1, on the reverse strand, counting down.
CGATTTCTTTCAATCTTCTTGAAAGAAACAAAGAAGTAAAAGAGAAAATAATAATAACAATAATAACAATAATAACAATAATAATAAACAATACAACGTTATTTTTATATAATAAATTTTCAACGTATAAAATATTATTGGCCACCAGTCTTGAAAATATAATAAATAAACGATCCATTGTAAAAAATGAACCGTAATAAAAAATTCACGATTAAAATAAATTGCAACTATCGGTTACTAATAAAAAAAAAAAAAAAAAATTGGGAAAAAAGCAAACAAGCAAACAATTAAAAATAATCCAACACATCTTTCGGACGATAGAGAGAATTTCATGAGTGGAATAAATTGCAGGCTGTTGATGGAGAAAAAAGAAAAAAGAAGAAAAAATAAAGAAGTAGAAGAAGAAGGAAAGAAAGAAAAGAAGAAAAAGAAAATAATCATCGTACAAAGAATTATAAACAATCCAATGTCATTTACGTAATGAAAAAAAAAATTCACGGGAACAAAGTAAACGTTGCTACGGTTTTAAGAGAGAAATATTATAAAAAAAAAAAAGAATTATGAGTCTACGTGCAAACTAACGCCACCATTTTCATAATGAATCTAACGAACTGAAATTAATCCGTCTCTTTCGAAAAAAAAAAAAGGAAAAAAGAGACCAAAAAAAAAGAAGAAAAAAAGAAAGGAAACAAAAAAAAATATATATATATATATACATAACTCGGAGAAAAAAAAAAAGAGGGAGAAAAGGCATGAAAAAAAAAAAAAAAAAGAAAAAGAATTGATTAAACATTTGATATATATAACAAATCGACGAAATGATAGATATAGATCGACAATCGTTCCTATGTACAACGATATTATTACTTAAAGGCAGACGAGCTTGACACTAAAGATACAATTTATGGCTTTAATGATGGCAATGGCAAGCTTCCGCTCTATCAAACGTACCCTTCCTGGACGACGCTCGATAACACACACACACACACACACACACACATACACACACTCCCTGAATGTTGTTCTCTTTCTTCTTTCAACGACTTAGAGGTGATATCTATTTTTGATCTATGACCAATACGATAATACAAACGAACAAATAAGCAAAGAAAAGAAAATGAAAAAAAAAAAAAAAAAAAAAAAAGAAAAAAAAATAAGAAAAAAAAAGCAAATAAAAGAAAGATATATTTTTATTCATACTCGTACTTTGTTCAATGACGCTAAGTTGTAATACTTCTTCTTCTTCTTCTTCTTCTTCTTTTTTTTTCTTTCTTTCTTTCTTTCTTTCTTTCTTTTTTTTCTCTTTTTTTTTTCCTATAGTAATGACCTAATTGAAAGAAGATACTTAAGATACTATCGACAATAATATGAATAAATCTAACGACAATCGATTGCATTTAGATGGAACGTATAAATATTCAAACAATAATTAACGGAATCAAATATGATAGATACCATTGTAATATATCTTTCGAATTAATTATGAAATCGTTTAAAAAAAAAAAAGAGAAAAAAAAAATAAATATATATATGTAATTCAATCATTTTTATTTTTCCTTCAAGATTTATTTTAGATTTTTCAGATATCATTGTAGATTTCTGAAGTCTCGCGAGTTAATTTTTTCCAAGCTTTTCGACGATTTGAAAAAACAAAAAAAAAAGAAAAAAAAAAGAAAAAAAGAAAGAAGAAAAGAAAATCTAACCTACAAAATTTTGGGTAAAGTGTCATTGATTTTAACTTTTTTATTTTTCTTTTTTTTTTTTTTATATTTATATCATTGGACTAGTTTTATACTCGAACGAGTGCTTAACAATTCATAATATCAATTATATTATATTAACGATATGAAATAATATTAATTTCTCCGTTTCAAAATTCAAATTAAATGATCATTGAAATTTGCTATATAAAAAAAATTGTAAAGAAATAATCAAAATTTTATAAATCATATCGTCAATATTATTGTCCAATAGAAATGAAGGATAAAAAATCATTGAAAGGTTAAAAGACAAGGAGAATTGGTGAAGAGAGGGAGAGAGAGAGAGAAAGAGAGGGGGGGAGGGGAAGATTTAATGACGACAACTTAGGGGAGAATGAAGGGTAAACAGAAAGTTTAAGGATATCTTTCGATTTAATTCAAGAGACAAAACAGATAAAAATAAAAAATATATATGTAACAAAATATTTTGATCGAATTTGAAATTAATTGAAGTGATACTGCGTTAAAAATTCGATGATAAAAGAATTCGATTGACGAAAGAAAGAAAAAAAAAAAAAAAAAAAAAAGAAAAAAAAGACAAGATCAAATAAGATGAACGAGCAAAGTCCGATCTCTAAGAGAGATGGAAGATGTTTAAGTGTTATTAAGCTATAATATAATGATATAACAGTTTCACTGCTAAAACAAGAATAATAAAAATGTCGACGGACTTGACCCAGATTTATTAACGATTACGTGATCGGTGTATAAAACATTACAATAGGATTATCGTTGACTGTTAATTCGATACTGACAATGACAGTGAGAGAGAGAGAGAGAGAAAGAAAGAGAAAGAGAAAAAGGGAGAGAGATCACGCCGAGATGATGACTGACTTAAAAATTCGTCGAATGACACGACGAACGACATGATCTGATTTATTATTTCTCGTTTTATAAATTTTCTTTTCCTTTAAATCGCAAAAATCATTATACTCAAATATCTCTATGATTTAAATAATTAACAAAGGATATATATCATTGGAACTTGAAGAGAATAAAAGGATAACAAAAAATAAATCATCAATTATTGCGCATTATTAATCAATAAAAATATAAAACCGCAGTGGCGATTTTATTCGTCGTTATTTTTTGAATTTTGTAAAAATCTATATTTCTATTTCTCTTTTTTTTTTTTCTTCTTTTTCTTTTCATTTTTATTCATTCATTTATTTATTTATTTATTTTTCTTTTTTTTCTTCATTATACATTTCAATAAGGAAGAAAAATTTTTTTCGTATATTTTTATGAGAACTTAAATAGAAAAAAAAAAAAAAATATATATATATATATAGCTGAAACAATGATTGTTGTTAAATAAATCCTTTGATATTAGCTTGTTGATGGGATCGTTAGTTAAAAATAACAATCGTCTCTTTCGCCAAGTTACGAATTCTACTTGCATTTTCAAACATGACACGTGATTATCTCAACAAAATATCATTGTATAAATACAATCGATGTTTCGTAATAACTATTATATATACATATATATATATATATATATATATATATATATAAATATATATACATAGGTATATAGAGTATTATTCTATCTCCTGATGTAATGATACGTTAATTACGATAAATCATCTTTCATAAGTGTTAAATAAATAACAGAACTTGTAATTGGAGGAAGTACGTGATAAAAAAAAAAAAAAAAAAAAATAAAGAATTTCAATTTAATATTTCCTATAAATTGTTATCCTCACGAACAATAAAACAATAAGAACAATAAGTTCGGACACACGTTATATACGTTTTTCTCTCTTTTTTCTATTTATTTATTTATTTATTTTTTTATCTATTTTTCAAAGCAAACAAAAGAAGAGATAAAAATTACCAGAAAATCATTCGCGATTGCAATGAAATTTATATTTCAATTCTTTTTTTTGTTTGGTTTTGTTTTGTTTCACTTCCTACTCTATTCGTTCTTTTTTTCTTTATTTTATGAACAATAAGATAATAAGAACGAGCTCGAACGCGATATCTTTTCTCTCTCTTTCTCTCTCTTTCTCTCTCTCTCTCTCTCTCTTTTTATTATATTTTTGTCTTTGATAGGACAAATACTAGAGATAAAAATTAAACGCAAGATCCTTATCGATACCAGAGGAAAATTTCGATCTCAACAATTTTTTGTTTCCTTTTTTCAACTTGTTACTCAGATCATTTTGTTTCTACCTTATTTATATTTTTTTTTCTCTATTCTACGACAAAATAATAATAATAATAATAATAATAATAATAATAATAATAATAATAATAATAATAATAATAATAATAAATATGATATTTTACAATGGAACAAAAGAGGAAGAAAAATATTTAAGGGACGACGACAATGACGATGACAATGATGATGATGGCGATGACGATGACGATGACGATGACGATGATAACGATGAAAAAGATCTTGATCGATATATGAAAGAAATTCGATATATGGATTAGGGTTACAAAAGTAAAGTAAAAGAACCTACTCAAATTGCAGGCTCTGTTTTTATACCCCTCATAAGGAAATAGGAACCACGTGGCTATTGTTCTAAGACAATAGACTATACTAAGAAGAATATTGCGCCCCTATGTAGGCTCATATAACTTTTTAAGATGATGCGCCATCCTCTATGCCAATTTTAACCCTTGAAATAATAATTAAAAAAAAAAAAATAAATAAAAATCTTATAATGATATGATGATCATAATAATAATAATAATAATTATTATTATTATTATTAATTAATTTTAATAAAAAAAATTTGCCTATACTCGTTCAATAACAAATACATAAATAAAAATTCAAAAAAAAAAAATATATATATATATATTTTTATAACATATAATATATAAAATAATATAAAAAAATAATAATATAAAATATAAAATAATATAAAATATAATATAATATAATATAATATAAAATAATATAAAATAAATAATATAAAATAATATAAAAAAATATATATATATATTTTTGTAACATATATATATATATATATATATATATATATATGTTACATATATACATATTTTATATATAGTATTATTTAGATAATATATATAGCACGAATAAAATATATACATTATATTATATAAAATATATACAATATATACATATATTAAAAAAAAACTTCTGAATCAATGGTGATCAATTTAATCGATCCGCATATATCTTTTATCCAAATTTATTCCGATTGACTAATGATCATATATATTATGTATAACATAAAGTATAATAGTAAAAGTTAAATTACGTCGAACTAAAACTGAAACTGTCTATGAATATATATAATTAATAAAGAAAAACATAAATATAAATAAGATCATTATCGCATATATATATATATATATATATATATATATATATATATATATATATATTATATCTGCGTAAAATTTATAATCCTGACGAAATTATTAATTAATCGTGTCTATGAATGAGATAATTATTGAAATATCGATTTATTTCTATAAACATGTTTGAATATCATTCTCGTTCGAACGAAATAATTAACTAATTCAATCTTTCGAAGTTGTTTTCATTAACCGATAAAATATTTGTTTCCGACATTGAATTAAAATGTACGTCTTTCTAAATTCGTTTCTATTCCCTTACCAAGAATTATTCTTTAAATAACATCGTAATAATGTATTAATATATTCGTAATATTTCAGCAATATCTTACGATTTATTTTTATGTAGTATCTTTTGGTCTCTGTATAAAAAAAGAAAAAAAGAAAAAAAAAAGAAAAAAAAAAAAAGAGAAAGAAAAACAAAAAAAAAAGGGGGGAATTTATCTCCATTCATTTTAACAGAAAACAACCTTATTAAAATACGAATATTATCTCGTCTACTAAGAATTCTTTACAAGCAATTCTATATAAATCTTAAGGATAGATATATACGATGATCATAATGATAATAATAATTATACAATAATATAAATCAATGATATTATCAAGAGGATCTTTTTAGAATTTTAATTCTATCATATTTAATGTTACATAATGTGAATATTAATATATGTCGTATTTCTTAAAATGACAACATATATTGAATATCAATCACTTGTGCTTTCGTAATTTTGTTTAAAAAAAAAAATTAAATAACTAACGAGGAATTAATTTTTAATGTGACATTCTCTCTTTACCTATCCATTTATCTATAAATAAATATTCACGTATAATATAATATTATGAAATTTGTAATATATATATATAAATAAATAAATAAAAAAAAATATATATATATATGTAAAAATATTTTTATATTATTATTCTTATCTATAATGCTTATTATCCTACATATTATATATATATATATATATATATATACAAGCACACACGCACGCAAATTAAATGAAAAAAAAAAAAGAAAAAAGAAAAAAGAAAAATAAAAATCATTTACTCGTTTCCTTTCTTTTCATTTCTTCTCTTTTCAGAAAATTATACTATATATATATATATATATATATATATATATATTTTTTTTTTTTCTTTTATTTTTCATGGAGAAAGTTTATTCGGAGTGGTCATTGGGTAACGAAGAAGTCACGGAACATGTTTTATTAGATTCGAGTTAACCGATTGAATAACATCCTCGCGTGTGTTCCATTCTTTATGTCTCTCTCTCTCTCTCTCTCTCTCTCTCTCTCTCTCTCTCTCTCTCTCTCTCTCTCTCTCTCTCTCCTTTTCGTTGAATGACCCAACTTTATTTCTCGACATTTGTCTTTTTCTCTCTCTCTCTTCCCCTCTTTATCTCTCTCTCTCTCTCTCTCTCGCTCTCTCGCTCTATATATATATATATATTCACATATGTATGTACATAAAGAATATATAAACATGCTCTGACCTCTCAACTCATACAAGAGATGTTTTATCTCTACTCTCGATCGAACGAGTATATCATATATACGTATGTATGTAATATATTCGTATGTATACGTGTCTACGTATAATTCTATGTAATTGGAACAATAGAAATTTTATCGGACATATGGAGGACAATAAATAAATGATAAATAAAATTTTGATATAATAAATATCGCCAATTGGAACTTTCATTTATTGCTAGAAATTTAATTTCACGATTTAAATATGATCGATAATTTTTAACGACACCATAAAAATGATCAAACACACGATATCGATTTCGGCTCGTCGAGATAAATAATATTGGAATTGGCAATAGTGAGTTTATAAATTATAAAAAAAAAAAAAAAAAAAAAAATATATATATATATATATAACAAGAGAAAAGGATAATAAAATATATTCTGAAAATTTTCATTCATTGCTCATTCTGTCAATCGAGTATTAAAAATTGTGAACGATTTTGGAATTGTGACAAAAATTGAACAAACTTAATAGCTTACTATAGTTACTATTATACTACCGTATTATTTATTGCGATAAAAAATATTAAAAATTCCGATATCGATTAATGACCAAGATAATAAATTTCAATTGTTATCGTTGTTAAAAGAAAAAAAAAAAAAAAAAGAAAAAAAAAAAGAGAGAGAGAAAAAAAAATACCTGATAAAAAAGAGAATAAAAGAAAAAAGAACAAAGAAAAAAAAAGAACAGGAAGAAAGGAGAATAAAAAATTCACGAGTGGGAGGATCGTCGAGTTGTCGATTTTATCCCGGAAATATTATATCGCTCTTATTATAGCTAATATGCATGGAAAAAGAAAGAAAAAAAAAAGAAAGAAAAGAAAAGGAAAGGAAAGAAAAAGAGAGGAAGAAGAAAGAAAGGAAAGGAAGAGAGAGAGAGAGAGAGAGAGAGAGAGAAAAGGAGAGAAAGAGAGAGAGAGAGAAAAGGAAAGAGAGAGAGAGAGAGAGAAAAGGAGAGAGAGAGAGAGAAAAGGAGAGAGAGAGAGAAAAGAAGAGAGAAAGAGAGAGAAAAGGAGAGAGAGAGAGAGAGAGAGAGAGAGAGAGAGAGAGAGAAGGATAGATAGTGATGAGGAGGTGGAGGTGATATAGGAAATGGAGGAGGCTGATGAAAAGGAGGAGAGATTCAGAGGAGATCGAAGTGCAACATGTCGAAAGGCCACGGTAGCAGATTGATATCTCCAGGTCACGAGGACAAGCACGTTCACCAGCCAATAGCACTCGACCTTACGATCCCCTGCCAATCACCATCGACTAGAGACTTCCGCTCGAGCACGCGATCCACATTCTAATCTTTCGCAAGCGAGCCAGAAAATTTGGAATATATATTTTTTTTTTCTTTTTTTTTTCTCCCATCTTCCTTTCCGACCTATTCCTATTCCTATTCCTCTACTTCCTTCTCCTCTTCCTCCTCCTCCTCTTCCTCCTCCTCGCCCTCCTCCTTTTCTTCCCTTTTTACTCTTTTATCTATTTCACTCTATCTTTCTCTTCGTCCCAATTTTTACAATTATTGTCACATATAATCTTTCATTTCTTCTTCTTTCCTCTTTTTCACAATTATTTCATTATTATTTCATTATTATGGATTTATCAATCCAGCCTCGTAATGTAGTTCCATCGATCTATTGTTTCTTTTCTATTCATTTTCTTTGCACTTTCCTTCCTTTTCATTTATCTTTTTTGTTTTGTGTTTATTATTATTATTATTATTATATCGCGTTAATAAAACCAAGAATAAGATTTCTAGATAGATATTTTTTAATTACTCTTTGGACAGGAAAATTGTATTTATTTGTGTTGACCATTAATGGACCTTGTGCAGCATATATATATATATATATTTTATATATTTATATATTTATAATTAATTTATATATATATATATATATAAATTAATTTCTTTTATTATTAATTTATATATATATATATAAAAATTAATTTCTAAACAAATAATATTAGTGACAAGTTTGATTAACAATTTGATTAACAATATTTTTTTGCGATATTTTATATATTAATAAACAATAATACACGATAATGTATAATTGTTGAACTTTTGAATAATGACTCTTACTAGAGAAACAAAACAACAAAAAAATCAATACGAAAGTAAAATGAAAAAAAAAAAAATGCGAATCCTATGTCGTCGAAAGAAATGATCGACCATAACGATACCGATAACGATAACGATTACGATAAGAAGACGAAATAGAAGAAGAAGAAGGACGAATGTACGATCGATTGCAAGTGGATTAGAAATGCAAGACGCGACACTGGCTCATGTTCGACGAGCGGAATTTCAAACCACCTTCAATTTCACTTGTCGATGACGACAACGTCCTCCAAGTTCGTTGCTCGTGAAAATCCTACGTAATAATCTATAAGACAGAGAGATAGATAGATAGATAGATAGATAGATAGATAGAGAGAGAGAGAGAGAGAGAGAGAGAGAGAATATAATAAAAAAATTAAGAAATTCAAAAAATTTAGAATTAATATAGAATATAACAAATCAGTTGCATTGACTTGTATGTAATTAATTGTACGCTTAAAAAAAAAAAGAAAAAAAGGAAAGTTGAGAAAATGAAAAAAAATTTTTTTTCCTGTATAACTTACATTGAAAACAAAAAAAAAAGAAAAGAAAGAAGCATGTTTTGAAATAAATTGAATTAGAATTTTTTTTTTTTTCTTTTTTTTTTTTTTGAATAAATTAAATAAAAGCGAGAAAAAAATGTTCTTTCTATAAATTAAATTGAATGCATGTATATAAAAAAAAAAAAAAAAGAAAGAAAAAACATCAAAAAAGATCATAGAAAATAAGATAGAATGAAATATCTTATTTCGCAAATAAATGATAAAAATTCTTGCGTTATTAACTTTGTCTTGTATGAACGAAAAAAAAAAAAAAAAAAAAAAAAAGAAAAGAAAAAGAAAAAAAAAAAATTCTCGCGCATCTTCATTTTAATTATTTACATATATACATCATACATGTGTAAGCTTTTAATGATACAAAACCATGTAATATAAATAGCAAAGCTATATATAATTATACGATGTAATAATAATAACAATCCTAACGATGACGATGATAAAAAATAAAAATTCAACTAAGATGTTCATAGACCTAAGACGCCCTTGGGAATGATCGTAAAGTTTTAGATTTGTTAGAGAGACATATGTAAGTATCACTGTTGATAGTAATTTTTCTTTTTTCTTTTTCTTTTTTTCCTTCTCTTTTTTTTCCTCCTTCTCGTGACGTCGACAGTTAGTAAGAGCAGGCCGACCTCGTTCCAAAGACCATAATTCACCTGTCTAAGATTGCAAGACATACACACACACATACACACACATATACACAAACACATACATATATATACATATATATATGTTTATATTTATACATATATATATATATATATATATATATATATATATAAATTAAGCTTGTACTTTGCATATACTCTACCATGTGTTATAACTTCTGGTTATATACATACATACATACATATATATATATATATATATATATATATATATATACATGTAAATAAATATATATCGATTATTGGAAACTTATGGGCTTAGATGATTTAAAGATTGAAGAGAAGTGAGAAAAAAGAAAAAAAGAAAGAAAAGGAAGAAATATTCTTTAAATCGTTATAGGGCCCCATCGAACATATATACTAAATACGTGTGTATATATACATGTACGTATGAATATGCACGTATGTATGTGTATTTATGTATATATGTATGTATGTATGTGAAATTTAATAATCGGGAAAAGAAAAAAGAAAAAGAAAGGAAAAGAATAAAAATAAAAAAAATAAAAAAATAATAATCTTTTCCTATTTGAATTGTTATAGACTCCATTTAATATACATATCTATGTACGTATGTACCGTACTTATGTACTGTACATAACGTATATAGTACGTGGAATCGATCGAAATCGTCGTCGTGCTATGACTCGTTAAAGTCTACGCGATTCGTTTCTTTCATTACTTAACTCTATTTCAATCTCTTATCGTGTTACGTTAATGTAATATCAATGAGCATAGCGTATAAAGTAACGTCGACGCCAATAATGTTCAAACGTCTTTTAAAACATAATCCTATTATTAGAATGAACATAGTTAATACCTCGCCGATCATTTGGACAATTAAATTAGGGAGAAAAAAAAGGAAAAAAAAAAAAATAAAAAAAAAACAGAAAAAAATTTTCCAATCTAATCTACGAACTTGCGGCATATTAGATTTTCTTGAGAAAAATTTTCGTAAACCGAAAATGTACTATTATTTTCCTAAGTTCCATTGAGAACAAACAAGATGACAGAAAGAAAAAAATGTAAAGAAAGTACGAGTAAAATTGTCTGAATAAAGAAAATAACAAGTACATCTAATATCTCTATGTTAACGTTAGAAGGGATCATAGGTAGTTTTGAAAGAACGATGTAGTTTCTCAAGGAGAGTGAGAGGGGGGAGGGGGGAAGGGGAAAAAAAAGAAGAAAAAGAAATCTAAAGAAATATCCAAAAGAAAAGTCTAATGAAAGAATTTCAATTAACGTGTGCATAAATAATTATAAATTTAATTTGCAAATACAATTGTGCTTATGGGATTAAAATAAAAATTGTTATGTCGATTGGAAGATTAAAACAACAAAAAAAAAAAAAAAAAAAAAAAAAAAAAAAAAAAAAAAAAAAAGAAAAGCTTTCAATTGGAAAATTCTTAATAATTGACGAATAACGATTAAGAGAATTGATTCGATCATCTTTTTTTCTCTTTTCTTTTTTTTCTTCTTTAATGTAAAATTCCATTGGGAAAAATATCGAAATAAAAAATTCAAATATTTCGAAGAAGCCACATTTAAAGTTTCGAAGAAAAATCGAAAGAAAATATCCGATGAAAAATTTCAAGAAAAATCTGAAGAAAAATCTGAAGGAATAAAGATCTAGGTACAGAAAAAAAAAAAAAGGGGACAGACAGACAGAGAGACTGATAGACAGACAGGGAGAGAAAGAGAGAGGGAGAGAGAGAGAGAGAGAGAGAGAGAGAGAAAACTAAAAAAAAAGAGAAAGAAAGGCAAAAAAATAGAAGGAGATGGAGAGTTAGAAAGCTAAAAAGAGAAAGACAGAGAGAGAGAGAGAGAGAGAGAGAAAAATCAGGATAAAGATCTGTTGGAAGATGTTGCAGAAGGAAGGGTGAAAGGAAGGAAGGAAGGATCGATGGACCTCGAGATTTTCTTGGAATGCAAGGTATTAGCTTCTTCGGAAAAAGCAGGTCGTCTTTTAGCTTTTAAACTGAGAAAAGAGATGAAGGAAAAAGGAAAGAGGGTGGAGGGTAAAAAAGAGAAGAAATAAAAATGTTGACCTGAGCAACGACGACGACGACGACGACGATAACGAAGCCAAGAAGGACGAAGAGGACGAAGAGAACGAGGGAGTAGGAGGTATAGGAGAAGGAAAAAAGAGGAGGAGGAGGAGGGTGCTTGGCTCGTAGCCGAGAACTCAGGTATATGAAAAACATCGCTTAAAGGAAAAAAGGAAAACGAACCTCTACAAAAATTGACCCACCTCCTTCATTTGATATTTTTATCTTTGCAAAAACATCCAATCGTTTTTTCTATTTTTTTTTTTTTTTTTTTTACGTTATTTACTTTGGAATAACGATATGAAATATTATGTATATATTATTTTTTGAGTGAGAGAGAGAGAGAGAGAGAGAGAGAGAGAGAGAGAGAGAAAGAAAGAGAGTCAACGGAAGGAAATTTTACTTTTTTATTTCTGTTTTGTTAAAGAAGATGAATAAGAAGAAGAAAAGGAAAAGGAAAGAATATGGAACGAAAATGAAAAACAAACTAAAAAGTTCTTGTTTAAAACGTTTGTTAAATATTATTATTATTATTATTATTATTGTTACTATTATTATTATTATTATTATTATGTATACGTTTATAAAGATATAACGAGGAAGGGAACGAATTAATTTTATATATTGTATAATTAATATTATTCAATGTTATTTGTAATAGTAAATAAATAACCAAAAAAAAAAAAAAGGTAAAAGAAGGGGGGGAAAAAAAAAGATTAAAAATAAAAATATAACGAAGTATATATAAAAGTAAATGAAAGATAAAAAGTAATAAATTGTAATGTACCAAAATAGTAAGATAATTAATAGAATTTAATACATATTATTATACATATACATATATATTAATTATTATGTATTATATATTAAATATTATATCATACGTATAATACCTTATTCGTACAATATAATAATAATAATAATAATAATAATAATAATAATAATAATATATAATATATATTTTATTTAAAATAACAGAGTTAATTTTTACAAAATATTTTCTCCCTTTTTCAATCGTATAAAATGAATTTATCGATATTACGAGAGCGTACGTACATATGTATACATATATATATACTAAGAGATAGAACTATCGTCTGTTAGATGTAGAAGTGAGTGTAATCTAGTCGAGCGTGGCCAGAATCAATTTCAGTTTGAACTTAGCGCCGTCTACAACCAGACCTGCATAAAAGTACGCATTACGTGCTTTTCTTTTTTATTTTTTTTTTTCCTTTTTTATTTTTTTTACGTACATAAAATTCCTATATAATACTGTTAAGTGCCTATCTAGTAAATGAATCCGTTAATCGGTCAGTTTACAATCTAGTATACGGGAGAGAGAGAGAGAGAGAGGAGAGAGAGAGAGAGAGAGAGAGATAGAGAGAGAGAGAAAGAGATGCAGAAAAGAACACGAAAGATATCATTATTATTATTATGTAAATTTTATCTTCGAGAAAGCGCGCGCTAAAGATATTTTTTTAAGAAGAGAAAAGTAAGAAAGAAAGAAAGAAAGAAAGAAAGAAAGAAAGAAGAAAAGATTTAAAGTGAAAAAAAAAATTAATTTCTAATATTATGATGACGATAATAATAAAATTAATTGATAGTTCCGATCATATTTTTTTTTTTTTAAATCTTTTTCTTCTCTCTCTTTCTCTCTCTCTCTCTCTCTCTCTCTCTCTCTCTCACGCATACACACTCTTTTTTCTTTTTCTTGACTCTCTACTTCTTTAAAAAGAAAGAAAGAAAGAAAAAACGGGAAAAAAGAAAAAAACACGAGAGACCAACTTTTAGATTAAATTCTCTCTATCTACCTATCTATCTACCTATCCATTTCTCTCTCTCTCTCTCTCTCTCTCTCTCTCTCTCTCTCTCTCTGTCTCTTTGTCTCTTTGTATCTCTGTTTCTCTGTCTCTCTGTCTCTTTGTCACGTAAGAAATTACAGGAAGATTTCGAGACGCAAACAGTGAAACTAAATTTTCAAATGTTCAAAGAGGGCATACAAAGTAACAAAGAGAAAAGAATTGTGTTATATTTAGAATATAATCTGTGAATCATGCGTGTTGCGTGTAAAAGAGATAAATTTCATTTCGTTTGACTTTCATTTTTTATTAATTTTACTCATAATAAAGATTTCACTGAAAAAAATCTTCGTCCCTTTTCTGTTCTTCCTTTTCCTCTTTTTTATACCCAAGAAAAAAAGGTTCTATATGTATAAAAAATATTTTTAAAAATTCAACGACATTTATTAAGAACAAAAAAGAAAAAAAGAAAAAAAAAGAAAAAAAAAGAAAATAGAAAAATAAAAAAATTTCCTCGTCTTCTAAAAAAATTAACAGATAAACATGTGTCGATCGTTACAATGGAAAAATAATTTTTTAATAATTCAAAATATTTCGAAAAAAATTATATATACGACTTTGAAAAAAAAAAAAAGAAAGTAAATAAAATAAAATATATGACATCACTTTCATGATCAAAACGAATCAAACAACTGATGAGTTTGAATTGAATTTATTTATTCTTATATATATATATATATATATATATATATATATATATATATATATATAAAATATTATTAATAATATACATATATATATATATTTCTTTATATAATATATATATATTTTTTTTAATACGTCTTATATAAAAATAATAACGAATGCACAAACACGCACGCCGATAATAAAATTAATTTCGATGTAAAATATAAATATAATGGACATATGTATATTGGAAAGAGAAAAAAATAAAAAATAAATAAATAAATAAAAACGTAACTTAGGAAGTAAGTGAAAGAGTTATAGAGACTCATTCGAAGTGAGTGCGAAAAGGAAAGTTGTTCGTTTCATCGTAGTCGTCACGTCATGTTATTTCACGTCACGTCACTTCTTCATAATGAAGCATTATGCAATTTTTAATTGTGCAAGTGTCGTGCTATCATTAATGATCATTCAAAATTAGTTTATTGATGTTGCAATATATATTTATAATACATAATCCATAGTTCGAAATTACGACAATAAAAATAATGAAGATACATGATAATGGATGTATGTAAAAGAAGAATAGTGGATGATAAGTGATTATTATAACTTAAAAAAAAAAAAAAAGAAAAAAAAAAGAAATAAAAGTTTTTCAATCTAAAACTATTTGTAAATACCAATTAGTTAATCTAATTAAAACTCTTTCTTACTCTAGAAAATAGTAAATCTTATTTAAAACGTATTAAAACCTTCTGGAGTTACGTAGATAATCGATTTACTACGAGGTAACGAGATTTAAAGTGAAATAGAAAGGCAGAGAGAAAGAAAGAGAGAGAGAGAGAGTGAGAGAGAGAGGGAGAGAAAAAAAATAAAAAAAAATATAGATGAAGAATCTCAAATAATTATCTCAAATTAAGATGAGAAAGCAATTAAACGATATAGATCGTTCTTATTCGTCTAGAGTTAAATCTTCTCATTAAAACAAATATGTATCTAATTGCAAACGTTCCGAGGACTCAACTCGACAAGGAAAATGCAATTAACAATTTACGAGAGGTATTTCGTTATAATTGAATGAAAGGTTTACTTGAAAAATTAATACAAAAATTAAATACGAAATAAGTGTAAATTTATTTATATGTATATATATATATATATTATATAATATATATATATTAAATTAATTTCTCAATGAAATTTATTATTATTTATTATAATAATAATCATTATTATTATTATTTCTAATATTTATTGTTATTAAATATTATTATTATTTTCTTTTTTATTTCGTAAAACTGCAAATAGAGCTTGTTTTATTACGAGCTTAATTATCAAAGATATAAAAGAATTCTTCTAAAAGAGGAATAATTAGTAATTTATTGTTTAAAAATCCTATCGTAAGATAAAATTGGTAACAAGGCTGAAACGTGATGAGTAAATACGAACAATACAAAGAAAAATAATAAAAAATAAAAGAAGAAAGAAGAACAGAAAAATTTTTAAAAACTACCACAAAATCAATAATAATAATAATAATAATAATAATAATAATAATAATAATAATAATAATAATAATAATAATAATAATAATAATAAAGAGAAGCGAAAACGAAGGAAATTGAAGAAATGCAAGGAAACTAAATATATGTTAACGTAATGAAAAATCTCGCTGATGAGAGTTCTCTGATGTTGTCGTGGAACGCTGACAAAGATTTATTAAGCGAGTTTATTGCACCCGTTGCCATTTAAATGAGACGCCTGAGAAACTTGTATTTACGCATGCGCATTATTACTATTGGAGTTCAATAATATTCGTAAAATGAATATACTTTAGTGAGAGCCTTGACCAACGTATTGATTATTACGTCAGCCGCGTAAATTCAAAAAATCTATTAACATCTACAATAAATGTAATATCCGCATATCCAAATAATTTAATAAAATAATTTAATCGAATCGAATAAATATCTATATAATAAATAATATTTATATTTTTAAATTCATTTTTCAATTTTATTCTCGACAATATTATTCTCGATTTCTTTATTAAATTATTATCACTTATAATTTTTCTTTACTATTAGATCGTTTTTCATTACAATTAGATCGTCTTTTAATTTAATTTTTGTAATTCTCTTTTTCGCAGACAAAATCTTACAAAAAAAAAGAAAAGTCAATCAAAAAAAAAAAAAAAAAGAAAGAAGAAAAAGAAGAAGAAAAAAAAAGAAAGAAATAGAAAGATCTTCTGATTATTCGTTGAAAGTTTGCGAAAGATTTGTAGATACAAAAATAAAAGAAAAAGGAAGTATCTGATAAAGGAGAAAAAGAAAACGAAAAAAGTAAATAATAAATGAGATGAATTTCTTTGAAGAAAGTTGTATATAATTATGTTAACTCTCTATTTCCAAATATAAGAAGGAAACGAAATTCAATGCTCCGTAGATATGTGATTATAGGAAAAGAAATAGAAAGAGATGGTTAAAATCAAAAAGTGTAATTAAAAAACGAAGTAAACAAAATGTCTAGCAAACGGGATGAATTTCTTTAATATAGAAAGTTCTCGCGACGTTAACTGTCTGTAAAAAAAAAAAAAAAAAAGAAAAAAAATACAATTTCAATCGTCTCTCGAATGAATCTCGCTTGTGTGGGTTCGATGATAAAATAAAAGAGAAAAAAAAAAAAAAAGAAAGAAGACATAGTAAAGACAAAAAATGCAATTAAAAAATTTATAACAAAATGAATAAATTTTATTGGAAATAAAAAAAAAAAAAAAAAGAAAAGAAAAAAAAGTATCTCAATTATTTATAAATAAGAAGAAAATAAATTCCAGTTCTTTGGTCGAATGAACAACAACATCGGATAATTGTGCACAGAAAAGAATAAACGAGAGAAATAGAAGGATAAAAGACAAAACATGCAATTAAAAAATTAATATCGAATTAATCGAATTTCATTGATAAATAAATAACTCCTATCTCGATTATTAATAAATAAAGAAGTGATCAGATCAAATTGTTTTGTTCGAATCAATATTATCGGATTATTGTATTGAAGGATCAAAAGAATAAGAAGGAAATTAAATTCAATTATTCGATCTAATCGAGGCATCGTGTATATTTTTAAATTAAAAAAAAATTAAAAAAAATAAAAAAAAATAAAAAAAGGAAAATAAATAAATAAATAAATAAAATAAATAAATAAAAATAAGAAGCAACGACAAAAAATGAAATTAAAGAACGAATGATAAAAATAGAATGAATTTCTTCGAAAGAAAATCACGGAATTATCAACAATTATATTAATTTATAAATTAAAAGGAAGAAAAATCAATATCAATTTTTGTCTCGAAGGAAGAACGGATTAAATCTTTGGTTTGATAATAAAAGATAGAGATAAAAGAGAGAAAAAGGATAGGCATACATAAGATGTTACACAAGAGAGGAGATCTAATGGTTCATATTTAAATAGGAGGATATGTCACATACACACACACATATATATATATATATATATATATATATATGTGACATATGTATACGTGTGTGAGATAGAGATATAGAGAAGATGAAAAAGAAAGAAAGGAAACTAATATACATATCTGCGTGTGTGTATGTATACATATATATACATATTAATAGCAAAGAGAAAAGAGATCAAGACCATCGTCAGTCGTTGATATAGCAACTTCGTCGATATCGATGTCGTCGTCGTCGTCGTCGTCGTTGTCGTCGTCGTCGTCGTCGTCGTCGTCGTTGTCGTCGTCGTCGTCGTTGTCGTCGTCGTCGTCGTTGTCGTCGTCGTCGTCGTTGTTGTCGATTCCGCGTAACCGATAAATTAAACTCTCGATATCTCTTCCGGTTTGAAAGCACGCGAATCGTGAGCACAAACTACATCTTATACGTACATATGTATATACATATGTATAAGTGTGTATATGTATGTGTATGTGTATACACATGAATGTATCGTCGAGATATCGAGTTTTGAGATTGTAAGGAACCCGGTCTGGTGGAACGAACTGCAAGTCACGTAACCGGAACGCACTTTGTGTTTGTGTTATTTTCTTCTTAAAAGTGGCTCTTTGAATCTATTTAGAAAAGAGAAATGATTCGTTATCCTTCTGGATAAATTCATTTAACCAAACACTATTATCTATTAGATACAGGAAATCTTCCTTCATCTTTCATATTAATATATATATATATATATATATATATATATATATATATGTACACATACACATACACACACACACGCGCGCAAAATGCAATTAAAGAATGAATAGTAAAATTAAATGAATTACTTCGAGGTAAACTCGAACTCGAACTATTTACGAATAAAAAAAAAATACCAAATTCAATTATTTTCTCGAATCAACGTGTCGTGTGTATTTTTAAATTAAAAAAAAAAAAAAAAAAAAGAAAAAAAAACAATAAATAAATAAAAGTTCACCCATATAAAAATAATAATAATAATAATAATAATAATAATAATAATATATATATTTTTTTTCTCTCTCAAAGTATTTATCATTGCAAAAAAAAGAAAAAGAAAAGAAAAAAGAAAAAAATTGTAGAGAAAATATTTGAAGAATAAAATTGAATTAAGTGTGATAAATAGTTGTTACAATTAGAAAGAACATACGGTGAAGATCGATGATCATTGTTCTCACAAATGCTAGAAAGAGAATAAAAAAGAGAAAAGAAAAAAATAATTGAGATCTCTCAGTCAAATGAAAAACAAAAGGAAAAATAAATAAATAAATAAAAATAAAAATGAGAATAAAAGTTTTAATCAAAATCGAACGAAAAATAAATGAATTGTCCTGTTTAAAGGTGCAACGATTAAAAAATTACGGCTAAGATCGATATTGCACAATTGCAAGCGTTACGAGAAGAAAGAAAAAGAGAGAAAAGAGTGTAAAAACGAAAATATAACAAAAAGAAAAAAAAAAAGAAGAAAAAAAGAACGATCAAGAAAAAATAATTGAAATTTTCTAATAGATTTTTGTGAAGAATAAAAATGAACGGATCGTCGTACACGATTCTACGAAATAATAACTTATGGTGTGTGATTTGTCAAATGCTAATGAAAAATAGAAAAAATAGAAAGAAAAAGAAAAAAAAAAAAAGATTAATAACATTCAACAAAAAAAACTTCTTAAGATCATCTCTCTCTCCCTCTCTCTCTCTCTCTCTCTCTCTCTCTCTCTCTCTCTCTCTCTCTCTTTCTATCTATCCTTTTTCCTTCATTGCTTTTTTAATCTGGATCGATGTCACGAGCTTTATAGCATCTTGATGCTTTCAAGGGCCTCTACCTCCTCTACCACTCACATCTTCCTCCCTCTCCCCATCATCCTCCTTCCCTTGTCGTTCATCGTGTAAACTTATACGATGTTATTAAGCAACGTAAGAACATTTATCGAACCTTATACACACACACACATATATATATATACATACATACATACATACACACACACACACACACACACACACACACATACATACATACGGTGTGTCAATACACTTCGTCGAGTAAAGTGAAAGCCATTTTCAAACGTTACGACGAAGCCAACATTAAAGAATAAGAGAAAGAGAAAAAAACAACAATAACAACAATAAAAAAGAAAATTTAAAAAGTAAGATCGAATTTAATCACGTTAATCGTCTTTTTGAATTTTCACGAACATGTACGTCATTGATATGTAATATCTTTTGATCTATTAGAAAATAAAAATAACAATGTGCACAATGCCATTCCCTTTTCTTTCAATGATTTATTTAACCCAAATGTCAAGAGAACAACGATGGTGATCGTAATATTCACCTTACTTTTCTAATGACATTCTATTTCTTATTTTTCGATTCATCTAATTTTTAACTATCATATAACCAATAGAAATGACGTTATCGATGACATTTACGAGCTTTTATGTATAAAATATAACATCATAGAATTAATTCTCTTGTAAATCTTAAATTTCTTTTTCTTTTTGTTTTTTCTTTTTTTTTCTTTTTTTGTCTTTTTAGAAAATCTCGAAATAAAAATTAAATAAAACTTAAAAATAACGATATCATTTATATCATTTAACATATCTATCAATAATAAAAATATATATCGATATAATTTATATTGAATATAAAGATATAATTATGATATAATTATAATGTAGATATAAATCATACTTTTTGCTTTTCTCGTGTTTTTTTTTTTTTTTTTATTTCTTTCGCCTTTTTTTATTTTCTTTTTTTTTGTTTCTTATTTTTTCATTATTTTTTCTCTTCAAAAATTGACTACGAACGAATGATAATGATTTCGTAACGATAAAAATGGAAATAAATTTTCCACAAAAAAAAAAAAAAAGGAAAAAGGAAACAAAACATCTTTTCTAGCTTAAAAAAAGTACCGAAAAGAAGTGATCAAAAAATGACAGGAAAAAAAAATACATATATATATATATATATATATATATATATATATATATATACATATAAAATAAGAAAAGAAAAAAATAAATGAAAGGACAAGAAAACGGAAAAGAAAATGGGAAAGAAAAAAAGGAGAAAAGAAAAGAAGAGAGAAGAGGGGGAAAAAAAACAAAGAAAAAAGAAAATACATGTAAACATGTAAAAGGAAAATATTAGATTATTAAGACTCAACTAACGACGATATAACAGAGGGAGAGCTTACTATACAAGGCAGAAACTCTGGGTGATTCGTTGGTAGAACAAGCACGACGGGATAATTCCCCTCGGTGTATAACTGAGGTAACAATTTGTTACGGGGTCGTTGTTCAAACGAGTATAAACACTGACGGTTGATTGACCCGACGTCGTCGTCGTCGTCGTCGTCGTCGTCGTCGTCGTCGTCGTCGTCGTCGTCATTATCGTCGTCGTCGTCGTCGATGTGACGCACATCACCGAGCTGATCGTTCATGTATCTCTCTCTCTCTCTCTGCACTACTTTATTCTCTCCTTTTTACTTTTGTTTTTTTTTTCTTTCACAAGAGATCGTTGATAAAAAAAATAGATGAAGGAGAAGAAAGAAGAGGAGAAGAAAGAGAAGGAGAGTAGGAGGAGAAGGAAAGAAAAGAAAAAAAAGATCAAAGATAAACACTCTCTCGTCCCTTCTAATTATTTCAAATACTTTCGGTTTCGACGATAACTTCGATCTTTTCTTTTTTCTCTTTTCATTCTTCTCCTTATTCTTATTCTAATTTCAATTTTTAATCTTTAAGAATTATATTTTTAAGAATGATATTTCCCAATCTCTAATGATACATTTTAAATCATCTCATCGTCGTCATTAAACGACGAACGATGACGACGACAATCATTTTATTTTTACCTAAATATTTCATTTTTATTATTTGCACGAAAAAAAAAAAAAAAGAAATTAATCAGCCAAAAATAATTGCGACCGTATAAAACGATCCTTTATACGTCGAGATTAAATTTCAAGTTAATTAAAAAAAAAAAAAAAAAAAAAAAAAAAAAAAAAAAAAAAAAAAAAAAATGTTCCTAGATCAGCGATATTTATGATTTAAAAGAAATCAGCCTGAAGGAGAACCTTTGCCCTTTCCCCACTCTCCTTCATACAGACCCCCCTCCCCACCCCACCTCCACTTCTTTCCAACCTACGCAGTAGCATTAACAGCTTGAAATTAATGTATCGTTTAAGTATTATTGTTTTAAATCTTCTTAGAGAATTTTCGGTTTGATCCAATAAACGTAATATCCTCAATCCCGCAGAATCGATCAAATTTCTCGATCAATGTTCAGAACGACGGGACGATTTTTTTTCCTTTCTTTTTTTTTTTTTTTTTTTTTTACTAACAATATTTTTTAACGATTTTCTGTCCTCTCCTTTCTTTCTATCTTTTGTTTTCTTTTTTATCTCCATTAACAACTCTATTATATTATTATTGTACACGTTGTTTTATTTACAAAATAGATATGATTATTCTTCTTTTATATTTTTACGGTCCACATTTATTTTCTTTCTTTTTGTTTTTTTCTTTTTTTTCAATTCTTTTAATTTTACCTTTTTTCTTCATTTTCTTAATTATAATCAAGTTTAATTTTAATATTGACAAATCTTTTTTAAATTTACTCAATCTCATTTATTGTTATCACTATTAATAGTAATTTATTCATAAGAAATTATTGAAGAATATTCTTGTTTGAAATAATCAAAAAAAAAAAAAAAAAAAAAAAAGGAAAAAAAAAGAAATCGAATGATATATCGATTGATAATTATGTAAACGTATAATTTTTTATCGAAAAAAGATTTAACTCTTGACTAGTTCATTATTATCTTACTATAGAATAATGTAATATGAAAGTTTCATCATTTCCACGTTCGCTTTCTATTAATAAATGCGGGAATAGATCGAGTAGTCAGTTTTCTTACTTGTCAGTAATACATTTGTGACGCGTTTCTCTATAAGGTGACTGGATCATTCGAACTAGTTTCATGATCTCGTCTAACCCCGAAAACGATCGAAGTGTTACGTTCGATCATATCCATGATTTCCGAAGTGGGGAGGGAAGAAAAGTAAATAAATATATCATATGTAAGGATCTATGAAATAAAAATCTTCATTAACATATCACAAAAAGGAAGGATTACATTGATACGATTTTTTTTTCTAGCGTATCTTGTAAATAAATGAAAAAAAAAAAATAAATAATAATTGACTTGTAAATTAAAAAAAAAAATAAATAAATAAATAAATGAAAATAAAACAAACGTGTGGGCTGTAGAAACAGAAAAAAATGATCGATATGAAAGAAAAAATAATCACGCCTATTTCGTAAATAGAACGACGTGAATTATAATAGAGTAGATAAAGGAAAAGAAAAAAAAAAATAACACTAATTTGACAAAACATATGTGATTAATGTGATGACGTTAAAAAAAGAACAAGAAGAAAAAGAAGAAGAAGAAAAAAGAAAGAAAAGAAAAAGAATATAAAACAAATAATCCAAGTAGATAATTGCAATTGGCGCAGAATCTTTCATACCCATTCCGATGGCTGAGCAACGCGAACTAAGATGCACATTGTGTTGAATGTGTTCTGATTTTACTGCTCTGCTGCATCTCCCTGGTAACTTTCGAAAATTCTTCTAAACTCTAGTTCTTAATAGTTAATACCATATCTCTATGTCGATAGAGCTCAATATTTTTATCGTATATTTAATAACAAAAACAAATTGATTGAGTTAGATTATCGATCAGGATCATTCGATTTTCTTTAACTTCTAAAATTTGCCTAATTCACCATTCGACGTATGTATATAGATACGTACTTCCGTATTATTTGCAATCACGTAGAGGGGAATCACCCTCTATAACTTCGACAAGTACTTCTATTTATATAACCACCTAATATATGTCCCATTATTTCGTGATAAATGATTAGATATATGTGTGTATGTATACACATACAAATATATATATATATATATATATATATATATATATATATATGTATACATACATACAGGATATTCAAAAAAAATCACATTTAGTTTTTATACAGTACATAGAAGATAATATATCGAGTAAAAAAGTTTTCGTAAACATAGGTCGAAAGGTCAAGATACAAACATTTTAGTATCACGATTAACTTACTGACTTCTATTATTGCTCAACATGCTTTTTACCTTAGTATTTATAAATCGCATTTTTAATGTCCTCGTTAAATTTCCAAAATTACATTGACGATTAATCGATTGTCAGCAACTCGATGCCTTTACGTGAAAAAGTTACATTCTCCGTTTCAAAAACTTCATCAAAGTCTTCAGTAAATCAGCCTGATTTCTGGATTGAACGTGACGGAACCCTAATTTTGCGTTGAACCCGCTTCCCCCCCCTCCCGTCGATCTCGCCCGATTTCAATTCTTTACATTCCTTTTTATGAGGACATTTGAAAAACAATAAAGTATATTCTTCGCCTGATATAATAATTTGAAAGAATTACAAAAAACCGAATATGTAATGACTCGTCAGAACACCCGATAGAGATGTTGTTGAATTTTCGAGGAAAAATGTTTATATCTCAAAAATGAATAACTTTTCGATCTATATTTACTAAGATCTTTTTTACTCTGCGTTTCTATTTAGTATTCTATAAATATATTCTATAAATAATTTGTATAAATATTGAATGTTTTTTTGTTCGTATTTTGAACATCCTATATATATATATATGTATATATATATATATACATATTCATATATACATGTGTATAGAAATCATGTGATTTTATCGCGTTCAACTATCAACAAATAAAAGAACAAAAAGAACGTCAAACGTAATGTTTCCTATTGTATCAAAAAAAAAAAAAAAAAAAAAAAAAAAAAAAAAAAAAAAAAAGAAAAAAAAAGAGAGAAAAAGAAAAGAAAAGAGAAAAAATCTTTTGGATAACTATAAAATAATTGTACGAATCTGTCATAACTCGTAAATATCGCAAACGATATGTCTATCATATGCTTATGACGTATTTAAGAATTCAAAAACAAAACAAAAGTTGTTTTCGACAAAAACCAATGCTTCTTCATTATTTGAAACATTAATGTACATATCTGTCTTTTAATATTCGTTTCTAAAAATATGTCGAAAGAAAGAAAAAAAATCTTAGGAAATTTTAAACAATAAACGAAGAAAAGAAAAGAAAAGAAAAGAAAAGAAAGAGAAAGAAAAAAGAAACGAAAGAAAAATGAAAGAACACCAAAAAAATTCGTTTTACTATGTATCACCGCGAGATGTCACTGGACTCTAAAGGGGAATTTCTTATATAGTTTTCGAAATAAAAATAATTCTGTTTTAGTTAAATTCGACGATATCGTCTCTAATTTCTAAACATATCTACGTAAATTTAAAACAACTATTTATATATATGAATTATTACCGAATTAAACGAACCCAACATACGTATACCTTATACGTACGTATGTATCATTTAATAAACTTATAACGAGATCTTGAGAGGTTCAACAATATAACGTAAAATACGATAAACGTTATCGGATCAAATCGTAAATGGAAAGAGTTGTTGCGGTTAGAAATCGGCAGAAACTTACCTTGAGTTTTCGTGTTGATTTCTTTGCAAAAAGACGACGAATAATAAAAGAATAAGAGAAAGATGAATCGATCGATCGTTGTTTTCCACAGTAGTTGACACTTTCGAAACCGTAATGTCTGCTTTCCTTTTTCTTCTTTTTTCTTGTTCCTTTTTCTTCTTTCCACCGCTATTACCACTTTTACCGGTTTTACTTTTATATCAGGTATTTTCTTTCCTTTTTTTTTTCTTCCTTCCTTCGGTCGTTCTACGATTTCTCTTATCACGAATATTCTCACCTACATGTCTTCCTTGTACCACGTAATTGCTCACACGTCGTCATCGTTTGTTCTAAATCTATTGTTAATGTAAAACAAATACAAATATTTCTCTTTAATCGGATTATTGTACAAGATTACGGCCGATATCAATCTATCTCGAATTAGTTTGTTCGTCGCGAAAAGCTGGATTCGAACTGACCGACGCACCGTTCGAGACTCCCGCTACGAAGATCGTGCGTGCTTACATCGTTTAACTTCGGCCGTTTACGTCGGACTTCGGCACATCGTTCGGTCCTTTCCGCCGACCGGTCTAACGCTCTACGAAGAATCGAATTCGATCGTAAGCCGCGCGAAATCTACCGCGTATTTCGAAATACGTACGTGTTTTGCTTCAACGATTACTCTTCGTTTATTTCGTAAGAATAAAAGAAATTCTTTTTTCTCTTCTTTTTCTTATTTATTATTATTATTATTATCATTTCAATCATTTCTAACGTCGATAGTCAGAATTTCGACTGATTACTACATATATTATTATAATTAGGATATAACATGACGATGAAAATTAATGATCGTTTAGATGTATCTTTAATGTTATCGTTAATATTTTAATTTAAAATATTTATATTAAAATAATATATTAAAATGAAATATTTTTATTATTATAATAAAAATATTATATTATAATACTTTTATATATATATATCTTTTTTAATTGTTATATTATAATTCAAATTTATTATATTATTATATTATAATATTAATTTATTATATTATTATATTATGAATTAAAATATATATATATATATATATATATATATATATATAATCTTATACATAACATCATATTATTATAATGTAGTACTAATAAAGAAAAAAAAAAAAGATATTAGACGATTTATCCAATATACAAACGGTTGGCAAGAATCGATTGGGTAAATTGTAATGCTTCTACGTCGAACGGATGCAATGAATACTGCTACGTTTATAGTTTGATACTTCCTTCCTAGCTTTCATGAGTCTCCTCCATTGATATGAGAAAGTATATCTTCAGATATACATTGAGTATATATATATCCTCAGTCACGTATTATCATATAATTAATCGGTAATAAAAAGAAAAGAAATAAAAAAAAAATTTCTTATAAAAAAAGAAAAAAAAGGAAGAAAAGTAAAGTATATTTACAAGTCAAAAAAAAAATGATTTGAATTATACATAAAAGTAAAAGTGCCGCCATTGAAAAATTGTATCCTGTTTGAAGGTAGACAAGTTCTCTCACTCGTTTCAAAGCGTTTAAACAAGATCTTTATTAAGAAATTACGAAGGACGAAATTAATAATATGCGTGAATAACTATATAGTTGTATCATAAAATTGATAAAACAAATTTGTCACTTATCTGATTATTAATTATGAATAAACAATTTATTTGATAAATTAATTATTGAAATATAATAAGTATAGTTTTAAATAATATTAATAATATAATTTATACTAATAAATAATATTAAATAATATTAATAATACAAATTATATTAATAATATTATTTTTAATAATAAATTATTTTTAATAATAAATTTATGTATATATATATATATAAACACACACATATATATATATCTACATACAAAACATTATCATATTGATTAACCCAAGAATATAAATTACTAATATTTTAGATGTATTAAAATAATTACTAACTATTTAAATATATAAAATATTATAAATTCCAATATTATTTATTGGACGATCCAATAAAAAAATAATCATAATCGATAAGTATTACGTTTTATTACCGGTATAGAAAGAAAAATATAGTTGAACAATTTTGTAGAGAAACGAAAACGAAAACTAAAAAGTAAACGAAAACGAAACAGTTTGCTTTTCTTTTCTACCTGAACAGGTATATATTTCTGAGGTAAAATTCTTGGAAGATAGATCAGAAAAATTTGTGAAAACAGAATACACATAATCATGGACCATGAAAGAGATCTATACAAAATGATCACAGAGCGGGAATAATGGAAGAGGACGATGTTCCAGAGGTAAAAATTTCGTATTCTCTTTCTTAACTTGACAAAAAAGAAGAAAAGAAGAAAAGAAGAAAAGAAAAAAAAAGAAAAAAAAGAGGTCCTTTTAGTATTTCTCGATAAATCCTTTTGAGACAACGTGTGTGTGTGTGTGTGTATATATATATATATACATAAGATCCTTTCCTTCCTCTTCTTTTATATCCTGCAAAAAAAAAAAAAGAGAAAGTCAACTTGTACAAAAGATCTTTTTATTATTAATATCGTATACCACCATTCTCAGTCATTCTACTATTCTAATTCAGACTTGCCATCATTCCTTGTGTTTCGAATGAAACGACGATAACAAGTTGAAATTCTCGTTAAAGAGAGAAATTACATGGCCACGAGAGAGTGAATCAATCTCGCGGTTAAACATAATTCACTTGCGCTCTCAAAAGTAAATTGAAAACGAGCGTACTTGCGTTCCAATTTATTTTTATCTAAAGCTTCGACAAATTCGGGTCAAAGAGAGAGAGAAAAAGAAAGAAAGAGAGAGAGAGAGAGAGAGAGAGAGAGGGAGAGAGAAAAAGAGTCGTGATGTTCGGTTGGAGATCGAGATACACTGGCTAGAACTGTAATCTTAGCCTTATTATTCAATAAACCTTGGCTGAGACCTTCGTGGTAGATCGTCGGTAAATCTCATCTAAAAAGAAAGAAAGAAAGGGAGAAAGAGAGGAAGAGAGAATAGAGGGAGAAAGAGAGAGGGAGAGGGAGAGAGAGAGAGAGAGAGATAGGAAGGGATGAAAGTTTAACAGGCCAACGAACAATACAACCCCTTTTCAATTCTTTGCCGATCAAACGAGCAAATCCTTTACCAAAAAAGGCTTTCTCTCCTTTTTCCCCCGATACTAAATTCCATTTCAAGAAGTAACTATTAAACTAATACTTTTGAAAAGCCTACGAAAATTATACTCTAATTCTTCTCTTATTCATTCTCTAAACTACAAATGGAATTATATATAAACGGATTTACTACGACGTTTTAGACAGACAGATAGAAATTCAGACTATCGGACAATTTCTCCTTTAATAAAATTATTATATTTATTTGACTAGTTTTAAGAAAAAAATAAAAAATAAAAAACTAAGAACGATTGCATTATAGCGACAATGATATTTCGTCAAGGCCGTGAGATCAAACTCGTTGATGCACGTTCATCAATGATGATAATGATAATAAGAGTAAGGCAAAGTGCGGGCTCTTGACAACGTTGGAATCCTTGAAAATGTAGTTCAAAGACTCAACCCTCTGATAACTCTTAATGCAATAACAGTTTAACGATGGATGCATCATCATAGTTTAATTATGTTTCTGAAAGAAAAAAAGAAAAAGGAAAAAAGCATTTTAACAACGAGAGAAAAAGATAAGAGTAAAAAGTAATTGTAATTATATCGTAATCATACTAATTGCAAGTTTCTTTTTTTTTTTATTTTTTTTTATTTTGATCAATTACCTCCGAAAATTATAATGCAAAATGTGTTAAAACTTTAATAATAAACAATTGATCAACGTTCCCTTCGGCAACGTTCGTTGTTTGCTAATATATTTCTAAACGGTTGTATAATATCGAAACCTTGACAGAATGAAAAAAAAAAAAATATATATATATATATATATATAAGGAAAAAAAAGGGGCAAAAAATCATTTCAGTAAAAGTTGCATCTAGATCTAGAATGTACAACGCGAGAGCCATTCTAATAATTACATAGTAATTATAATCGTCGTATCTAAAAATCACATGTATCGTACATTCTTGCCATCAATGACGACGGTGTGCAATAAAGAAAGAAAGAAAGAAAGAAAGAGAGAGAAAAAAAAAATTAATTAATTAATTAATTAAAAGATAAATAAATGAATGAATGAATGAATGAATGAATGAATGAATGAATACAAATATAGCACATTTTAAATTGAAAAAAGAATTGTTTAAATAATTAATTAGCTTTGTAATAAATGTTTCATCCTTAAGACTTTATATACCAAAACGAGATATTTAACGTATGAATTATTAAGATCCAGAAAAGTGTAATTCTCGTTGACGTTCTAAATTGGAATTTTTTTCTTTTTCTATTTCTTTTTCTTGTCTTTATTTTCTTTTTTTTTTTTTTTTTTTTTTCCTTTTTTTAAGTGACAAACAAAAATGACAGTATAGAGCGGATGGGACGCTGACGTAATTCGTTGAGATCTAGCTGAAATTTAGTCGCAGCATGCGTTACGTAGCCACATACCATAAGCGTAAATATATTCCGTTTAAGGTTGATGGCTAGATTGTTCGTAGTTGGTGGTTAGTCTCGGGATCTCGTATCAGAGCAGTTAATGCGAGTTACTCGTTGAGACCGAGACACAACCACGAAGTCGAGTCGTACTAGTAATCGTGCGCGTCTACCGGCACCGGCTTCACTGTGATTACTAATCTAACGCCCCCGCATTCTGTGTTCCTTTGACTATGTGTATGTACATACATACGTATGTATATATGTATATATATATATATATATATATATATATGATGATAAAGTATACTATTTATGGTATGCACTAAGGGATCTCACCATTATTCACGTAATTATGATGTTTGTAGGTGTTTCTAGAATTCTGAAAAAAAAAGAAAAGAAAAGATTCGTTAATTCAAAAGTTCCATTGAAATATTGAATTTAAAACTTTTCATTCTCACGTAAATCTCCGTAATCTTATTTTATTATTTAATAAGAATATTACTGATTATAGATTATCTTTATTATCAATAGCTTTTTTCTTTTCTTACTGAGAACACATGAAAAGATATATATATATATATATATATATATATACTTTTATATAATACTTATACTTTTGTATAATTATATATATATAGAAAGAAATAATTGAACTTTATCTAAAAGAAGAACACATTTGTTCAAACAAATTTTTCGATTATTATCAATTCACGACAATTTAAATTGAATGAAAATTAATTTAATTACGACACGATAATAAATCACTCAAATTACCACAAATTATGCATTATATTTAATATTATTATCTTGACGCGATGAATTTCCCAGACGAATAATATGCTATTCTTTAACAAGAACTAATTTATCATCTCGAAAAGAGAAAAGAGTTAAAAGTATCTTGACATAATAATCTTAAATCCGTAAAACAAGAGGTATATAAGAGATAAATATGCATTAATTTGCAATAGTAACGAATAAATGAATCCATTTGTGGTTAAAATCGTAGAAGTTAGCAACTAAGTTAGCTGTCTATATATATATATATATGTATGTACGTATCTATGTATGTATATATGTATATAGTCGCGCGAAAACACGGCGCTGTGTCTTCGATAAGAATAAACGTTAGTAGAGGGATTTCGGGTGAGCCTGTTCCCGGTCGGCTTAAGCTCGCGCAAGCTCAAGCTAAGAGGAGAAATGAGCGCTTGCGCGTACCTACTACTATTCGACCTAACCTTGATTAGCGTCGACAGGAGGAGCGGCTATGCGCCTCTCGGAAACGCAAAAAGTCGATTCCCGTGGGTGGTCGCGACGCGTTTCGGCGTCGCGACGACGAGGAACATCTAGTTGGCGATCATCGTAAGAGACGAGAGCTTCGTTCGACTTACAGAAGGAAGTTGTGCTACTGATATTGTTACTACTGTTATTACTGTTACCATCGTTAACTGTTCCTGCTACTCCTACTGCTAGTACTGTTGCTACTGCTATTACCACTGTTACTACTACTGTTGCTGTTGTTGTTGCCGTTTCTATTGCTGATGCTACTGATGCTGCTATGTCGTCTAAAGGGCGCTCAAACGAGGCCTGAACAACGAGGATGCAGTTTAGATCCGTAAACTCGATCAAACGGATCCAGATCCAAACTGATCGATCAACCACCAATACCAACAATTTCCTAACTTATTGTCATCGTCTTTATCGTTATCGTCGTCGTCGTTACCGTTATCATCGTCGTAACGCCTATCCTCCTTCATCCTCTTCTTCATCATCATTATCACCATTATCATCGTCATCATTATCATCTCACGACGCTCCTTCAACTAACACGGTCCTAAAATGCTGGCGGAAATGGTCCGTATCTCCTACCAGCATCGTGCATTCTACTGCTACGTGATTCTCAGCGTTTGGATATTCCTGCTGGTCGCAGGTAAATCCATTTCTCCTCTATCTTTTTTACTTATATATGTATATATATATATATTTTCTTTGTCTTTTTTCGAGTATCCTTACGTATGCTCTTCTACTTCTTTCTTCTTCCTCTTCTACTACTACTTCTACTTCTTTTGCTCCTTCTATTACATCTACTTCTCCAATCTCTACTCCTCTTTCTCTTTCTCTTTATCTTTCGCTTCTTCTTTCTTTTCTCCTCTTCCTCTTTTGCCTAGAAAACGCGAATGTACCTTTTAAAAAGGAGCTAATTTCTGAACACTTGTTACGTCAGACTCTTATCACGGTCCGAGATAGAATGTAGGTTATACGAATCGACTGTTTACGTAGGAAGAACTATTACAACGACGAAAATATCAATTAACCTTTTTCATATTTATTTACCTGATTTTACGTCGTATTACAGCGAACACGATCCTTCTTTGCGTACATACGTGTGAATGTCATATGATGTGTATACAAACGTTCGAATCGAGAGTAAATGGTAGATAATAATAATATTTCTTTTATACCTATATTCCCTCTCCCCATTCTCTCTCTCTCTCTCTCTCTCTCTCTCTCTCTCTCTCTCTCTCTCTCATTCACTCACTCACTCACCCTCTCTTTCTCTCTTTCTCTCTCGGAGTTACTCGAAATCCGTATTTCGATCGATTTCACTGTTCGTTGCTTTGCTCGGTCGTTGCTCGTACAAAAGTTAACACATTTCTTTGATCCTACAAAATAAATGAATCAATAATAATAATAATAATAATAATAATAATAATAATAATAATAATAATAATGATAATAATAATAATTCAACAATTTTTCAATGCATATATAATTACGATTTTTCTTTTTTTCAAAAGATAACCTTTAAATAATACGCGATAAAAAAAGAACTTCTAATACGAATAATATTATTGATATTAACTGACCTTAATGTTCTTTTTATATAAAACGTCGATTTTATTATTATTAGTAGCGACGTACCTAAGAAAAGCTAAGAAGATACATATGTATGTATGTTACGTATGTACATATGCATGTATATGCAGGTCAGTGGTTCTTAACATTTTCTCAAGTACGAGAATCCCTATTTAACCTCAAAAAAGAAATGTTACAGAATCTTTTCGCGTTTGTCTCTTAATTATTTTACCATCGATAGGAAATTCGTATATAGACGACGTGTTAATCCAATTACGTTGTTATTTTAACGATTTCTTTTTTTTTTGTTTTTTACTCTATACTCACGACTTCCGTCTTCTCAAATTCCTTGGTTCAAAGACTAGAGATACCGGATGAAGAGTATCAACGTTTATTAACTACGTACATATGTACAAGTGTTTAAAGTAATCAACGTTAATAAATAACGTAAAAATGTTATAAAAAATTAATGATACTTACGATTATTTATTTATTTATTTATTTATTTATTTATTTATTTATTTATTACGTAAAAGACTAATATGATTAACGTTTAATCGATAAATATCTTGTATTATGTATTATTTTGTTACGTAAAAATAACAATGTATTTGGTATATATCAACGTCAAATTTGAAATTTCAGTGAGCTTGCGAGATAGAGTCAATGAAATGTTTAATTAATCGAACTTATCAAAATTTATACGAAGAATTAACTGTCGATAAAAATAATCAATGGGTAGTAAAATGGTTAATAAAAACGTATCGATAAAAATTTCGGTGTTATTCTTTTCATAGTATCATAGTATAGTTTCGTTCTAATATCTAAAAGATCAGCGTAGTATTTATCGTCGGGCATTCGAAAGTTACAAAGAAGGATCTTTTTGATTAATGAAAATAATAGATATAAAAAATGATGATTTATTTTTTAATAATCAAACGATCATTATAAAAAGGAACAACAAAAAGAAATAAAAAAAAATAAATAAATAAAAAAACAAATGATAAGAATCATACGTTTGATATTTCAACAGGAATGTACAAATATATTGGAATCGATGAGAAGAGTTCGATGCAAGCTAGAACGTTGAACGGTGATTTGTTGATAAGAGAATATCCGCGTAATTTGAAATCGGATATTAAAACGAAGAAGATATTTCGATTTTGTAATTCACCGAATGACATTAAAACAGAGGTCGAAGGTAATTGAATAAATTTATTTACCTAATAGGTTAGTAAATAAAACGGAAAAAAATCATGGATTATATGTACACATATTTAATATATATATATATGTGTATACGTTATATATATACACATAATTATTGTTTTTTTCTCTCTTTCTCTCTCTCTCTCTCTCTCTCTCTATCTATCTATCTATCTATCTCTGATAATCAGGAAAAATTGATGGGAGTTTAACATTGGGCGGTATAGTGATGTTTATTCGTCATGGAGATCGAGGACCTTTGGCTCACATAAGAAATATAAGCGCAGTTAATTGCGGCGGCGACTTTGGTACACTTCCGGAATTAGAAAACGTTTATTCAAATTATCTAGCTTTTCTACAAAACGTCTCGAGTTATTCCAGAACAGCATGGGCACAATTTTTAGGACCATTCCATGGTTTTCCAATGTTACCAAGTAATTCAAAGGATTGTAAGATAGGACAACTTACGACGCTCGGTATTGGACAATTGTTAAAAACCGGAATCACATTGAGAAATGCGTATTACCATAAGCTTAATTTAGGAAATGGTACTATATCAAGCAAGGATGTAGTTGTTTATAGTACCAGATATAGAAGAACGGTACAGAGTGCCGTTGCATTGTTGTATGCGCTATTAGAAAATGATACCTTTCAAAATCTTGCTAAGATAACGTTACAGGAAAGTCAAAGTTATGCGTTTTGTAACGTCGATTGTGTCTGTCCAGCTGCCGAAAGATTTTTTAAGCAACACTTAAAGGTAACTTAATTTATTTTATTTTTCATAGAATAATTAAATATAATAATGAATACAAATAAAATCATCATATTATAGATGTTTTATATTTCTAGGAAATGTCAGATCATTTGAAATCTCATCCGGCAGTGACCGATTTGATAAGACAGGCATCAAACGCGGTTTTCGAAATTCCAGAACAAGCTCAATCCATTGATCCAAATACCTTAAGAGACGCTCTGTTAACTTACGTCTGTCACGGTGCCTCCTTGCCATGTGTAGACTTTGAAACGCAACGAATTTGCGTTAAAACCGAACACGTAACTGGTCTTTTCGCATATACCGAATGGGAAGCTAAACAACTTGCTAAGAGTAACAGTAGAAAAAAATATGGTTTACTTAGAGCATATGGACTATTACGTAGTATAGTAACTTATATGCTTCGCATTATATCTGAAGCGAAACCAAAAATAGTTTTATACTCTGGTCACGACAAAACATTAGAATATCTTGCCACTGCGTTGGGCATAGTATCCGATAGAGTAACTATACCGCATTATGCTTCTCGTTTTATTATCGAAGTATATAAGATTAATTCTAAAAACGAGGATCACGTTGCCAGTGATTTTTATTTTCGCGTATTGATTAACGGTAAAGATTTTACGCAAAAAATACCATTTTGTAGAAATGCCAATTTTTATAGCGCGACGTACGTCGAACACGATGACACCAACAAAACGAAAAGAGATTCTAAGCTCTGTCCAATCGAAACGATTATAAGACACTTGCACGATGATTATTTTGTACCTTTCAATGCAACCAATTTTAAAGATGCATGCTCCGCCAGAAAACACGTATAGTTTTAATTATAAGATATATAATCGATGAAAGACCACGAACTGTTAATTTTTGTTTAATTATAACATAATTAATTTATAATTAGGATAAGTCATTCTGTTTATACCAATTCTTATAAAAAGTTATGTTCTAACTTTATTATATATTTTATATAGTTTATTTTTTTATATATATATATATATTTTTTTTTTCTTCAACATTCCTTAATGCGTTTTTATATACCTGTAAATAATCTATATTGAAATATTTAAAAGGAGCAATCAAGACAATGACTGTAGATAATTTAATTTTTAATATAATGTCATATATTAATATCGAAAAGAAAGTATTAGATGATATTCTAATAAGACTTACACACGTATTATTATTGCATTGCGAGATATAATAATTTTCATTGAAAGCGAGCAAAGGAAAACAAAAAATAAATAAGTAAAGAGAAGAGCAAAAAGAAAATTAAAAAAAGAAAAAAAAAATAAAAGAAAAGAAAAAATAAAAGAATCTACACAATCATTTGTTTGTAAGATCATGCAATGTCCAAGCACATAAAATGTGAAATAAAAAAAGGGAACGTTAATATAAGATGTTCTAAATAGATTAAACACAACAGACAGGAATATATTATTAACAAAGAAAAGCCTTAAATGCTTAGAATATATACATACATACATACATATATATATATATATATATATATATATATATATATATATATATATATAATGTATGTATATATATACACACACTCGACATATAAATCTTGACACTGTAGAATTAGATATTAAAGATAATTAACGTGATCATATAGGTCATTAGCATATATATTTTATCACGTCCTATTGTATATATGTAAATGAATATCTCTAAACAAAATTCTATTATAGCTATATATCAGAAAGTACACAATTTTATGTGTAATTATTGAATTATTTAAAGCGCAATTATTTATTACCTTAAGTATAGTATTCTATATATACATATATATAAATATATATATATATATATATATATACACATACACACGTAGTATATATATCTACAATTGATGATAATAATAAATTGTTGATGTTATATTGTTTTCATTTGTAAAGGTATTTGTATTTGTAAAAGCACCTGTAGTACGTATCGAAAATTATTGATAATAATATTGTTATATAAATTTATTATACTTTATATTAAGAACACAAGATAATGATTTGTTATACTTCGGTGGACCAGAATATTCCTATAATAAATCTTTGCGACATGTGCTTTTTGTGTGTGTGTGTGTGTGTGTGTGTGCGCGCGCACGCGCCCGTATGTGTGCGTATATGTGGCATACCTTGAAAAAAAAAAATTAATACACGT
This sequence comes from Vespa mandarinia, assembly GCF_050613455.1. Classification (NCBI taxonomy): domain Eukaryota; kingdom Metazoa; phylum Arthropoda; class Insecta; order Hymenoptera; family Vespidae; genus Vespa; species Vespa mandarinia. Next base: position 7,172,868 of record NC_140816.1, on the reverse strand, counting down.
GCATACACACATTCCTGGAACTGAATATAAAAAAAAAAATGTGGAATTAAAGGTTTATCAATTTTTTATAGTAACTTGGTGATATATACATATATACATATATATTACATTTTTTATAAAGACATTTAGAGAAAAGAGCGAGAAAAAAAGAAAAGAAAAAAAGAAGAAAAAAAAAAAAGAAAAAGGAAATCATTGATATTAAAGTCAAAAGTAATATTTTTATTTCTTTAGTAATTTTCTCTCTGTAACGGAAGGGTGGGGGGAGAGAGAAAAAAAGAACCATAATATGGCGTAGTATTGTTTATTAGCAAAAATAAGAATTATTTGAAACGCAGTTTAGTTTTTTGTCAAGATGAAATTTTGCAAAGTGCAAAAATCTCTCTATCGTAATATTATAATATATACATATATACTATGATTATATATATATATGTATATATACATATATATACATATATACATATATATATATATGTGTGTAAAGGTATTATTGTGTATCTTTTATTAATAGAATCCTATATAAAATTCACTTGTTATACATTTTATTCACAATATAAAAAACTTCGTAGAGGGAGAAAGTTCATAAATAAATAGCAATCGTGTATTATAATATACAAGGCACAAGTTTGCACTTTCAGGAGGCTTGTGATACGTAATACTACAAACAAATATTATCCTACAAATTATATAGCTTTGGTAAAATGACACGATTAGAGATGAGCACAAGAGTTAGAGAAATAAAAATTCTCGAGGAAAAAAAATGAAAAAAAAAAAAAAAAAGAAAAAAAAATAATAAAAAAAGAAAAAATAAAAATAAAAAAAAATATAAAAAAAAAATAAAAGAAAAAACTATAGCTTTCTCTTGCTTTCTTTCTTTCTTTCTTTCTTTCTTTCTTTCTTTCTTCTTAAAAGTAAAATATGTTTATCCGTTTCTAAAACAATATTATGTCTCGATATTATGTTTTGTTTACGTTAAAATTTATATACAGTCTCTTTAATATTCAATATATCGCACGTTTGAAAAATCAAAAGAAATATTTACTTGATGTTCTTATCAAAAACTATTCGATTGCGATATAATAAAGTATTATCTAATGAGAAATAACAAAATGTACAGATAACGGACGCGTATATAATAAGGAAATTCTTCATGCTACCTGGTAAAAAATAGCAATCTTATTATAATCCTTAATCAATTTGTAGCGCGACATTCTCAAATATGATGATGATGATACACTAATCTCAAATCACAGTCACGAACTTCTTATATCGTGTATGTGCTTTATATATATATATATAGAAAAAAAAAAAAAAGAACAACAACAACACAGTGTACCTGTTGATCCTCTAATACACACTATAAATATATAATACTATTCGGATGATATATTATCATCGACAGCTCCCGGCTCTATCACGGCTAATCCAAGTTTTTGCTGAATATTTTTTAATCGCTGATAATATTGTTCGAGATCGAAACCGCTAACGCCAGGGTCTTTCCTAAAAGAAAAAAAAAAGAGATCGAAAAAAGTCAAAAAAAAAAAGAAAAGAAAAAAAAGAAAAAAAAAGAAAAAGAAAAAGGAAAAAAAGTAACGAAGTCAAAAGAATAAAAAAAAAAAAGTACCCCACAACAAAAATCAAAAAGATATCAAATGAATTGTCAAAAAAAAAAAAAAAAAAAAAAAAAAAAACAAACAATGAAAGTGCCATAAGAAAAATCATAATACATTAATTAATAATAATGATACATACTCGAATATTGATTTTTCTCTTATCGGTGGTGAATGATTTAACGTTGTAAATCGAATAGGAGGGACAAACGATTGATTCTGATTTCCTATTATCATGTTAGCACCTATACGTCTACCCGTACGCCATCGTATAATCAGCCACTTCATTCGATGTATACTAATTATTACAAGAACAGCACTTTTAAAACGAACGATGGGCCTTTTACGTTGATGATCCTTTTTAGCATGTAATCGTTCCTTTTGCGTTAATTGAGCAAGCATCGCAAATGTATTTTCCTCCGAAATTTCATAACTTGCAATAACGCAAATCAAATAACGTTTTTGATATATCAACGATTTCCATTTGCTATTGGCCCGAAGATATTTACTGTAAATGTGCTCCGCCTGTATATAAATATATCGCATGGATATAAATAATTGTATTAAGGGCAAAAAAAAAAAATATATATATATGAGAAAATATTAAATATATGATAATATATATCCACCTTGTCAACGTTCTCCAATTGACCTGCACTCGCTAACGGAAAATGTTTATTCTGTTGCAATTGTGTTTGGAGTTCTTTTATCTGTTGTTTCAGTTGATCCTTATCGTGTTTAACTTTGGTCAATTTAAAATGTAGTATATCCTTCTCATTGGAATATTTTTCATTCGCGTCAATTAATTCCTATGGAATGAAAGAGAAGAATGAAAGAAAAAAAGAAAAAAAGAAAGAAACCAGGAAAAAAAAAGCAACAAATTTAAGACAACCACTAACACATTGAGAAAAATGCGACATTACAATTTATAAAACATTCATCATCAAGAAAAAAACCTTTCTTTTCTTTTTTTTTTTTTTTTTTTTTACCTTAATTCTGTTCATATATTTAGCGGGATCGTTATTTTCCTTTGCGGATCTATTATCTAATTCTTTCGTAAGATCCACCATTTTCTTAACGCAAGTTTTTAACTTTTGTTGCAATTCAAATGCCAGCTCTCTTTGTTTCCTCTCTTCCTCCTTGGATAAACTTAATTTTTCCATTAATTCGATTTCCTTAGTTTTGAAACTGTCCAACTTTTGTCGCAATTTTGATTCACGCTCTCCAAATTCCTTTAATTCTTGTTTCGATTGTTTCATATCAGCTTCCAAATCTATTATAACTTCTCTCGCATTTTCAAGTCCCCTCCTTAATCCTTTGAGCTCGTAATGCTCGCTAGCCCTTTTATCCTGTCTCTTTGCTTCGGCATCGGACATAGTTTTAATCCTTTTCTGTAACCATTCGCACTCATTCTCCTTTCCCTTTAATTCCTCTTTAATTCTTCTAAGATCGGTCTCCAATTGTTCTTTAATACCTTCGACAAGTACCAAACTACTCACTAAACTTTCTTTCTCCTCAATTACAACCTCCAATTGTTTCTCGTAACGATTTCTTTCAGTTTCAATTTTCTTCAAATTATCTCTTAATTCTGAATTATTTCTCTGTTCCTTTTCATACTCCTCTACCAACGCTATATACTTCATTTGTTCGGTTTTCAAAAGATCAACCAGACCAGGCAATTGATCAATCTTTTGCGACTCAATGTGTTCTCTCATAGAGCTCAATCGTATTTCCAAATTTTTATGCTCTTGGCGCATCGATGATATCTCATTTCTCAATTTTTCTTCTATCACAAGCGACGACTTTAACTTTTCTTGCAGACACTGTTACGACAAAAATAATTACAAATAAAATTTCATTTTGTCCTAGACGTTTTTTTTTTTTTTTTTTTTTAAATATATATATGTAAAACTAATGGTTAAAAAAAAAGGGAATTAACACGATTAAGTTAATAACGTCGAATAAAAAAAAAAAAGAAAGAAGTACCTCGATAAGTTCGTTATTTTGTACGTGAGCCGACTGCATTAATTTTTGATTCTTTTCCATTTGTAATTTTAAAGAACGTACTAAATTCCTTTCACCCGATAGTTCCTTGTCGAGTTCCGTTATTTTCTTTGACTCTTCGACCAAATCTGACCTAATCGAAAATAAATATTTGTTAATCGAAATGCATATATTACTTTCTTAAAAATATTATTAATAGAAAGTAAAGTAATCTCTTACTTTATTTGGAAGATACGATTTTCATATTCCGCTACCTGACACTTAAGCATTTCCTTTTCGATTTCCAACTCGTCCTTCAATTTCAATAATTCCTCATTAACCTTATCCGCCTGTTTTAATCGTAATTTAAGATCCGCACACTTTCGTACCAATATTTCGTATTGATTATCTTCGATTCCTTTTTTATAAGGGGATGAACACTGTGACAAAGATTCTCTTTCTCTTCCTTGCAATATCATTTCCTCTCGATCGCTATCGATGGCATTCATAATTTGTTTATCCAAACGAGCTGATAAATTAAGTTCTCTTTTTACCATATCTTCGATATCAGTATCGTCCTGCGATCGACCTAAATAAAAAAAAAAAAAAAAAAATATATATATATATATATATATATACACATACATATATACGTACACATACACATGTCAAACGCATGTCAAAAAAAAAACGTGTCATTGATTATTTAAAAAATTAATACAATTATTAATTATAAAGAAAAAAAAAAAAAGAAAAGAAAGAAAAAAAAAACCTACGTGCAGAATATTCTCTCAAAACTTCAAGTTCTTTAGTCAATCTTTCAATTGTATCTTTCAATTCTCCATTGATTTTATACTCCTCTTTGAGTTTTTTCCTCAACTCTACCACATTACCAGATTCCTTCATCTTACTTTGAATTGTTTCTAATGCTCTGTGTAAACTTCTACTATCATCGCTCATCTGTCTTATAACTTTATCCTTCTCTTTTAAATATTCTTGAAGATGATGTATCTCCTGATCCTTACAATCGGATGGCGAGGATGTACCCGAAAAACTACTACGTCTTGCCATTTCCTCTAATCTTCTAATAATCTGATCTCTATTGTTTAATCCATCCGTCAATCTTTGTATTTCACTTTGACTATCTATAAGTTCTCGTTCACATTGGTCCCATTTTTTCTTATATTCGTATAATTGTTTATTCTCATTTTCAATTTCAATGTTTCTTGTTCTAATAGTTTCAATAGTGATTTCCTTTTCCGATAAAACATCCTGAAGGCTTTGTAATTCTCGTGCTTTCTCTTGAATCGACGCAACATATTTTTCCACAATTTCTTCGTTCTTACTTTTCATGGTCTCTCTTAATTTAGAATTCTCAGAGTTCAATTCTATCATTATCTTTTCATTCGTTTGCATTTTATCCTTCATATCCTGCAATTCGTTTTTCTTTAATTTCAATGTATTTTCCACCTGTAATAAATCTTTCCTTATCTTATTTTCGGACGCTTGCATCAATTCGTATTGATTCTTATAAAAGTTCTTATCGCGTGTCTGAGTTTCGCAAGTTTCTTTCAGCTCTAATTGCAATTCATTAAGTTGTTTACGTAATGTCAATAATTCACTTTCACGTTTCTCCAATATCGTTATTTTGTCATTTAATTCTTCCTTTATCTCGTGCAATTCTTTTTCTAATTGTTGAACTTGCAATTGCATCATCTCATCATTGTCAAATTCTCGTGTATGCGTCGCAGACGTTCGATAAGATTTGAAACTATCCTGAGAACTGTCGTTGTTTGTTTTTTTATTACTCGCGTACAATAAATTCGTACCTGAAATTTCTTTTTTAACAGGAGTACGTATCGTTTGTTTGGATTCGACAGATGGTTTGTTCGTATCAATCGCATCTCCAACGTCTTCGTTAGATATTTTCGATTCTGTCTCGTTATTAGGTAAATCAATGTCAACGGATACATGTAAATTCTGATTGTACGTACTTTGAGAATGTGAGCCTAACTCTAATGGGGGTACTTGTATACTCATTTTGTTAGTTTCTAACAAAGGAATGACAGATGCATCCAATCCTTCTTTAGACGATGGAGAAACCGATGGAACTTTAAAACTAGAAATATTATGAGGTATAGTCTGTACTAAACTTTGACCACATCTAATTACTTCGGAAACATCTTCGCACTCAGAATGAATAGAAAGTATGTCGCTCAAAGTACGAGCACTATTTTTTGGTTCTACATGTTTGGCTAATTCTCTAAGCTGTCCCTCGTCCAATGTCACAGACGAATAGATCTCTAATTGTTTCTCTTTTTTAGCCAACTGTTCCTTAAGATGATCTATCTCTTCATTTTTATCAGCTAACATAGAATCTATTAATTGCGGTAACTCCAATTGTGCTTGTTCCTGAATTCCGACCTTTGACTGAAATAAAACATTATCATATTTATATGATAAATGTAATAAAGAAAAAAAGAAATTGATTTTTAAATATCTTAATATTATATTAAATCACCTGCAGATTCTTCTTCTCATCTTCTAAAACAGTTAAACGATCTTTCAGTTTCTGAATCGTCATACTTTCTAATTGAACGACGTTTGCAATTTCTGCTTCTTTCTCTAATAATAACTGATTAGATCTCTGCAGCTGATCCTTCACATCATTTAACTAAAAAATAATTATTATAAACAAAATTTTAATAATCTTTTATTTCACGCAATATATAAAAATTTTCATGTAAAAAATGATGATATGACATTATTTAATACCTCTAATTCCTTATCAGAAATGGTTTGTTCCAATGCTTGAATCTTGGTATTAGCTTCGTGTAATTCAAGTTCTAATCTTGATGTTGCTTGCCTTTGAGCAAACGGAGCACTTTGTTTTTGTTGTTCCAAACGTCCACGCATTGCTTCCATTTGATACAATTGTTCAGATGCCGTTTGTTGTAATATTTCTTGTTCCGCTTGTAATTCCTCATTTTGATTTTTGAGCCCTGACAATTCCATCTCCAAATCCTTGATCTTTTTGAAAGCAGCTTCCTCAACCCTAGCATGCTTCAAGATTTTCTCCTTAAGTTTAAGTATTTCATCAAGAGGTAGAATTGGTGGAGCTGTAGGATCATCTGGCGTAGGACATCTAGTGGCATCAATTTGTTCTCTGATGGAAACATCTTCGCTTGGCTGACTTTGACTGATGCTTAAGGTAGAATCAGAAATATGTAAAGATTCCAAATTTTTAATTCTCTTGTCCAATTGAAGTTGTAAATCTCGAAGTTCAACTTTCATTTGTTTCAATGTAGAAGAATTAGCATCAAAGTGTTCAGAGCTCAACTTATGCTTCCTTAATTCCTCCTATAAAAATAAACATATATTTATTTAATATCAATATTAAAGAAAATTATTTCTTAATTTCTATTATATAATATAGAAAAATCGTTTTATCGGCCAAATTTATAAAAGTTTAAAACTTACCTGTAAATGAGTAATATGTTCATTTATTTGTCTACTCGTTTCACCCATCTTTATAGAATCTAATTCCTGTACAAGATCTTGTTGATTTTTCGTTTGAGCAGTAATTATTGCTTCCAATTGTGTAATTTGAAGTTGCAATGATTCCTCTCTTTCAATCTTTCCCTGCAATTGTTGCTCCAAATCGTGTACAATGTCTCTTAAAACCCATATTTTATCAACTGCAGCTTTAAGTTCACTTTCAGTCTCAGATTTTTTAGCTTCCGTATCAGACATCATAGAGGACATTTCTCTCATTTGTGATTCTAAAGCTTCCACCTAAATAATATATAAGTTTTAATTTATTGAACATCGACATGCTTTAAATGTTAACAAAACCGTAGCAGCAAATTATTACAACATTACAAAGAAGCATTTCCCAATATATAAAGCAAACAAAAATAACATAAGCATAACACCACTTATAAATTTATGAAAATAATCATTTTAACCATATGTTTTAATTTTAATTATTTCATCTCATTTTTATTGCATTATTAAAAACACATGCATAAAAAATTATGTGTATTTAATCGATAAAAAAATATATTTTTGAAGATATAATTATTGAAGAATATAATATAATTAATATAGAAGCTAAACGTATTTATATTTTTATTGTATATCATATTATTATGTTATATAATATTATCTGATTTAAAATAAGTACAGTAACACTCACTGTTTTGGCGATGTCGATTACTTGAAGCACAGGTATTTCTGTCGATGAATCGGGTGATAGTGAATTCTGCATTGTGCAACAAACAGAAAACCAAAACCAGGAGTGCAGAAAAATCGGTGTTAATAAAATTAGTATTAATGCATATTGCAAGCAACCTCATCACCATAATATAAATAATGACATTAGTTGTAGTAAAAAAGCAACTAATCTTCATTATATTCTTGAGGGAATAATAATTTTTTTAATAAAATATTACCAACCCAATTTTATTATCAGGATCTATTTTAATCATTATAATATATAAATTATGTATCAAGTAATTTTCCATTTGATCGTATAGCAAAATGAATTATATTTATATATGACTTTGATGATATTAAAAAAATTCATTATATCTTTATTGAAAAAAAAAAAAAAATTATAATGTACCAATTACTACTTATGAAGCATAACGATAAAGAAATGGATAGAAAAAAAAATTTTAATAAAATAAAATCTTTAAAATCATTATTTCTCTAAGATATTACGAACTTTGCATTGCAAATATTGTATTGACAATTATTTAAAAATCTGTGCAATACGATACATAAATTAATGTATTTGAAATATACAAAAAAAGTATGTGCCACATTAAAAATTAATGCATGCAATACTGATTTTTATTTAGTGATAAATGCTTTTTTTCTTTTTTGACACCATGAAAAAAAAAAAAAAGCATTGAACTGTTAATTCAATTTAAATTAATAACCAGGAATAAAAATTTTATTTTTGAAGAAAATTTACCTCAGAAGTTATACGTTGATCTCTTTCTTTTTCACGTTCTCGTTCTTTCAATTGCTCTTGCAAATGATTTATTTGTTTGGCAGAATCATCTCGTTCAGCCTCACGTTCTGCTGCTTGTTCTTCCAAAAATGTACGCGTTGCTTTTAATTGTTTGTCCGCTGCTTCAATCTAAACGATTATATTGATTATAAATATTATTGAATATACATATATATATATACATATACACAATTTATTTAAGACGTAATAATTGCCTGATTAAAATGGAGATTAATCAATTAAAAAAAAAAAAAAAAAAAAAAAAAAAAAAAAGAAAAAGAAAGAGGAAAAATCGATATAGAATTTTATTATCTAAGCACGATTATAGTGTTACTATTTTTACAAGCTGTAACACTTAATACATTTATTATATTTAAAAACAAAAATGTTAAGTATATATATATATACTCTATGAAGAAAAAAAAAAAATAACACATTTAACAATTATTAGTGTACCAACCATAATTTTATATAATCTAGATTTTTTGGGGTAAAAGAAAAAAAGATAATAATAATGAAAGGAAAATTATGCAGAATACATTCATTCGCTTATAAATTTCATGCAGTAAAAACATATCATGCACTATGAACATACTGCATCGAATGCATTCAAAGAAATATTAGATAAAATACAAATGTATCTAAGTACAATTATATGAAACTTAATTGTCCTAAAAATTACCTTTCAATGCATTGTACCGAAAATATATATGAAAACTAACATTTATTTTGCATGCATATCAGAGATCCAAGCTTGTCATTGAATATTAATATTTTGTTTAATAAATTTGTATTTATATCCCGTAAATAAAATAAATTAATGTTATTACACATTTTTAGAAATGATGTCAACAGAGATAATTATATTGCTGCAGAAAATTAATCATATATATATATATACATGTATATACATATATAAAATGCATATAAATTTACTACTAATTTTCTAATAATATTAGTTGTTCTGTAATTTACCTTTCCACAGCAAACCCTGTGAATGTATGAAGGAGAAGTAGTTTCTAAAGGCACCTGCTGGCAAGACAACGGAACGCCAATCAATTTTTTAAGAATTCTTCTTCAAAGCCACATAATTTATCTATTTCACGTCTACATTATATTACAAATATATTCGCGGAAAAGCTATCCATAAGAAATATATTGTTAATGATGAGATGTTAATTCCTTAAGGATGAAAACTAATAGAGATTTTTCTTTATTAATATAATTTAAAAAATTCTCTGCTTATTTCATGTTGTACCAATGAAAAATATAACTACAGACAAACGTGGAAATATAATAATACTGAAAAGCAGATTTGAATTTATTATAAAGACTGTATTTCAAATGTGCATGCCAAATTATAAAAAAAATACTGGGTTTTTGTTTTTTTTTTTTTTTTTTTTTTTTACTCAAACAACTTCATTTGCTTACCTTATCAAGAGGAAATAATTTTATACTCATAAATACAATGATATCCTAGGGCTCATAGATGCAACATATAAAAAAAAAAAAAAAAATAAATAAACTAATATAAGAAAGAGACTACCAATACAATGATGCACCATGAATTCCTTATTTGTAGCATAACAAAAGTCTAAGTAAAATAAAAATACATGCAATTGGTATTATACAAACCTTGAAATCATAAAGGCAACTTACCTGTTGTTGCAAATCTTCTTTTTCCTTTCTTGCATCTTCCATTAATTTGTCACTTTGTGTGCACAATTCTTCTATCAATTGCAATAAATATGAACCCTCACCACCGCCATTGGACAATACATGTCTTGCTGAAAAGGATTTTATATATTTTATATTTTCATTCGCAAAATGAAAAGATTTATAATTTAATATCTATTAATTCGTAATAAATAAAATTTGTTGATACCTTTTTCTTGTAATTGTGAAAAATCTTGAAGAGTAATGTCATTTCTAGTTTCGTCGTGTTCACCATAACCCTCGGTAATAATTTCCTTTTTGTTTTCGGCATTAATCAATTTCCTTTGAAGCTCAATAATGTTCATTTTCAATTGTTCTGATTCTTCCTGATAATTTAATAATAAACCTTCAGTATGATTTAATTTCATAGTTAGTTCTTCAATAATATTTTTTTTCCATATATTGTTTGAAGATATATCCAATTTCTCGTCAGGTGAAAGTGAAATATTAAATACTTCTGCACTTTCTGTTCTTAATCTATGTAAGCTGTTATTTAATTCAGATCGCAATTTTTCTATTACATCTTCATTTTTAACAAGTATACCCCTTAATGTTTCATTATCACTATTTATAATTGATATAATTTCATCAGATTGTGGAGCAAAATGAACCTTCTTAACTTTTACTTCAGAGGAATTTGGATGAACTTTAGTTTCATTTTCATGGTTTACTTCAGATATTTTAGAATGATCAATTACTGTGCTCGAAATATTTTCTTTTGAATTTAATGAAGGTATTTGTCTTTTTAAAACTTCATTGATAAGAGTATTATTGACTTCTTCTTCGCAAACAGCAAAATATTTTATCAATTCTCCAATTAAATTTTTAAGAGTGAAACACATCTTATGTAAATGATCTCTGTTTTAAAAAATGACAAAAATATATATTGTAAATAAAAAATATATCATTTATACAATTTGTATATTGCATATCTCGTAAAAAATATTGACAATTACAGTACCTTTCTTTAATTCCAATTTTCAAGGGAACTACAGAATTATCAATGTCAATTTCCTTTTCATAATCTTCAGGCATCATCCCAGCTTTAATCTTATGAATTTCTTCTTTATGATTTTCAATTAATTGAGCTAAATTGTAAGAGTATTGTTCTTTTAAACGAAGCACCTCGGCAGCATGATTTTCTTTCAATTCTTGTATTTGTTGCTTAGCGTTATTAGTTAATTTATCTCGTAGTGTTATTAATTCTGATGGCCAATTATCTTCCCCGTCATTTTCAACTAATAAAAGTGCCTGTACAATGATATAAAATATAACAATGTTTTTAAAATTAATTACTCCAAACAATTTCATTGTAAACGTGTATAAACATATGTATAAACGAGCTATTAAATATTTGCAGGTGGCTTGAGGCTACCTGAATTTGTTCCTGAAGAGCGTTGACAATGTCAAGTTTAGCTAATGCCACCTGTTCTTCTAATTGATGATTGTAGGCAGCTTGCAACTTGGATAGTTCACCATTTTCCAGTGTTCTTGTATCAAACTCTGTTTGACAACACTGCATGCCAGAACATGCCGCATGATAATGTGTTAGTTACACAAAAAACTTTGGTTTAGTTTTAATACATTAACTTTATTATTATTATTATTATTATTATTATTATTATTATTATTATTATTATTATTATTATTATATATCTTATTAATAGTAAAAATTAAAGAAAAGACAATCATAAATAAAACATACATAATAATACATGCACATATATATATACAAAAATTGCAGACTGGAAAGTCCTGAAGCCAATTGTTTTTTTTTTTCACAACATGTAAAACTTTCGAATAGAACAAACATTTATATTAGTTTTTATTAATAAATATATATATATATATATATATATATATATATATATATATATAAATTATCATTTCCGTGCAATTATGGACATAACATTGCTTTAAAACAATACAATGCATTGTCAAAATATTCAATCGAAAAAAGAAAAGAAAGGAAAAAAAATAAAATAAATAAATAAATGAAATAAAAATTATATATGAGAAAATATTTATATGTTACCTGTTCAATTGGTTTTGGTAAAAATGAAGGGCCAATGTCTAATTTTACATTCTTCAATTGATTCTTATGTATTTCTTTTTGATCCTCTAATAATTTTTCATAATATAATTTTATATTTTGTATTTCAACATTTTTCTTATCCAATTGTTGTTTTAGTGTCTTAATACTTGTTTCATGTTCTGATTCTACGTTAGACAAATCCTCATTAGAAATTTTATGTTTTGTTTCTTTAGTCGTGGTAACAGGTGTACCGCTTCTAGAGTGATGTCCAGATACGTTTCCAACATTTAAACAATCTCCTGCACCTCCAAAATATACATCTTCCGTTAATTCTTCAATTTCACTGTCATTGTCGGACATTTTTTTCGACTGCTGACTAAATACTTCCTCAGAATATTGTTTTTCCATTTGCAAACATTTCTGTTCAAAATATGTTCTTAATTCTTCCATCTCTTTAGCATGACGTATTTCTAATTCGTTCTTCAATTCATTCAATCCGATATTTCCTTCTTTCACATTAAGTAGAAGTGTTTGCATTGCTTTTAATTCCTTCGAACAATCTGCTTTAATCGCACTTATCTCATGTTTGTGCTGTTCAATCAAATTATCTATATCCTTTTGCAATTTATTCTTTTCTACTTGCAAATCGTCCAATGATTTATGTAATACATTTATTTCTTCCCAATCCGCTTTCAATTTTCTATTTTCATCCAATAAAGATTGCTTCTCCGATTCTAATTTATCACATAACACACAATACTGATGTAATTTGTTTGATATCTCATCATAATTTGATTGCTTTTCTATCAAATGTTCCATTTCCTTAAACATATTCTCATTTTCTTGCGTAAGATATTTCACTTCATTTTGCATAGATTTTATTTTCTCATCATATTGTTCCTTAATAACATCTAAATTATCAGTTTCGTTAAACGAATTTTGAGTGTCATTTGTAAAATCTTTAGTAGTCTTATTATATCCAAAATGTTTAGGTAAAGCTGCACAAAATTCTGATAATGGTAAAGATATGTCTATAGTACTGTCATGTATTGCCAATGTCTGATTTAATTTTTCCTCAACTTCTGCACATTGTGCCCAAGCTATTGCCAAACCATTTTTTAATTGTTTACACTCATCCTCCGAATGTTTCATTTGTTCTGCCAGTTCATTTAATTTTTTCGTATTATCTGTAGTTTCAATGTTTTTTTGTTCTACGATACGTTTTAATTCTTTTATTTCATTCTCATACATCGTTAATTTCTGAAGCATTTCAATAGAATCACTTTTATCTATGACATTTATATTTCTAGTATCATTAGTCGTAATATTTTCCGAAGGCACATAATTCGTCAAATTTGATTCTCTCATAGATATCATTTCAGATTCTAATTTGTCGCACATATTTTTCGTATCCTTCAATTGTTTCTCATAAGATTTATTAATAAGATTAGCCTGTTCCAATTCCTTTTTCATTTTACACCCATTATCTTCCAAATTTTGTATTTGTTCTAGTAATACTTTCTCCAATTGTTCCTTATCCTCGAGTCTTTGTTTTGTTAATTGATATTTAATGGTTACCTCATCGAAAGTTTGATAAGTAGTTTCATTAAACTCACTAAGCATACTAACGTTTATACCACTGAGTCTTGACAATGATTTTTCTAAATCATATATTCTAGAACTCATGGTACGCTCGTGCGCTTGGTTATTTTCAATGAGAGATTGAGCTGCTGAATATCTAGATGATAAATCATCCAATTGAAATTTCAATCCATCATTTTCCTGTTTCAATGTAGCAGCATTTATCAATGCCTGATCTAATGAACGTTCAATACTTTCTTTAGATTCTAATACGGTGGTAGCAGCTACGTATTTCGAAGTTATCTCATCTAATTGAATTTTATGCAATTCAATTTGTTCATTCAATAATTCTTTCTCCTTTTGATTATTTAGTTCCTGCAAGCGACGGTTATTCTCTGCTTGTACTTGAAGCTCTTCAAGTTTGGAATTAAACATATCAGCTTCAGCTTGAGCTCTATTTTGAGCCTCTGAACGGTTTACCAACTCAAGTTTTAAAGTCTCAACGGTTTTTTTATAATGTGCCAACTGTGCTTGAAAAACTGATAATTCTTTGGCATGTCTACTTTCTAAATCTGGTAATTCTTTATTTAAACGATCAGCTAATAATTTATTTTCTTCTTTCAATGACTGCAATTGTTCCTCATATTTCACGCAAATATTTTTTAATTCAGTTTCATGTTTTATTGATAAATCCTAAAGAGAAGTATTAAAAGCATATTATTTAAATGATACATACTATTACATTCAATATATTTTGAAGATACTTTATATATATATATATATATATATATATATATATATATATATATATATACATAAACGAACCTTTATTTCCTGCTGATGTCTAGCAGTATTTGTATTGGTTTCAGCTGTAAATTTCTCTAAAATATGTTGCATATCTTGTTTTATTTTATCAACGCGTGCTTCATATTGCTTTTGTTGTTCCAACATCTCTGCAATGTTTAAATTTTTTTCAGCAGCACCAACGCGAATTTGTTCATTCAAATTATTAATTTGTATTTTATAATCACTAATCTCAGCATTTCGCGTTTCCTTTTCCATTTCTAATGTCTGAACATGTTTATGAATTTGTGCCAATTGAGAATTTAATTTACTTATGACAGTTTTTTGATTGGTTAAAGTAGTTTCTAACATGTCGATCTAGAAAGAAGAAAATATTTCTTATAGTATTAACTAACAATGATTCAGGAAAAAAAAAGAAAAAGAAGAAAAAAAGAAAAAGAAAAAGAAAAAAAAATATTTAACTCACTTTTTCTTGCAAATTTATACTATGCATGCCTCTTGGGCTAGATTCTCTTGCTGAATTTAAAGAATTAAGTTGTGCCACAAGTGCATCTCTTGCAGACAATGCTTGTTCCAAGGAAGATGTCAAATCTTCTATTAAATTATCTCTTTGATTTATTGCTTTTTCAAATTCTTGTAACTATTCGATAAGATATTCAAATACAATAAATAAATGAATTATTCAATAACATATTAATTAAATTAAATTTTCATTTAAATCTAATATTTAATTTTGGCTTACTTTCGTATGATATAAACATATTACATCTCTACTAGGAATACTGCTATTATGACTTTGCGAAGAGTTCGGAGAAGATGTTTCTCCTCTAAGATGATCAATTTCTGCATTCAATGCTGCTACAATGGCTTCCTTCCCTTGCAATAGTTCTTCTAATTCAGCTACACGTCCTGCCATACCCTCTAAATCTCTATCAGCTTCACCTTCGCTCATACTAACGCTACTTTGTGTTATATCTCTCGAAGACATAACTTCATTTATCTAAAATAGATCATAATAAGAAAAAAAAAAAAAAAAAAAAAAAAAGAAATAAAATACATGACACTTATAATACATAAAGATGTCAAAAATATATACACGCACAAATACACATATCAGATTGTAATAAAGAATATAAATGTTAAAAGAAAATAAACAAATTTAATCTTACAAAAGATCCTCTTTGGTCCATTGATTTATCATTATGATAAGATTCTTCATCAGACTGTTCATCTGTCTGAACATAATGCATTCCTTGTGTTTTATTTGACCGTGCTATTTTATATTTTTCCAACTGAAATAATTCAATTAAAAGATCAAATATATGGAGCTTGATCTTATTATATTCCTTATGTTCCTGATTCTATTGTCATTACAAATATTTTAATAATTTTTGAAGCAAATGTCAAAATTATAAAAAGATAACGTTATTTCAAACGCATTATTCATATGTGTTCTTATAGATATAATGTTTTTTATGAGGCAACAAAAGATATATTCATACAACGACAAAAAGGTTGTCTTCGCCAAAAAAAAAAGAAAAAGAAAAGAAAAGGAAGAATAAATAAATTATGATTTTTATAAACATACCAAATCTCTCCCAGCTTCCAATGAACGTTTTCTACGTTCATCTTCCTCCGACATACTGCTTATTTAATTAAAATTTTATTACCTATTAACGAACAATTTTTTTTATATATTTAATTACATTAATTGTTACTTATTAAGTAACAATTTGTCACAATTAGATTAACTACATTTCAAATAACATTTTCTTTGTCACACTACGCTCGTCGAGTTAAATCCGTTAGGTTCCTTCTATCCGTTGCTTATTTTATAAAAATATGAACTCCCTGGCGTCCAATAAAATCACGAAGTTATTCAATCTAGATGCGTTTCCGGTGGTGATAAAAAAAAACGACGACTATAAAAAATATTATTTAAAAATTGTTCCCCAAATGGAAAATAATTAAATCGCGATGTCGATATTCATCGAATAAAATAATATCCGTATTAAATAATTTAATTATACGAAGAGAAAAATGACGCTTCCTTACGTAAATGACGCTTGCGAATGAGACCTAATGTCTTTTGCGTTCAAACTTCACGTGTCTCTATCCCCACTCCTATCTCTTTTTCCTTCTCTTTTCATTTCACCAATTGGACTATGCTTTCATTCATTGTTTCTCCTTGTCTAACACATTTTGATCCGTGCGCGATGAATTTGAACTTGCGGTTTAAAAGTAACAGAAAAGAACGGGACAAGGTGGCATAAGAAGGAAGAGAACAAAGGATAGTTTATAATCGATCATCTACAATAATAGCATTGTTTGTTGTAATCGATAATTTCTATTACGGTGTTTATTATCAAAAGTGAAATATTTTTAATAAGTTGAATAACGTTTATCATAAAATAATAATAATAAACGATGGATGCAACTGATATATTACATATTGAAATCTTACAAAAATCTGAGAGGTAAGAACAATCTTAAAATTATTTATTATATTTGTCATTTTCTATTTGCAACATTTGTACAGGGCTTTTTTTATTAAACTTTTATATATATATATATATATCAATTTATAAAAACATTTTAAGGCTATAATTAATTGTTTATTTTATTATTAATTTTTTTGTAAATGATTATTGTCACACAATTTATCTTTATATATATATATATCTTCTTTTCCCTCAGTGTATTGTCAGAAGAGGAAATACGAGCAATGGTACATAATAAAATTATAGAATTGGAGGAAGTATTATTAGATGTAGAATTACCGGATGTCTTATTTACTCATGCTAAAGATCATATTGAATCTGTATCATGTGCCTGTAATCATGAAGTATGTTTCAACATTTCAATAAGTAATTGTATCATTATTATTTAGACTAATTTCTATTTCTTTTTTCCTTCCTTTTTTTTTTTTTTTTGATAATGCTTATGTATTTTAGAAAACTCGTATGAAAATTGCTGGAGTCAATTTACAATATCACATATATAGAATGACAGAAAGTGAATCAGCCATGTCAATGATAGAAAATGGTAATGAAGAATTACCAGCGGCAAATCAATGGCTTTTACCTTCTAAAGAATTTCATTATTTGTGGGAAAACATGTATTATGATTCAGATATAAAGCAAAATGTAAGGCTTGGCACGTATTCTTATATCTTTTGTTTAAATATATTTGTTTTAACTAATATTATTATTTTAGTTATTAAATTTTGTGGAAACAGCAGTAATATTTTCTGATAATAAAATAAATCCTAATATTATATCATGGAATAAAGTAGTATTACTACATGGACCACCAGGCAGTGGAAAGACCAGCTTGTGTAAAGCACTGGCACAAAAAATTGCAATTCGTTTTGGACATCGTTTTACATTTGTGCATTTAATAGAAATAAATAGCCACAGTTTATTTTCAAAATGGTTCTCTGAGGTAAATTTTTTATTTATCTGATCTTGACCTAAGAATGAAAAGTTATGTAAGAAAACATATCTTATAAAAAAATTTATTCTATTTCAGAGCGGAAAATTGGTAATGAAATTATTTGATGAGCTTAAAACTCTTCACAATGATTCTAATCGATTAGTTTGTATTTTAATCGATGAAGTAGAATCATTGGCACATGTTCGTAAATCCTGTGTTAATGGTACTGAACCTACAGACTCCATACGTGTAGTAAATGCTTTACTTACCCAATTGGATCAAATGAAACATTATCCAAATGTTCTAATTCTTACAACAAGTAACATGACTGAAGCTATTGATTTAGCATTTGTAGACCGTGCAGATATAAAACAATATATCGGTCATCCCACAGAAGATTCTATATACAAAATATATAGTGCCTGTATAAAAGAATTAATGAGGGTATTTGATTTAATATTTATATTATATAATAATTTCGTATATATTTACAATAGTTAAAATTACATTAGTATCGTTAAAAATTTTCAGACTGGATTGATAGAACAAGAACAATTATTTAATCTTGCTTATCTTAAAGCTCATGGTTACGAAGAAACTTATGAGACAAAGCGCTGTTTAATGCTATTGGAAATCAGTAAACAAAGTTATGGACTAAGTGGACGTACATTAAAAAAAATACCATTTTTAGCAAAAGCTCTTTTTATACATTCAAAAAAATCTACATTGGCTCAATTTTTGAGAGCAATGCATTATGCAATCGAAAAGCAGAAAGATGATGTGTTGGAGCAATAAAAAAAAAAAAAAAGAAAAAAAATGAAAAAAATGAAAAAAAAATGAAAAAAAAAAAGAAGAAAACCATCTTTATTTTTTTATTACACGTAATAACATTATTCATTGTACAAAATCTAAGGGAGAAATATTTGATTAATAATTTTATTACGTATTTTAAGTATTTTACAATAATTCTTAATCTATTTATTCGTACGTAACGATATAAGTAAAAAAAAAAACGAAAAAATAAAAAAGAAATTTACATAAAACAAACTCGTGTTTTTGAATTTGATAAGACGCATCATTAGCGCTCTCTGCTGGCAAATCAAAACCCGGCAAGTTCTCCCACTCTACGTTCTTTCGTTTAATCGAAGGCGCGCGGTGAGGGGAAGGAGCTGCGGCATATGAAACGTAGTGCGCACCAGTCAGTTGTTTTGAAACGGTCGTACATTACAGTAGTTTTGCTCGTGTGCGGTTAATTTAATGTTATTAATTTGCTTTGTACCTCGTGTACGGTCGACATCGTGTTAAAAGCTGATATCAGATAAATATTTCTGTAAGGTGTGTGAGATAATTATCATAAATCATCAGTGAGATTTGTAAGAACGTTTTGGTGAAAAAGTGATTGTTGTTCGAGCGATTTAGTTCTACTTGTAATTCTTTATTTTTTTTTCTTTTTTTTTTGATACATCAAATTTTTCCATTTATCATTATTACAAAAGTACATGATACCCAGATTGTTAAGTTACCGAATTCGTTTCTAAGAAGGATGTTTGATCGCGACACAGCGATACATCTCATTGCCGGAGGGTGAGTTTTATCGACTCATTAGATCTAATAAAATGACATTCTCTTATCAATTTTCTCATAAAACTTTTATTGCGTTATATATAAATATATTTCTTGATTATAATCGAATCATTAGCAATCATTCGTTATTCATTCATATTCAATCGTCAGGGTTAACATACGCATTTCACATTACATATGTGTGTGTATGTGTTGTGTATACGTATGTACATACGATGCATTCTGTTGCGCAGTGTGAACAACTCGTTCGCGTGAATCGAACGATCTGATTGGTTATTACATTCCGAAACATAACGTCTGACCCGGTCTCTCTTTCCTCTTCTCTTTTTTATTTTTTTATTTTTTTTCCCTTATTCAGCATATTAACTTTTACATATCTAGAAAGACATAAGTGCATGTAGTACCGAATTGCGCTTGCAAACAATTTTGCCTAATATTATTTCATCATTCGTTTCGTAACGCCGAAAAACGGACACACACATACACACATACATACATACATACTTTAAATTATTGTATTAGCTTCGTAATATGTTATTTGAAAATTTTATTCTTTTTTATTTTTTTTCTTTTCTTTTTTCTTTATTTTTTTTCTTTTTTTTTTTTTTTAGTAATTTGAAGATTTACCGTTTGCTGTTCAATATGCGTTTCTACGTTGTACTTGCGCATGCAGCTTTATTTAACCGGCTTAATAAGAATTGCATATTTAGATTATAAATGACTAATAAATATCTATATAATCGTTTCGATGTCCTCGTTACAAGTATAATCATTTATTTTGTTAATCATTCGTGTAATTGAATATTTTAATTAATTTAATCTATAAATTTGTTCGTTTCGTTGATTTCGATCTCGACATAAATATTGGATTGATATAGGTTAGGTTAGATTTTTCATTATTATTTGCAATATATATTAATTCGTATATTATTTTCATAGAAGAAAGAAAAAGAAAATGGGGGAAAAAAGAAAGTAATGAATAAAGGAAATTTTTAATTAGATGTAATCATTCTCAAAATATCTTTACGTAAGCTAGTATTATATATTCTAGAAAAGTTTACGTCGATTTTTTCAATCTATCACTATCTCGGTGAGCTCGTTTATAATGAGGAGGAATCTTATTTATCGTGATAAAAAATCGCAACTTTAAACATAATCTATCGGTCAACGAACCAATCGTGCGAATCGAACGAATCATCGTGGGTGGTTCGTAGGGGGCGGGAAGTAAAGAGAGAAAGAGAGAAAAAAAAACATTACGCAACACGTGGATCGTAGAAATTAATGATCTGTTCAAAAATTTGTTTAAAATTTAGCGATAAGACGAATTGTACGAACGTATGTGTATGATCATCTGTTATTTGTGCGGGCCAATCACAATTCAAAATTCGCCATAATATTTTATATATGGTGTCGCATTATTTTGAACACGTGGTATTTATTGCGTATATGTACATGTTTTTTTTTTTCCCCTCCTAAAAAAGGATTATCTCTACACACATATATTCTAAATTAAATATATTTACTTCAAAGTAGGCCTATATATATATATATATATAAAATATAATTTTTCGTTTATTATCGAAAATGATATAATAATATATGTAAGAATTTGGCATGTAAAAGTGGTTTTATATCTAACAAATATATTGAACGTGTAATCCTTTTTTTGTACACTATGTGTATATATATATATACTACATAATGTCGTGTTTATCGGTCGTTTCCTTTCGTATACATTAACATATACATTTATAGCTTGTAGTAAATAACTTTGACGCGATGTCAGGTCTTCTCATAGAAATATCTCTTTATTATTTTCAGTCTATGAAATATTTTAATCACTAACATTCATCTAACAACTATTATTTATATTATCATTTCAATACAACATCGAAATGATATAATTTGTTTTATCAATCTGAACGAAAAATTATCGAAAGATTTATTATTGATATACTTTTTATATCGTACTTTGAAGATCATGTTTTGAGGTTGATAATCATCGTCGTAATTTCATACTACGTTCTTAGAAAATCATATTATTTTTCTTGTTTACATCTTGTTGAGATCTCTCTCTCTCTCTCTCTCTCTCTCTCTCTCTCTCTCTCTCTCTCTCTTTCTCTCTCTCTCTCTCTCGAAGTAAACATTAGAAACTGAACGATTTCGTTCTATAGAAAATGAACAGACACGTAATATTTTCGTTTTATTTTTATTTTTATTTTTATTTTTTATTTTCGTTTGTTTGTTGTTCTTGTTGAGTACAGTGTTGCTGGTACAACAGGAGCCATAGTGACCTGTCCTCTCGAAGTGGTTAAGACGCGTTTACAATCATCTTCGTCTGGTTTTCAACCGCCACCAGTGAATAAAGAATTTACGTCCGGTCATGTCACGTGTAAGAGTTTTCCAACGCCGGAACAAAGGAGGAGATTGTGTACAGGAGGATATCCAAGGTGATTATAAAAACAATCCTTAACTGTTACGATATAGGTTAACATCGAATTTTTTATATAAACTGATGTGCAATTTTTGTTAATAAGTAAGATTTTCTTTTATCGAAATACATGATAATTATCTCATATAAGTGACCTAATTAATTTTGTCATAAGTAAATAAATTAAATGTTGTATAAGGTAAAAATTTCAAAATTATAAATATCTTAACCTATATGTACATAACCTGCAATAACTATATATGTATTTATATATGTATGTATTATATATATGTATATATATATATATATGAATATCTAGCATTAATTTGAAAGATCTAGAAATCATATGATGTAATAAAACATATAAATGTATTATCGATGATAATTAAGATTGTATTTTTCATATAAAAATTTTAATTCGAAAAATAATAATTTTATATATAAACTACTGACTAATATATATATATCTTTTACATTACTCTTAACTTTTCATTATAAACAAGAGCAGAATTATCAATGAATAAAAAATGAAAGAAAAAAGAATTTAGAAATAACATAGATGTGTTAACCTATCAGTACACATAACCTATATGAATTATTATTTTTATATCTAATTTTTCTACATCAAAGTAGAATACCAAAAAGACCTTAATCGAATGTTGAACTTGTCTTAACTAAAATCGCGATTGAACATTTTTTGATTATCTTTTTAATTTTTAATTTTTATTTTTATTTTTTTTTATTTTCTTTCTTTTTTTATTTATTTATTTATTTTTTTTTCTTTTTATTTTTCTTTTACAGGTGCTCCTTCCTGGCTCTCTCCCATTGTGGTGTGTCGACACCATCGGGTACTGGTCCACATGCTTATCCGACTCCCGGTATTTACCAGTGTATAAGGTATATCATTAAGAACGAGGGTGTACGTGCCCTTTTCCAGGGTCTTGGTCCAAATCTCGTTGGTGTAGCACCTTCCAGAGCGATCTACTTTTGTGCATATTCGAAAAGCAAAATTGCTTTTAATAAAATACTACCTCCAGACACTCCGATAGTCCATGTATTTTCGGCATTTTGCGCTGGTAAGAAAAAAAATTAAATTCCATTTGTGTGTGTGTGTGTGTGTGTGTGTGTGTGTGTGTGTGTGTGTGTGTGTGTAAATATGTACACAAAATAAATATACATATATACGTTTAAACAAGCGTATAATTTAATAAAAAAGAAGATAGTTATATAGCAAAAATATTTTAGGTTAGTTTTCGGAACGGCACCGGAATATCAAACGACTTCGCCAGTTTAATTAACCAATAACGATTCTTAATACACGCATACATACATATTATGTATGTATCTATGTATGATACGTATTATATATGTATGTGTATAATAATCATATATTGAAACGTGTTCTCAATCTGTCAGGTATTCTCAGTGATAACTGGTAATAAGTGTTTTATTACAGAAAAGAAATGAAAAAAGTTAATATATATAGGATAGGTCGAGGAATTTATTTAACTATTAAGAGGAATACGTTTATTACAAGAAACAACATGTGGTAGTTAATGAGCATATAGTCTTTTCTTTCTCATTCTATCTTGTTTCTTGTCATATAATTTATCTTCTTTTTTTTTTTTTTTTTTTTTTCTTTTTACTTTTTATTATTTATTTTTAATAGATAAATAGTAGGCAGAGAGTGCATTCACAAGCGTCATTCATTCTCTCTCTCTCTGTCTCTCTCACACATACACACCCACACACACCCACTCACAATGGATTCTTCATCATACTACCGCAAATATCCAGTTTATAATTATGATATATTCTGATCTTTACTGACATTGATAACCTTCATTAGTCGTTCGATTCAAACTGATTGCGTATTATTAATTTAAAATATCGATTAAATGGTAAATTGATCGAATCTTTAATTTTTTTTTTTTTTTTTTTTTTTTTTTTTTTTTTTTTTTTTAATAATTTCTTAGGAAATTTATAAAAAAATATATTGAATTTGATTAGATTCATTTATAAAGATATAACATTTCTTAACCAATCCGTAAAAATAGATTGAATATGATTAGGTTAATTCGTAACAGTGTTAATATTTTATTAAAAATACTTTTTTATTTTTGGCGATAATCTCATCGATAAGACAACGTTTGATAAGAGACAACGTATTGAAAATAGATGCTTCTAGTAACATATGTGTCTTATGTGTATATATATATTTATTTATTTATTCATTTTTTCCATTTTTATTTCTATTATTAGAAATCGAACAATTCGATAAAAACCACAAAAGTTTTTTCAATGATTTTCTATTAATAAACTCTTCTCCTAACTCTCCCTCTCGCTGTCCCGTTCCTTCGTACGTCATCGTTTAATAAGACAGTGTTATTAGCGGAGACAATATACATAAGTTATCTGTACTTTTTCGACGGATAAAATTGAACTTTAACCTGGAATGAGATTGCCTCCGTCGGAGATCATCTCCGCGGGAGGGCCACAAATTTTTTCCCTATATCCCTCAACTTTTTTTTTTCTTTTTTCTTTTTTTTTCCTTTGATTTATTTATTTAGTTATTCCATTTATCAACAGAAATACTATTAACGTTAAGAAATACTATTAAGAAATAGTATTAACAAAAAGATTGATATTATAATTTTGTTTTGATTATAAGAACAATCGTAACGGCAACGAAATAAATATGAACATTTGATTTGCAATTTCGTTTCAATTATATTGATCGATTAATTATAAAAAGAAACAATTGCAATTCTATTTGAGAATTTTCAAGAGAGAAATTTTTAATGTAAAAAGAGAGGAGAGAGGAGAAAGGAGGAGGAGAAGGAAATGATTGCTCAGTGTTATTATCTCATTTATTCAGATTGTTGATCTTTGTTTATAGTTCATTGATAAAAAATAATCGATAAGTCATTCATCCGTCGATTTAATTCCTTCATTTATCTATTTCTGTTTATTTATCTATGCTCTTTGATTTTTATTACAATGGACTTTATAACTGAAACGTAGTTATAATCATTAATCTTCATGATTAATTTTGTTTTTCATTAGAAAGAAAGAACCATTGGAAGAAACTAATTCGAGAAGTTTATGATAGAGAATATGTTTGCCCTCATTTCCACGTTCCCTCTTCTCTTTCCTCTCTTTCCTCCCTTCCCTTTCCCTTTTGACACGTGTGGATGGTCACGTAGGCATTTCATTTCGTTTCTTAAAAACGAACGTGGTCCTTTAATTTTAACTCATGAAAATTATCTTCGATCTTTTTATGATTACAATTTCGTAATTTCAATTTTTTATAACTATTTTTTCATCATATTTAAATTTCAACAGAATTAATATAATTATCGTACGATATGTTGTAAAAAAAAAAAAAAAAAAAAAAAAAAAAAAAAAAAACCCGATTTACGTAGTTACGTTTAATAATATCAAATTCCAAATTCCTTATCGAATGACCTCGATTTTTATTATTCAATATTCATTTTCCTTTAAGAAATTATCAAAGAAATTATCGTTTCTCTGATCTATGATAATACAAACAAATATAATATATTTGATTCAAAGATAATATATAATATATACAATTTAGGCCAAAAATTCTTAGACTTTGTAGTTTTACGATCTGAGGAGAAAAAAAGAAATTTTAGCCTGTTTTAAATGGAGTCTCGAAGAAGAGTATTTGAATTTTTTTTTGTAAATCATTTAGGAAATTTTGTATCGTTCCGTATAACAAAATAAAAACACAAAAACGATCGTTGTATTTTTAACGCAAGATATTCAAAAAAAAAAAAAAAAAAAAAAAAAAAAAAAAAAAAAAAAAAGATAGACAAAATTCAAGAGATACGAGATAGAAGAGCGCAATGTGGCGCCAATGTTTGATTCGATATCATTATTATTTTATCGTTACAATGATGTGTTCGAATTCGTCATAATTCTTCGTCTTCGTTCGACCACCTTTCTAAATATACATACATACTACCATACATACATGTTCTAAAAAGAAGACACGCATGATTTAAAATTTGATCTTATTATATTATACAATCTCTTCTTCTTCCTTGTAATAAGAATACAATGGACATTTAGATAAGCAAGCATGCTTGCGCTGCTGCTGCTCTGTGTGTATGTGTGTATATGTATGAGTGCATGAGAGAGAGAGAGAAAGAGAGAACGAGAAGAGGGAAGAAGAGTGCACACAACACACATTTAGAAAATAGGGATCTATATCGATCTCGTATTATGCGTGTGTGATTCCCCCCCGGGTAGATACTATTTACTCGCTTGTTTACCAACTAGCTGTGGGTCACCTTGAAACCACCTTCCCCTCCTTTTCCTCCCTCTGTCTCTTCACCGCTCGCCACTCATCTCCCACTTAGTTTCCTGTCTATAGAACACGAGTATATAATTCATAATATAGTGGAGATCCTTCTCAGATCAATTTAGAAAATGAATCCAAACTATCCTATATCCACAAATTATTATATTTTTTTTTTTTTTTTTTATTCTTCTCCCACTTTTCTCTTCCCCCTCACCTAACTCTCTTCTTTCTTGGTTTTTTCTTTTTCTTTTTCTTTTTCTTTCTTTTTACCCCAGACTTCTCATCTTCTTTGGGGTCAGGAACAACGACCGTCAGAGAGAAGGGGGAGGAAAGAGTGAGAATGAGTGAATGAGTATGTGTATTTGTATGTACATTCACAAAACATTAGATTCTATTTTTATATTGACTACTGTTTGGCTGTAATTCAATACCCTCCTTCCCCCCTCTCTCACTCCCTCTCTCGTACATAGTGTCAGTGTCGAATGCCGTGTATTTACTAGCAACTAATAACAACTAAACGCCAATCGAGGGACAATAAATTTATTATCGTCGATAAATTTTCGCATGATTATCAGTGCACTCGTACGGTATGATAATGCTGTGTAATGTTAAATTAATAGAGAGAGATAAAAAAACGCCATCGAGTATTTCTTCTCTTTGCTTCGGGATTTTTTTTTTTTATTTTTATCGAATCAGAGATTAAATTTATGACAATTGTTTTGTTTTCTTCTGTTTATTGTTATTAATATCGTTATTAATGGTGAGGAGATCTGTTTTCTTTTTCAATGTAGTTGTTCGTGATAAAAAGAAATTATTTTTCTCTTTTCTCTCTTGAAAATTTTCTTCTTCGTTCATCACGAATCTAACTCTCTTGTGAGAATTCTCAAAATTTTTGATTCTGATTTTTTTTTCTTTCCTCCGTTATCAACACGTCCTCTGCAAAAGATAATGCACACGAATGGTGATGTTTATTTTTAGAATCCCTGATAATGAACAATGTTTGACACAAGGAGGTCTATCTAACTTATTCAAGCTTTATCAAGTAATAGATGTTGTTTTAACTCGGTAATAGTTCGTTCAAGATTATTATCTCAATGAGAAGATAGATCCTATAATATTGAATTATAAATATAATTCAATTTTGTAAAAATTTATTTATAATGCACCTGTAATAGCATAAATCATACTAGAACGGTGTATATTAATAATTGCGTATAGTACGATTATATATTATATAAAAAAGACAATACCATAACTTGAACATCGTGTAATTTATTAGGAAAAAAAAAAAAAAAAAAAAAAAAAAAGAAAAAAAAAAAAAAAAAAGAAAAAAAAATTGTATTATACGGAACATCACGATTTTGGTTGTGTTTCTGTTATACACCTCAAAGCTTATTTACAATTAGTTATCAAAGTTCACAGCAGATGTGAAACGATTGATCGGAAAGTTTCTTTTCATGCTCGACTTCTTCGTGCCCATGGATAGTCGATTGAACACATTGAATGATCGTTAAGAAACAACTATTAATATCTACATACTTATATATATATATATATATATATATATACATATATATATACATATATATATATATATATATATATATACGTATATTATATTATATTATATTATATATATATATATATATATATATATATATATATATATATAACGTTGAAAACAATTTGTTCAGTAAAAGTTATCTATATTCCTTCGTGATGGCACGTTGAAATTATTTCTTTCTTTATATTAGTTCTAAATATGTATATATATACACACATACACATACACACACACACACACACACATACATATGTACATATATATTCTCTGCCTGCTTGTACATTTGTATTTGTATATGGTGCCTGTTCATATATGCACACATACGGTTTCGTTTGCATGCTCGCAATTGAACTTCCCTTAGCGTGTTATCCCCGATAATAAGATGCATATACATATATCACATGCGTCGTAGATCGTTCGGACAACGTGCCTCTGGAATCGAGTTTATTTTCAATTGGGTTGCACGTGAATAAGACGGATAATAAAATGAGGTCGTAAATAGAAGTTAGGAGTAGTAAGGGAAAAAAAGGGATTCTCTGCTTGAAGAAAATTAGCGGCTTCCCTAAAGAATTTTAAGCTTGCTATACGTGTATGTGTGTGTGTGTATTATCGTTTTCTTTTTTTTCTTTTTTCTTCTCCCCCTTTCGTGATAAAAGAAACGAGATAAAAAATAAATATACTAAATTGGCGTAATTATGATCAAGTTTCAATCAAGTTTCAATCAATGAGAAATGATCGTTTAATTAAATTGAAAATTAATTGTTTTACAAGGACAACGACCCGTTAACTACATACTGGTATTAGTACTTATTTATTAACTATTGTTTATGAAGATTCACAAGTTCTCATCAAACGAGAAATATTTTTCTGTTGCCATCGGAATAGATTAGAATAGGCTGCGTCGTAAATTTGTCGTATTTACTAGCTCTTTATTATCTCTATTCTTTCGTCCCTGACCTGTCTTACTTTATCTACACTAAGCAGGTAGATTATATGAATATGTGTATATAAACACACACACACACACATATATATTGTTACTTTGTATTAATGCTTTACTAGTTTTTTTGATGATCTAATTAATCTAATGTATAAATGAATAGAACGTTTTTGATATTCGTTTAATTACTCATATGAGACGCGTATTATTATTTATAATAATATAAAATAAATGATATGAGTTATAAATAATATAAATAACATTACAAATCAAGATGCATAACTATTGTAAATTGTTTGTTGATATTTTATTAACATTTTTACAATGACGACTACGACGAAGACGACGATAATTCTTCTTCTTCTTCTTCTTCTTCTTCTTCTTCTTCGTCGTTGCATCAAATTGCATGCATGTGCAATATTATGATTTGCATAACATAATACTAATATATCACCAATGCAATGATAAAGAAGACACTACAAAGCAAAACAAAAGGATTATTATAGGTAGAGCATGACAGGTTTTGTGGGTATTAGTATGTATATGCGCATTTGTATATTATGTGTGTGTGTATGTATCTATATATGTATGGTGCATTGCTCCTGTGGTCGGCCGCAAACTGGGTCAATGGGACTGCTCCAAGAGACACAGGCCAGCTCTCTCTCTCTCTCTCTCTCTCTCTCTCTCTCTCTCTCTCTCTCTCTCTCTCTCTCTCTCTCTCTCTCTCTCTCTCTCTCTCTCTCTCTCTCTCTCTCTCTATGTATCTATATCTATATCTATCTTCCTCTCCTCCCCCTCTCTCTCTCTCGTTTAGCTTTAAAAGCTAGCTTTGTAAGTTGCGTCGCCGTCGTTGTAGTTGTAATGTAGTGGAATTGTATCTTATGTCGAATAATCGCAAGCTCATATGTATGAGACTCTCGATGTCGTCTTTTTAGATATTATCGATTGTCTCCGATGGTCTCTTGTCAAGTTATAAATTATGTAACGAATGTGTGTGTATCTGTGTGTGTGTGTATATATATATATATATATGTACACACAGACACGCGCGCGCATGTTTGTTTAAATTCGTATCTGTAAATATTATACAAATGTCCCGGAGACAGTGATAAAATCGGGAGGGGAAAACAGGGGTGGGTTGGGAAGAGCAAGTTATATCAGAAACCTCTATCTCTTAATTCTCCATGTTTACTTTTGCAAAGAAAGAAAAAAAAATTATCAATTCATAACAACTCTCACATTATGCAGTTGTTTAAAGCTATACCAAGTTGGAGTTTCATTTTGGGTTTATTTTTTTTTGTTTTTATTTTTTTATTGCAGCTATTTAAAAAAAAAAAAAAAAAGAAAAATATCGGTGAATGACGACGAAATTTAATCGACCGAAAATTAAAAAGAAAAAAAAAAACTTCGAAGTGAATTTACTCAATTTTAAATTGTTGAAGTTTGATCGATAGAATAGCTTATCTATATAATAACTTAGCTCGATTGAAAATTTGATTTATGTTACGTTCTCGTTTAAGTGGAAAAGGATAAGGACAATTTAATCTTCGTTAAAAGTTAGATAGTATCTAGAACTCTATCATAAAATCTAGTTTATATATATATATATATATATGTACATATATTTTGGTATATGGAATAATGAGATACTATGTAATATTATACATACATGAATGTTTGGCTATCTTTATGTTGAGGGATATTTAATAACAAAATACACTTAGATGATAAAAGGATTATGAAAATAACAATCTAAGTAATTGACAAACATCATTTATGTGTATGTGTGCGTGCGTGTGGGTGAGTGTATATAAATATATAAAAGCTTTTACGAGATAACTTCAATCTAAATGTTTTCCAACCAATATACGAACTCGTGGTTAGCAGGATATCGATTATGTTGAAAATAGATCGATATAGGATGATGTAATAGTATTTATTTATTTATTTTATTTTTTCTTTTTGTCCGTTTTCTTTTCTTTTCTTTTTTTTTTTTTTCCCCACATAAATGATACTTTTATGGTCGATTTGTTTTTCGATAGAATTCTCTTGCGGGAATTTTGAATTTAGAACTTGGCACTTGATTAACACGATACATATAATAATGTCCTTCGATCGATTTTGCCAGAATTTAGTTAGTTGTATGTCTTTCCTTGCATAAAGAAGACGCAAAAGTACATAATATATGCATGTAAATTAAAAAGGAGGGAAGGTAGAGAAGAAAGGAAGGAAGGAAGGAAAAAAAAAGAAAAAAGAAAATTTTTGATAATGCAACGTGTTATTTTAATATCGTTATAGGTTTTGTGGCGTGCACATTGACAAATCCTATTTGGTTTGTCAAAACCAGACTTCAGCTGGATCATCGAACAAACAAAATCACTGCGGTAGAATGTATGCGGAGGATATATCGACAGTCGGTAAGATAAACACTTCTCTTCATTGATGTTTTTTTTTTTTTTGTGCAAATATTTAAAAAAAAAAGAAAAAGAAAAAGAATAAAGTCTCTCGAAATTAGGTTAGTAATAACGACAACAATAACAATAATAATAATAGTAGTAGAAATTGTTGTCATTGGTGTCATTGGTGTCATCGCCGGCGTCGTATTCGTTTTTTTTTTCTTTCTTTTTTCTTTTTTTTATTTAATTGTCGACTCTCTATCATCGACAATATGTCCAATCGTGTTTTTATTTTCTTTCCTTTCTATTTTTATTTTTTAATTCACACTCTTTACCCTCGCCAATATTTGTCTTATCCTTTGATAATTGCTTAAAAAAAAAAAAAATATTGACATCTTTCTTTCCCCTTTTCCTCTCCTCCTCCTCTTCCTCCTCCTTTCTTCCCCTTCCCCGTTCTTTTTGTGCTATCAAGTACGTTCATATTTTTGGCAAGCATCGTTTAATCGATCAATGTTCTCTCGCGTTGGATTTACCAATTTCGAAGAAATTAAAAATTTTAACTTCTCTTTATGGTAATATGATTACGTTAAAGAGAGAGAGGTAAGATGTGTTCTACATTATCGATGAAACATAACATTTTTTTTTTTTTTTCGTTTTATCATTTAATTAACTGTTAATTTAAATCACATCGAAAAAGTAGAAAAGGCAAATGGTATAATGATACGCGAAGATAGAGGTGAAGGAAAAGAGGAAGGGATTGGATAAGAGTCTCGACAGGAAACAGTTAAAAAAAAAAATAAGCAATTCAAAGAGGTGCGCACGAGCGCGTTAAGTTTCGCGTGGAATTTAACGCACGAGAGAAAATGTGTATGCTGTATGTGTATATATATATATATGTGTGTGTGTGTGTATGTATGTATATATATATATATATATATATATATATATATATATATATGTATTATTGCTCAGGATTGCGCATACTACGCCAACATAAGATTGTCGACGGACGTGAGCCAGGTTTTAAAATGGTCTCTTCGACCTACGAATAGTAACTCGGGACAAAAATACTTACTGCGAAACGCGCCTCTGGTAGGCGGGCATCTTTATATTATCTCGGATTAATGCGTGATATGCGCCAAAATAAAAATTTCAATATATTTATTAAATAATTAATTATATGTATGTGCTTACGTGTTTTTATTCGTTTGCTTTTTATATTTCTGCTTTTATTTATTTATTTATTTATTTATTTATTTATTTACAAACACTGATATATTTAAACTTTAGGTCAAAAGTTCCTACACATTGTAGCTTTTACAGAATCTAAAAAAGAAAAAAAATAAATAAATAAATTGATCTAAAAAGTTTCGAAGTTTATCGCTTCCATGTTTCAATAGTTTCAAATCAAGTATACGTCTTGACCAATTAGAAAGCGTTTATTGTCCTTCCGCGACATCTTGAAAAATTAACCTCATTTAAAGATGTTTATTTTATCGCAGATCATATTTGCATTTCGATTTGGTTCGATTCATTTCGATTGGTTGTAATCATTTTAGAAAGGTTGTTATTTCCGGTATTTTGTTCGGTTAAATTAATTCGATTAAATTTTAATCCTTTCCGGTCTATTAAACCAGACACGTAGATAATGTCAGTTTATTAATCGCACAGGCGCCATATATTAAAGGAGTAGTTTATTTTTTCAATCCTATATCGTAAATACTCGTGTCTGAGAATATTTCGAGACGGTAAACAATGAAGATACTCTTGGCTAATGTATCTCTAAGATTAACACATATCTATGACAATAGTCTCGTTTAACAAAAATATTTATTTGCCAATATCTATATATGACTATGTTAAATTTAAATTATTAATAAAAATAAAGGAATATGGTTTTGATCTTAGTGTGTGTATGTGTGTGTGTGTCGTTTATCAGTCGAATCTTTCTAATTTTAAACTCAATTTATTTTTCGAAGTAATCTTTGCATTTGTTATTGTTCTTTCTCTTTCTATCTCTCTCTCTTTCTTTATCTCTCTTATTTTCTAAAATATGTAATACTGTTGAACCTGTAATACGTATGTGTTTATATGTACACATACGTTTTGCACAACGTATGTGTGTGTGTGTGTGTGTGTGTGTGTTATACGAAATCTCATTGTCAAGTTCATCATAAATGGACTCCATAGATGCCGGTGACGACGACGATGATGACGATGAAGGAAGAGAAGACGAAGGAGACGATCTTGTCGAGAAACAGCTTGTTATTATGTTGAGAGAGTTCTTGTGATCGTTCATTCGACTATAATACGTGTAATTGTCCCAGAAAAGAAAGTAATTTACGACGTTAATTCTCTTAGAAATTAATCTGTCAATCCTATGACAAATTTTTTTGAAACTACCACGTCGGAAGGTCTCCTTTAAATTTACATATAAAAATTATTTTACGAAGAAAGACGAGATGATATCATTTCTCTGACAAATTGTACGAGTTGCTGAGAATATAAAAGTTCGAGATTAATTTTCGTTGAAAGAGAAAGAGAAAGAGATTTATAAAAGGCAAAGCTGGCGCCATCTCTTGATTTTTATTCTTAGCAATTCATTTTTTTTTTATTTTTTTATTTTTCTTATTTTTTACTTTTTTTTTTTTTTTTTTTTTTTTTTTTTTTTTTTTTTTTTTTTTTAAATGACACTTTATTTTTTATCCTTTTGTATCTTTCATTTATAGGGTGTACGAGGATTTTATAAGGGTATTATGGCGTCCTACGTAGGTATAAGTGAGACTGTGATACACTTTGTGATTTACGAAGCTGTAAAGGCATGGCTTGTGGCGACAAGGACGAGAGTTTCTTCAAGGGAGGACGACAGGAAAACCTTACGTGACTTTATAGAATTTATGGCAGCCGGTTCGTTCTCTAAAACGGTCGCATCAACGATCGCTTATCCTCACGGTAAGAAAAAAGAAAGAGAAAACAAAAAATAAAATAATAAATAGCAAGAAAAAAAAGCAGAAGTTAAATATCGATTTAAAAAAAAAAAAAAAGAAACAATGTCGAAATACAACGTTTAATTACAATAATTACAATAGTAATTAAAATGAAAGTAGAAAATATAAATTTTTGAATCTGGGAATAATTGG
Organism: Vespa mandarinia; assembly: GCF_050613455.1. Taxonomy (NCBI): domain Eukaryota; kingdom Metazoa; phylum Arthropoda; class Insecta; order Hymenoptera; family Vespidae; genus Vespa; species Vespa mandarinia. The sequence goes on along the minus strand of NC_140816.1, from coordinate 7,138,299 downwards.
CGCTTCGGGAATAGATTCTCTGATTTCAATATGGCTGCTGATCTATGTACGTATTTGCATATATGAGTAAATACGTTTCCTTACCTAAGAATTATTTTCAGTTTATTTCCATCCAATTGAATCAGCCAAAAATTATTTAGACTAATGTTAGAGTCAATGTGTTTTTCCTTTAGATTCTTACTTTTTAGTTCTTACGTTATATTATTCATTGCATGAATTTTGCTTCTATAAAATCCTAACCTCGAATTTCAACTTACGTATATATATATATATATATACATATATATTTATTTATTATCGATATTATAAGAAGTTGTGTATAATTGGAAATTAAGTATCTGCAGATAAAACAAATTGAAATGATCTCACTCACTGAGTATATATTTCAATTGTATAAACGTTATTGCATAATTATCTTGTAACTTGATCACTCATTGCGTAATAATTACCATAAAATCTTGAGAGAATATTGAATTTTTTTTTTATTTTTTCGAAAAGAATATAGGATATCTACGTAACTTATGAATATTTTTCAGAAGAGATCATGATACCGATTAGATTTTGTACCGTTCGTTCTTATATTTATTATTACAATATACCCATTTGATGTATACAACATTTAAACTGTCTTTCTCATCTGTCACTTTTGTAAACGACTGTAAACAAGATTCTGCCAATTGTTCTAAAAATAGTACGAGCCTATATATTTTGCGTGCCAACCATTCAACGAGCAATTACGTATTAAGTTGGACTTCTATATATCCTGTTATTCGAGCAACGAGTGTGTGCCATTAAAATAAAAGATAAAAGAAATAATGAAAGAAATTGTAGTAGTGATTTGTAATCTAGGCAAACCTCGTATATTTCATTTTTATACGCGACTAAAAACTGGTTGCTCGAATGATAAAAAAAAAAATGAAAGGAAAAAAGTAAAATGAAAGGGGGAAAGAAGGAAAAAAAAATCCAATCGTAATCAACAGAGTAGTTATCTGTTTCTCTTACCTTCCATGTATCGCATTTACAAGGAGTATATTATTACATACTTTTCTTGAAAAAAAAAAAGAGAGAAAAAAAAAAGAAAAAAACAAACAAAACAAATAAACAAAAAAGGAAAGAAAAGATTGAAATTAAGTGTTACTCAATTAAAACTCTTGATACATAAGATATATGTATATATGTATTTTATGTATATATATATATATTGCGGATGCTGACGAGATTTCTTTTTTGTTTATCTTTTAGAAGTGGCAAGAACACGTTTGCGCGAGGAAGGTACAAAATATCAAACCTTCTTACAAACGTTGAACACCGTATATATGGAGGAAGGAACAAAGGGTTTATATCGTGGACTTGGAACTCATTTAATAAGGCAGATCCCAAATACTGCTATAATAATGGCAACTTACGAAGCCGTAGTCTACATCCTCACGCGGCACTTCCATTCGACTGCTGTAAATGCAACGAACGCAACGACACAGTTTTATGCGGAGGCTAAGGCAAAGAGAGAGCTTGCCTAGGATTTGCTAAAGGCCCCTGAATAAAGGGCCTTCATTCTAAATGCTAATGCTCGTGCTTTAGAACTTTCATGCTCGTTTCATCACGTCCTCATCAATATCATCATCATCATCATCATCATCATCATCATCATCATCATCATCATCATCATCATAATCATCGAGGAGAGATTAAGAGACACCCATGTGATAAAAATGATGGCGACGTCCCTTGGAGCACAATCGCGTGATTTTTTTTATATTGAAGGTATTACCGAAAGAAGACACACCACGGCGTAGAAAGCCTCAGTGCCCTAGAAAGTCTAGCAAAAAAAAAAAAGTAGTCCTTCATCCTTTCATGTAGAGCATACGCATACGCATGGAACCCTGTTGTGTTGTGTTGTGTACCTTTACGCCAAACTGGAATTACCAACTGGGCCAGATTTAATGCTGGAACACGATGTGCTGACATACATTGCTTTTTTTTTTCTTTTTTTTTTCTTTTTTTTTCTTTTTTTTCTTTTTTTTTTTCTTTTTCCTTTATCTCTCTCTCGCAACACGCACGTGCTATCGATGTGAAAGTACATTTTTTATCTTTGACCGAGAGATCAGAGATGCGATAACATTATATTATATATTATAACTCCTTAGAGAAACTATATTTTCAGATACTTTAGAATTTTCTATTTCTTTTTGCAGCGCTACTCCACCGTCACACATATATATATATATATTTCAAAGTAATCAGTAAACGATAAATAAAAATTTATCATTGTTAAATTTTCTCGATGAGCTCAATTTTTATGGCTCTTTACGATTACGTTGTTATTATATTTGTTTGTATGTTACATTTTATTGAAACGCTTTTTAGAAAATTTAATGTTTTTTTTTTGTTTTTGAAAAAAAAATCATGTTTTAACGCATACCTAATTTTTTTTTCCTCCATTTTTTTTTTTTTCTTTTTTTCCATTCTGTTACAGAATATTATTACACATATTTGATTGATTTATACTTCGTTATAATTATATGTTGCGTACAAATAATTGGTTAAAATATTATTGCAATGATTAGTTTTATTATGAAGAGATACTTTTCTTTTTCCATTTCTATCTCTTTCTCTCTCTCTCTCTCTCTCTCTCTCTATATATATATATATATATATATATATATATATATATATATCTATCTTCCTCTCTCTCTCTCTCCCTTTTTTGATGATAAAAATATTAAATGTTGATTATTTTTTTTTTTTAATTCGTTTGTTATGCTTATCATTGTTATCTTGATATTTTGGCTCTTATTAATTGATTGAATTTCGACCAAGTATCATACAATATTATATTGCACGACAAGAAAATCTTAAATTGCAATGGTAAGACCATATATTGATTAAGTTATTATAAATCAATGATAAGAGCTCGTGATATACATATTATTATTCGCTTATTTCAGATAACAATTTATTTAAAAATACAAAGTATAAATTGTAACAGATAATGAAATAATCTATTTGGTATATGTATATACATATATATATATATATATACATATATATATACATACATATATATATACATACATATATATACATATATTTATACATATATATACATATACCACATTTTATGTACTAGATATCTAAAAATACGTTTAAATAAAAATTATAAAGATTTCTAAATAAAATATCAATATATTCTTTTTTCTTTTCTTTTTTTTTTTCTTTTTTTTTTCTTCTTTCTTTTTTTTTATCTACATCTTTATTTGTACAGTAATGATGAAAGAACATTGACATGTGTGTGTGTGTGTGTATATATATATATATATATTCATATATATATAATATATATATATATTATATATATATATATATATAAACATATATATATAATAAATTGTAGAGATTTGAGATTGGTAGTTTTGCAGTCATTATTATTAAGATAATATAAGATGTAAATATACATAGAAACAGACACACATATGAAGTTCTTATTAAATATTAAGACAATATTATATTCTGTGCTGCCTAATATTTTTATTTGTTATTGTTTTGACAAAATTATATTACAGGGGATGAAATTGAAATGTTAACGAATATAAGATATATGTAATGATAGAGTATTCAATATAATGGTATACAGGGTGTGACAAAAGTTTCTAAGTTCTCTGATTTTAAAAATCAATTATCAATTGGTAGTTATTTTCTGGTCTGATTTTCTTTTTCTTCTTTTCGAATTATAAAACTACAAAACCTTGTAAGATCTTGTTTGTAAAATCTAAAAATAAAATTAGGCCGAGCAGTATCTAAAAAAGAAAAAAAAATAGAGGAAGTGATTGATTTATTAAAAATCACTTGGGAACTTTTGACCCTATTCTTATAGAAGAACATTTCTGTGAACAACAACTCAGTTACGTAAATTTAATGGATACATATTTGCAGAAAGAATTATATGGTTATTATATATTTGTGCGTTATATATACTTTGATTTTATGAATTTGTATAATTTAAAAAAATCGGTATAGTTACGAAACTAACAACTAGTCGTATTGTGTTACCTATATTTTGTTCTCAGGTATACGTTCCACCCACGATTACTGTTTTAATAATAAAAAAGAAAATATATATATATATAATTGAAATTCTTTGTTCACGAGATGACGGAATATATCGATTAATACTTGCGCGAGGTTGTTAGATGCGAAAAAAATAGAGAAGTTTATTTTTTATCTCATTTATTTTCCAAAGTTGAGAATATAACAGCGTAGAATTTTTAAAATAAAAGTACAATTTTTTCTTTTTTTATTCACGTTGTAAACATTCGATAAAAACTAATTGCAGTGAGATTACGTATTTTGTGAAATTAATCTAATATACGTTGCAAAGAAAATATATTCTATCGAAGGAAAAAAAATTGAATAAATAAATTATCGATGTATATATATATATATATATATACACACATATACATTATATTGTATTTCAAACATCCTCGAAATAAAAAGAGAGTAGGCTATCACTTCAATACATATGAAATATACATATAATGCGATATCCAGATATGAACGTACGAACGAACTCGCATATATACGATATATATTTCGATAGAAGTATAGAAATAATAAGAATATAGTGTTGTTAAAAAAAAAAAGAAAAAAAAAGAGAAAAAATACTATCATCAAAGTAAGACAAATAAATAAATAAATTTGCCGGAGGAGGCAGGGGATTGGATTGTCACACATAACGCATACATCCAAAAGAACGTGTCTGTATTATTGATATTGTGATATTGTCGATGGAATTAAACGAATAAAATATAATAATTGATGTTGTTTTATTTCGCCACCAAAAGAGAAAAAAACAAAACATTTTTTTCATTACTAACTTTTTCAATTTCAATGTATTCATAATTTTTTTTTTTTTTTTTTTTTTCTTTTTTTTTCTATAGCTTTATTTTTTAAGATAGAATCGAAAAATCATACGCTGTGATATTTTTGCTGCGTGATAGAAAATCATTAAAAAAAAATATATATATGTAATCAATGGTAATCTGATTTTTTTATAAATCAACTGTAGCGTTAAAAGTGACGATGATTAATCAATAATATTTAATATCTTCATGTTGAAAGTTTAAAGTGATTCTTATATAAATTAATTTATTTAATTTTATTCATTAACGTCGTCGTTAAGTGTAAGACATTCCATTGCATCGACCGCACCAACTAATTTTGCTAGATCGAACGGTGTGTGTCCGATCATGTCAATAGATTTTGGATTTGCTCCGTGATTTAAAAGTAATTTAATAATAGTTACGTCATTATGTAGCGCAGCTAAATGCAAAGGCGTTCTACCAGACGTATCCTTTCTTTCGGATATGTCAGGGTCGGCGATTAAAAATGATTGAAGACGTTTTGCATTTCCAGATCCAACTACGTCACAAATTTTATTTCCTATAATATCTTTATCAAGTTTAGAACCGTGTTCTAATAAAATGTTGATAATCTGTAATGAATACACTATATATATATATATATATATATATATTTTTTTTTTTGATGATTATAAAAGTATGATCTGAGTAAAAAATTAAAAAAAAAAAAAAAAAAAAAAAAAAAATTAATACATTGTGTAATGTGCAATTTGATATATCGATCAAATTGGACAGACAATTTGTGTTGTTCGCATAATAAAAATACAATTTACCTCACGATGATCATTTTCAATAGCTTCGATGAGTGGTGTTCGTTGGAAACGATCTTTTTTATTAACGTTTGCGCCCATTTTCAATAATTCTTGTACAATATTTAAATTTCCTTGACAGCAAGCAATGTGCAGGGCAGTTCGACCATCTACGTTTGTTTGTGATACGTTAGCACCCTAGAAAATAAAGAAAAAGGAAAGAAAATCAAGAAGGAGGAAACGAAAGAGAGACAAAAAAAAAAGAAGAAATAAGAAAAGAAGACAATCAAATTTTGTGCGATCACTTACATATTCCTTCAATGATTTTAACTTGTCTATATCGCATTTAACTACTGCCGCATTGAGCATAGAAGGAAAAAGTATGGAAGTCAATTCTTGAAATTCAGCTCTTGAAGATAATTTTAATGATCTCGCTACGGCATTAACTAGATCTGATTCGAACATAAATGGTAGTTGACTTGATGTTAATTCACCGCGCAAATTGCTTTGCATTATTCTTCGTTTTCTTTTTACATTCCAATCAGTGTTAGATAATACGTAAGCTAATTTTGTTAGAGCAGCTTCCGGCGTCATGTCATAACCAGATATTACACCTGTTCGAAATATTACAATTTTTAAAATAATATAATTTTTATTGATATACATATATATATGTATGTGTGTGTATATATGTATATGTATCTACCAGCTTCCTCTAATAATTTTCCTGCTTCGTATGTACCCGATACACGACCAGTTGTACATTGAGTTATATTGATGATAATAATACCACGTCGTGTAGCTTCACGAAATTCAACGAGTATATCCTCGCGATTGCTTGGTATATTACCAGAACCATATGTTTGCAATACAACACCTTCAGTTGGTGATTGAAGAAATGCTTTGACTAGATCAGCAGTAATACCAGGGAAAAGTCGTAAAAGACCGACGTTTCGATTCAATTTCAAATGTACCGTAAAATTTCCTGGACCTTGAGGATATTTCGTTAAACGATAGTCGACTAAAAAATGTTTATATTGATTGATAATTAACGAGATTAATTAATCTATTATACAATGTATTATAGTTTATTTTAAATATAAGAAAAAAAAAATTTGTTTTCAGATTTTAGAAAATACAAATGATATTATCCGATGTTTTATTATTAAAGATATTTAAAAGAAAATAATTTATATCGGAGTTTTTTTTTTTTTTTTTTTTTTTAATTCGTTTAATTAATAACATATACGCTAACCTTCTATATTTATTCCAACCGTAGCCAAAGGTGGAAAATTTGGTGAGTGAAATGCATCGAAGGACGTGGCCGAGACTTTACTGGTACGATTTCCACGCATAAGATTAGTTCCAAAGAATACGCATACTTCTGGTATATTATAATTTGCAGCTATTACCAAAGATGTAAGAAAATTATCTATTCCATCGTTCCTCGTATCAAATATAGGAACTTGAGAACCAGTCAAGATAACAATCTTATCGAGATCTTGCAACATAAATGACAAGGCAGATGCTGTGTAACTCAGTGTATCTGTTCCGTGTAATATTACGAATCCGTCGAAATCGTTATAGTATTTCTAAAAAAAAAAAGGAAAAAAGAAATTTTTAATTTGATGAACTTTACTAATTTTTGGTTTTTATATGTGTATGTGAAAAAATAAATAAATAAATAAATATATATATATATATATATATATTTTTTTTTTTCCTTTTCCTTTTCCTTTTCTTTTCTTTTTTTTTCCAAATATATACATAAATGATTTACTTTGATATCATTGGCAATAAGAATCCAATCGTCCATAGTCATATCACTGGAATCGCAAAGCGGTGAATATTCTAATACCTCATAAATAACACGACAATTATCCGTTGTTTTAACCCTGAGAAAGAACAAAAACAAAAAGAATAATGAATCGTATATAATTTGTAGTAAAAGAGAATGATTGCTATTTGGTTGCAATATCCAAAGTATTGTCTTTATACAATGAATAATACGCTTACGGTAAGATCAAAGGACTTTCGTCAGCCATTTTGCCGTATATTCGCTTGGCATAATCACGATCATGCATTTGAGAAAATTGTCGTAAATTATTAACAAAAGAATTGGCTTTTGGTACCAGAACTAAAATATTAAAAGACATCAATAGACAAAAAAAAAAGGAGAAAAGAAAAGAAAGTATAATAATTTCATACGTGGATTAATTTAATACAAATAGATCGTATATTTCTGTTTAAAAATCGTGACCAATATCTAATCTTCTAATGTTAGATTAAACATTTATAAACTTATTTTTCTTATCGTTTTTCCTGTTAAATCAGAATGAAACTGTATGATAGTTGTAAGAAATTTATTGCTTTTTTTTTTTCTTTTTTCTTTCTTTCTATGAAACATATACAACATAATATTAATAAGAAAAATTAATTGGACAAGCAAAAAGATAAGATTTCTGAAAATGAAGAAAAAATAAAAGAAAAAAAAAAAGAGAAAAGATAAGACTCCGTTATAATAAAATCCTTTCGATTTTAATGATTGCTCTCACCTCCGCTTTCATTTCTAATCATTCCTATAGTACCACCGGTATACAAAACAAGAACTCGACTTTCAGACTTGATCTCACTCGTTGTGGCATTTTCTTTGGTAGAATATTTTTCACTATCATTTGAATATATTTCCGTTGCTTGATCGTCGTCATTATCGATAAACAATTTCTGATCATTCTCATTCTTGATAGATCTTAACATGTTGACGCGTTTATGAACTATAACAAACTGATAAATATCGTTTAGTCGTACAGTTAAATCGATCGTGCTGCTGTTATTGAATTCTTAATTTCAACACCATACTCTCTCCTCTCTCCCTCTCTCTCTCTCTCTCTTTTTCTCTCTCTTTCTCTCTCTCTTTCTATCTTTCTCTTTCTCTTTCTATTTCTCTCTTTTTTTACATGATTCATTATAATTTATTATTATATTTTATATCGTTCAAATAAATTTCAATTTTCGGGTAATTAAAATAAAAGATAATTTTTTTATTGCATCATATATTACTTTATGTAAGTTATACATATACATACATTTCAGTTCAATTCAATTAATATTAATATTATAAAATATAAAATATTAATTATACATATACATTTGTATTTCATCCAGAAAGTAAAAGAGTTCTTCGTTACTTAGAATTATTTCTTATTATCATAATTTTATGCAATCGTTGATAACATATTTGTTTCTTGATTTATATTCACGATATTTCACAATAATATTTTTGATATCAATCAATCATTTCCTCAAGCATATAGTATAATATAATGTATAAGATATGTAATAATGTATAAGATATATTATTATATTTTTATCATATTTAATGATAATAGAAAATTACACTTCTCTTTTTTCTAATTCTAATTATTTCTTTTCGATCGTTCTAGATTTCTGTAAGAATTATCTATATCTATCAAAATTGTTTTTTTTATTTGTAACGTTAAATGGAAAATATTTTCTTCGTTTCTTCTAAATTTGCGTGTTAAAATATTATGTTTATCAAAATTCGCTGAAAGCGTGTCTAACTTTAGTGAAAAGTATGGAGAAAATATTAACTATATAAATCCAATTATTAATCCCCATCATATGCCTATCCTATCAATGTATAAGTTTATGTAAGTATTAGTACAATGTCTAACATATCTGTAATACAAGAATCGAGTTAGTATAAGTTAAAGCAATTATATATTTCTTTGATGATGGCATGCATATAGCAATGATCCGTGTTATAAGTTCGTTCAACGTGACGAGACAGGAAATACAAACAACATTTGCGTGTTAAGTGCGTGATAGATATAAAGAACTTTAGTTATCGTTAACTATCGTTAATTGGTTAATGATAATCAATTGTTTAATTAAGAAACGAATTTATATAGGTCATTTTTAGGGTTTCCTTCGATTTCCCGTTCGAAAAGTATTATGCAATATCTGAAAATTGTACGTACGCTTTTGAATCTCCTTATCACGTCCCTATCACGTGTATTTGTTTACATTTTCTGAATCATTTCGATTGCGTGAATTATAAACATTTTATTGTCATTAGTATCGATACACATTTTTTTATTATAAATTCATAAAAACTAATAAATGTGTATATATATATATATATATATATAAATGCAAAAGATTAAAATATGCGTAGAAAATTAATCCTAATGAAGATATATTATCTCTTTATATGCTAAAATAGTGTGAAACAATTTTTAAAGTATATTATATATTTTTTTCATAATATTTTAATTTTGTTACAAAATTCTTTTTATTTAGTTTACAATTATATCAATTATTTTGTTAAATATTTATTGAAATAACATTGCAATTAGTTTACGTACATAAATATCGAATTAATAAAAGTTTTATTGGATTTTAAATATGGCGCTCTTTTAATGACGTCACGTTTAAATATTCATTACATTTGATCGATTATATGTCGTAAGAAACATGTTGAGAAAAACGTCACGAATTACACGTATAGTGAACAGTAGAATAAACAAGTATAAAGTATATAATAGTATATGATAGTACATAAAATATGTTTAATTAATCGAATAAATAATTAATGTATATTGTTCGAGTTCAATAATATTGAATAATTAATTAAGTGATAAAAGATGGATATTGCAAAATCCTTTTTCAATGTACGCGATCATGAAGGTTATGTCGGAAAAGAAGAACATAATGTAAATATTCTTTATTCTATATTATCTGACAAAATATTTTGTTATTATTTAACACACACACATATATATATATGTATATATATATATATGAATGTATTATTTATTTAGAAAGTAATTTAATTTGTCATTTCCTTTAGAAAAAGTTAGAAATAAACTTGTCAGAAGATGAATTGGAGACAGGAGATAAAAATTCTAGAGAATATTTATCACCTGTACCTGGTGGATCGTTTTCTGCTTTAACATCGTCCATGTGGCCACAAGATATTTTAGCTAAATTGAATCAACCGGATGATCCTAATTCTCAACCGGAATATAGGTATTATATAAGCTTTTATTAGGCTAAATTTAATATTTTTAAATTTGTTAAATAAAAAGTAATAATATAATATTGTAGATTTGATGAATTTGGTTTTCGTGTAGAAGAAGAAGATGGACCAGAACAGAGTTCAAGAAAAATCCTTGGCATTCCTTTTGTGGAGGATCCCCAGCATAGGTATTAATAAATAGTTTAATTATTTTCAATAGACATATGGTAGGTTTATTTTTATTAAAATTTATTTTTATACTACCAGATTACAATGGGTTGCTCTTTTGGAATTCAGTAACAATAAAGAGGATACAGATTTTTCATGGCAGAATGTAAATCAAAGATTACCTCGTACAGATAAATTACGTGACATGGTTCGCCGTGGTATACCTCATTCTCTTCGACCTCAAATTTGGATGCAAATGTCTGGTAATATACGACAGAGATTATTATCTGTATTTTATATTAATGGCATAATATCATTTACAAATTTATATATATATATGTATATACAAAAATAATTTATTACAATTTCATAGGTGCATTACAAAAAAAGCATACCTCAGAAATGATGTATAAAGATATAGTAAGAGCATCTAGCAGTGATGTACTTATGACTAATAAACAAATAGAAAAAGATCTTCTTCGTATTATGCCTGCAAATGCATGTTTTAGTCATCTTCATAGTACAGGAATACCACGCTTACGAAGAGTTATGCGTACTCTTGCTTGGTTATATCCTGATATTGGGTAAGGATAGTATTTGTATAATAATATATATATAATTATGATAAACTTAAAAAATAATACATTATATGTTTATATTGTTAAGATATTGTCAAGGTACCGGTATAATAGCTGCTTCGCTATTACTCTTGTTAGAAGAAGAGGATGCATTTTGGATGATGGCAACTATAGTAGAAGATCTGTTACCAGCTTCATATTATTCAGCAACATTATTAGGTAGAAATTTTCTATACACATTTATAAGGTCATATTCTATTTCATGTTATAAATAATATAAATTATAAATTATAAATTAATTAATAATCAAATATATTGTTATATATTTACAGGAATTCAAGCAGATCAAAGAGTTCTACGCACATTAGTAGCTAATTATTTACCAGATATCGATCATGTATTAGAACAACATGATATAGAATTAAGTTTAATATCTCTGCACTGGTTTCTCACATTATTTGCATCAGTTGTACATATGAAAATTTTATTGCGAGTGTGGGATTTATTTCTTTTTGATGGTTCTATAGTTTTATTTCAAATTACTCTTGGAATGTTAAAGATAAAAGGTATTTAAAAAAATTATAATATCCTTTATAGAAACATATAATTAAAATATGTAAATTATTATTATAGAGATAGATCTGAAGCAGCTTGAAAATTCTGCACAAATATTTAATGCTCTTTCGGATATACCTGGAGATATTGATGATGTAGATCAATTATTTCGCGTAAGTAAAATATAAATAATTTGTTTTTCTATATATAATATTTATATATAATAAGATTAATTAAATTTTATTATATGTATTTATATACATATATATATATATATAGATATCACTAGAAGTAAGTGGATCATTAACTGACGTTTTGATCGAAACTCATAGACGACGTCATTTAGCATATTTAATGGCTGATCAAGGTGCATTAGTTGGTAATCCAGATGCATTGCCAAATTTACCGAAACAACATCTAAATAGGTAAATAATTTAACTTTATTTTTTAAAGAAAATATAGATTGTACTTATAATATTAATAATATTATAATGATAATTGATTTTCTTTTAAGACGTCAAATAAAAAGAAGTAAATCAATGCTACAAACATTTTTATTTGGAAATGATAATGAAGAGGATGATGCAAAATCAAAGAATATTCATCAAACTGGTTTGTTATATTAAATATTAATTAAAATGCATGGTATTTAAATTTTTACTTTTATATTATTTCAGAAATTTTGGTTGATCTAAGAGAATCTGTGCTACAAGTAGCAAGACACTTTATAAATGTTGATCCAAAATTAAACAATGTTATACTTATAGCAGACTATAGTATGGAAAGTCATGCCAAAGATCACGATAGTTATATAAATGTATCACGCAACAGAAAAAGAAGAGCTAAAGCATTATTGGGTATAAATTAAATAATTATACATGATTATAATATGACAATAAATATTAATCATTTAATAATTGTAGATTTTGAAAGGCATGATGACGATGAACTTGGATTTCGTAAAAATGATATAATTACTATTATTAGTCAAAAAGATGAACATTGTTGGGTAGGAGAACTTAATGGACTTAGGGGTAACATATGTGAAAGATATATTATAATAATTAATTTTCTTAAAATTATTTTATTTGTTTAAGGTTATTTTTTTTTTTTTTTTTTTATATAAATCAGTTTATAATTTCAACTTGCTATTTTTCGAATGTTACATTTAACTTGATTTTTAGGCTGGTTTCCTGCTAAATTTGTCGAATTATTGGATGAACGAAGTAAACAGTATACATGTGCAGGCGATGATGCAGTCAGCGAAGCTGTTACAGATTTAGTTAGAGGTTCTTTATGTCCTGCTATAAAAGCAGTATTAGAACATGGAATGCGTAAACCATCATTCTTAGGAGGTCCATGTCATCCATGGCTTTTCATTGAAGAAGCTTCAAGCAGAGAGATAGAAAAGGATTTCAATTCTGTGTACAGTCGGTTGGTACTTTGTAAAACATATAGGCTGGATGAGGATGGTAAAGTTTTAACTCCTGAAGAAGTAAGTTATTGATAATAGTTATTAATTATTTTTTATTCTCCAAACTTATGCAATAAATAATGAGAAGTATTCATTTTTTATTCTAGTTGTTATATCGATGTGTACAGTCTGTAAACTTGTCACACGACAATGCTCATGCACAAATGGATGTTAAATTACGTTCATTAATTTGTCTTGGATTGAATGAACAAGTTTTACATCTATGGCTTGAAGTTCTATGTTCATGCGTAGAGGTAGTACAAAAATGGTACGGATTAAAAATATTTATAACGCGAATTAAGTATAAAAATAATGATATATATTTTTATTAAATATCAATATCGTTAATACTATTAATAATTAATTTAGGTATTATCCATGGAGTTTCATAAATAGTCCAGGTTGGGTACAGATAAAATGTGAGTTAAGAATACTCAGTCAATTTGCATTTAATTTAAATCCTGATTGGGAACTACCAGCAAAAAAAGAGCAATCTCAACCTTTGAAAGATGGTGTTCGAGATATGTTAGTAAAACATCATTTATTTAGTTGGGATCTTTAGTGTATGATTTTTAAATTAATATTAATATATTTGAATTATATAAAAAGTATAAAATCAAGATCATATTATTATAAATTGCGGAAAAATAATTTCCATTAAAAGAATTATGCACATACAATTTTTTAATTTATCCACATACAATTATATAATTTATTTTATTAGAAATTTATTTAAAAAAAAAAAAAAAAAAAAAATTAATTTAATGAAAAAGTTAATTATTCAATTGAAAATAATAGTATTGTATTTAGTATATGTAGATTAAAAAAATTTAATTAAAAAAAAATAAAAAAAAGGAAACAGCAACACAAACAGTATAATCTATAGTAATTTTATAAATACAGAACTAATGGTACAACAAAGATAAAATGATTATTGAATAATAATTATGTAGTAAATATGTTGTGACAATAGTAATATATATATATATATATATATATATATATATATATATATATATATATACACATATATATATTTAAATAAATTGTAATTTTAAATCATTTGATTATTCTATAACAAATATTTATTTTATAATATAACCTATTAAATTATCACATTTTATTATTTTTATTGTAATATACATGAATTTTTATAATAAATATATGTCTTTTCTCATATTGCTCTCTGTATCAAAATATTAAAATTTTTTTTTTCTTCAAAAAAAAAAAAAGTATTCAACACAACAAAGAAACGTTAAAAAATGATAATGCGAATCACATACACAGTCAGGAAAAATGTTACATATTTAAAATGAAAAAAATATATACCTCTGAGATATAAACTTTTTTATAATGATTAAAAAAACAGGAACATATTCCAAAATGGAATTACAATAAGTTTATTGTTTACATTGATAGTCTTTTATGTACTTGTGTTTACCTGTGATTCATTATTACTACTACCATTTGTTACAGATGAATATCTGGCAAGTTGTGGTAATTCAAAATGCCACTCTGAACTTTCATTTATCCTAAAACCATTTTTTTTTCCATAATGCGACAATGGCGGTCTTGCTTTGATTCCCAGTGTTGTAGGCCTCTTTTCAGGTCTTTCATCCAACATAATTTTCAATAATGTATACTACAATATGAAAGGTAGGAATGAATATGAAATTAATTATGACAATAATACAATGTAAAATATAAAAATGAAGTATAATTATTACGCTTTAAAAGATACGTAAAATTACATAATCTATAAATAAAAAAAAAATTTTTTTTAAATATATATATATAGTTAAAAAATTGTTTTTACCTCAGCTGGAAAATATATATCAAAATTCTTTGGGAATGATAATCTACGTAAATTCGTAAGATTGATTATTCTTTCCATTTCTGTATCGAATGACATTAACAATTCAAAGAAAATAATTCCTAAAGAATATATATCTACTTTATAATCGTAAATTTGTCCGTTCATTTGTTCAGGCGACATATATAACTGAGTACCAACGCAGGACGTATGCAAATTATGGTTTATTTTATTATTTCCACTTTGATCTGACGGAAAATAAGTTTCTTTGTAACCTTCGGTCATAGCAGTAACAAGGCCGAAATCACCAATTTTTATTTTATCGTCATAAGCAAAAAATATATTCGATGGCTGTAAATTATAATATAATGTTATTATCGTCTGATGTGGTAATATAAATATCAATTTGGATTACCTTCAAATCACGATGAATAAGACCTTGCAAATGAACATATTCTACGGCATCAACAATTTGATGAAATATATTCAATATCATACTACTATCCCTTGGATTCATTTCCTTTTTCAGCCATTCTCTGAGGCTAAGCCTTTGACATAATTGCATTTGTATATATAAAAACATTTTTGTTGATTTACAATTATTAGATTTTTCTTTTAAATTTATGGAAAGCGAAGATTTTCTACGTTTTTTATATTCTTCCATTCTGGACAGTTTATTATTACTTCCAAAAGATGGAACGTTTTGGGAAAAAAAAGAATCATCGTCGTCCTTCAAATTATTGTCCTTAGAACATTGTGAGTCAGAATTTTCTGTATTAGAACTACCAATATCTATGACATTTTCTTCGTTTTTCAACTTTTCAGAATGTTCAAATACGACAAAAGAATCATCACTTTCATGATTTAAAACATAAGCTTCACAAGCACTATCTACAGAAGACCGTTCGGATATAGAAACATTAATGCAAGTGGAACCATCACATTTTTTCTCATTTTTATTAGCATTTAATAAAAATTCTGATGATAGAAAATTTTCCTTGGAAATCCATTCTCGATCGTGTTCTTCTAACCACTCAATAGGAGGACATTCAAGCCATGCATTAAAATATCTGACAATATTGCAATGATCCAGTTTTGCTAATGCTTTTACTTCACGCATAACACGTTCTCTAGAATCTTGACTGTAAAATAGATATACGACAAATTTCAATTTAAAATTACAATATTATTAATTAAAAAATATTTTCAGTCAAAATTACCTATTAGGTAATGCAATTCGTTTGATAGCATAATTACATTCGTCTATCTTATTTTTAGCTTCAAATACAACTCCATAACCACCTTTGCCTAAACAATCAATTGGTTCAAAATCTGTTAAATAACGAGATTTGAAATTTACATTTTGTCCTTGATCTGTAATTTCGTTGACATTCTTGCATTCAATGTGGCGTTCTATTATCAAGGGCTGTAATATATAAATGCTTTATTTCTAAAAACATCAGCATGTATAAAAATAAAATTTTATATTAATACGTTTGATTGTCAGTAACGAAATAATTCGTAGATGGCATTATTGATTACTGAATATAATAGAAACAACGTTCTATCATCCCAATTATTCTATGAGTTATCTTGTAGTTTGTTTACTTGCCATATTTGTACAGCTACGATGAAATTCGTAGTATATCAGTATAAATACGAATAGAAAATAAAGAAATAAAAATCGCTTTTTTCCTCCAAAAAAAAAAAAAAAAAAAAAAAAAAAAAAAAAAAAAAAAAAAAAAAAACACATTTTATGTGCTTTTTTATGATTATTACGTACTATAATTAGAGTTTTTAATAATATAATATAATTAAATTAAATTGGCTTTTTACATCGGAATCCTGAAAAGTACTGTTGCAATCAATGTGCTAACTTACAGGAGGTATAGCGTCTTTAGTTATTGCTGTTCTATTTAATAGATGTTGAGTCCATATAAAATTTAGTAAAAGTGCCGTAGTAATTGATATTACTAAAACTTCTTTCCTAGCAACAAAATTATTTATATATTTATATGCCATACGACTATTTGATTTGCTTATTAAAAACTTACCACCAATACCATAGGGAGACAATAATGACTTGTACTGGAGTTTCATCATTATCATATTCATCATCGATCTCTTCATAAAAACTTCTGTTATCTTCACTGCTAGTAATAAGGATATTGGAATCATTACAAGATTGATTATTCCTATTTGATTGTAAATGTTCCTTTAAATATAAATAGAAACCATTTCCTGTCAAAAAAAAAATTTCCTTTTAAGAGACATATATATATATATATATTTTTTTTTTTTTTTTAAATAGCGTTTTAATTGTAACTTATTTGGATTTTTTTTTTTTTTTCTTTTTTTATGATATAAAAAATTGATAAAACACACCATTAATATATTCTGAATTATACATTACAGATAAAGCAGTTGTACTTTGTACATCAGTTATTTCAAAAGAGTTATTCTTATCATTTTCTTTTATACTTAACGGATTAGTTATCAGTGCTGTACCTGGAAAATATTAAGTACTATGTATATCTCTGAGTAATATAATATATTTAGAACTATACTTCTACTATATTCAGCAATTAAACAATTATGTACCAATAGCAGGATACGGTTGCCAAGGAATTTGTGAATGTAATGTAAATTTAGTTGAAGACGATCCCAAAGATTTATAAACTTGTGCATTTTCTTGTACATATAATTGTCTGTCATGCATTCCTATATAAATACTAGGTCCTATTGCAAATTCGGAACCCCAAGTCCATTGAGAGTTATCAAATAAATTAACTTCCTTTAATCCTTTGTTATTGTTAATATTTTTTGTATTTTCTTTTTGCCATATTGTAACAATTGGAGAATCAAACTGTGAGAAGTAATTATTGTAATTAGAACAATTCAGGCAAATATGTCTTTTATTTTACGTATTTTTGTTTTTAAAAATTAATTATTTTTATTATTGTTTTAAACTAATATTTCTAACCTTATATTGCCATAATTTTACGCTAGGAGAATTTTTTTTAACTGCCCAAATCAGTCCTTCAGGGACAATAACTTTAAGCTCAAATTCAGGAATATTACCATCATGGCACATATCTTGATTGGAAGTTAAAAGTAACTCGTGCTGTCCTACACTGAAGTTCCATCTATTTAAAAAATAATAACAAATTATTTCTTAAATCTTATTTTAGATTTTATTTTATGATAAAATAAAGGATTAAATGATATATCGAAAAAGTTACTTTTCTGCACCACTATGTGGTTCAACTGCTCTGACAGTTTGTTGAAAATGTTGAATGACAAGTATTTCTTTATCAATATGAGTGTCTGTAGTAGTATAATTACGACAACCATCGATTTTACATTCATATAATATTTTTCCAGTTGTACTCAGTACTCCTACAAAAAAAAAATTAATTGAGATGATAATGATTATATTCTTTACATTCATAATAATAAATTAATTAATGATATATTTGTATATTACAAGATCGTAATAAATATAATAGTTACCATATGATCGTGTTTCTTTGCCTCCAGAAAATACTAAATCATCAGAATAACGGAATGATAAAGATAATAATTGTTCGGTTGTCACTGGTAATTTTTCTAGATTTTCACCATCAAATTTATATAATCCACCTCCTAAGGATGGAATTAATCTAACCCATTGTCCATTATTATTAAGCTATAAAATAGGATGGATAAATTATACATTGTATAAAACAAAACAAAACAAAAATAAAAATAATATAATTAATCGATTATTAATACATTGATATACATTTTAATTTATATATTACTTAATTATGTTAATATATAATCAACATACTTCTCTCCGATGAATGTTAGACGATAACATGGGACTCTTGCCAAAATCCAAAGCCCATAGTTTCTTTCCATTATTGGCAGCATCCAATGCTGATACTTTGCCATCCAATGTACTTACAAATATCAAACTGCAAACATACAAAATATTATTTCTTATAAATTGAATAGATTTTGCTTTTATTATTTAATTAATATTAAATTGGTCTATATATTTATATAATATTTATAAAATAATTCAAGTAATTTTGTAGACAACAAATATGGAATATAATCCATTGATTTGTTATAATACATTACCTTTGAGGATTTTTGGAAGACGGTCCACAGACTTTGAATTGATTTATTTTAGCACTGTTAACGAATGTTAAACTGTATAAGATTATAATTACCGCATAAAAATATATTTGTTTCCAAAAAAATATTTTTGGCATCTTTCTTTTACAAAAAAATATATTAACTATACATGACATCATTTTCCAGATGCATATATCTAATTATTTATTTAAGTATTACAATAATTGATTATTGTAATATGTTCAGATATAAAGATAACATATTCAACATCACATAAAAAGGAATTACATAATTATATATATTTATTTCGAATAAAAAAATATACTAAATACTATATGTAAATATATAAATAAATGGATGTTGATTTTGTAATGCATTACACACTTTACGTTCGTACGAATTCGTATGCGGATCATACGATGTGAAATTACTTGAAGTGAACACAAAAAGTTTTGTATTTTGATTTTTAACTGTATTTATTTTTGTGCTTTAAGTTTATCAGACTGACAATGAGTGGCGCGAAGTAAACGGGTGTGAACCTCGTGCGAATGACTGTCGTTAATATGCCCGTGAAAAGTTTTAATTAAAACTTTAAGAAAATTTCATTTGTTCAGGTATATAGATATTATATATGTTAATATTAATTTTTTCAAACTTTATCACTCTTTTATATCACTAATCATACTTATTTTTGGTTGTATTCATATTGTATATATATATAACCTAACCTTTTAACGTACCGGTCTTTTAAGAATGCTATAACATTATTGAAGAAAATCGTATATAAATGAAACCATAAAATAATTTGAATAATTTTTCAAATAATGTATATATTTAGATGTCTAATAAATCGTAAGATATCGTTGTTAATTATATTACTATATTTATATATAATTTTTATTTTTACACAATTTGTTTTTTTTTTTTTTTTTTTTTTTTTTTTTTCAGATTTTGAGGGATAAAAAGTTAAGAAAATGTCACTTACAGAAATGGAGCCACTTAAAATACATTTAGATGCATTGGAAATGGCTGGAAAAATGGTTGATAAACATATCACAGCAGATAGTAATTTTCCATCTTTAATTAATTTAATGAGATATAATATTCAAGGTATTTGATATGCTACAATATGAGTTCAATAATTATTTAATTTTTTTATACAATTGATAAAGACAAAATTTGATTAGGTGGGCCAACTGTTAGTGGTCTTGATGATCATGATTATCCAAGTTTACATGGATCATCAATAAGTTTGACAAATATAAATCAAATGAAAATACATAGTAAAATTCCTTTGCCGTCTGAAGTGATGGAACATTTTGGCCGTATCCTTGTAATATTCTATATGCACCATATATATATTCTTCAATAGTTTACTCATTTTTCTTTCAAACATTTATTATTTCCTTAATGTTTATTTAGATATGCAATGTCATTGCATGATGGGTTTATTTACAGATATTTCAAAAGCATGGCTTACAATTGACAGTGATATCTATGTGTGGTCATATGAAAACGAGTATTGTTTATTATTTTTATAAACAATAAATAAAAGAAAAATAGAAATAAAATAATAAAACAAACATTTTTTATAATTGAAAAACTCTATCTTTCAGAGCTGATGTCGCATACTTTGATGGATTGAATGAGACTATTATAAGTGTTGGTCTAACAAAACCAAAACCAGGCATATTTCAAAGCTATGTTAGATATCTATTAATTCTAACAACAACAGTTGAAATAACTATACTTGCAGTTATACTTAATGAGGGTAATGATGGTAATGTATTTCATTTTTTTTTCTTTTGTGATTATTAATTTTTCATTTCATTTCCTTTCAATAACAATTAAATCATTTTATTAATAGGTAAATCAATAGAAATGCAATTGGTACCAGAACCAATTTTTACTGTTACTACTGATGGTATTGGTATAACCACTATTGCCAATACTAGTAATGGTAGAATTTTTCTTGGCGGTAGAGATGGCTCATTGTTTGAAATATGTTATCAGGTAAATATATCTTAATATTAAAAAAAGTATAAATATTTAAAATATTATTTTTAATAAATAAATATTTGTATATGTATACAGGCAGAAAGTAGTTGGTTTGGGAAACGTTGTAAAAAAGTTAATCATTCTGAAGGGCCATTATCATTTGTAATTCCTTCATTTGTAACTATGGCTCTATCTGAAGATGAAGCAATAATACAAATTTCCATAGACGATTCTCGTAATATTTTATATACTCTGGGAGACAAAGGTACCATTACTGTTTGGGATATTGATAATGGTGGTGCATCCAAAATTACATCGCTCTCTCAAAGTTCATTAGTTCAAAATACTGTTCATGTTGTAAAGTATGTAATTTTTTATATCATCATTTCTACACAATTTTTATGAAATCTCAGCATATATATATATATATATTTATTTATTTATTTATATTTATACTTATTTAATAGAACTCTCGATAGTAATAATTTTCGACCTTTGGTGAGCATATCCGCTATAACAGAGTATGAATCAATACATTTGAATTTGGTTGTGGTGGCAGCTACTGGAACTCGTTTTTACTTCTGTTGCACATCACCTTCAAATCCATCGAGTAGACCGCAAGGACTTCAATTAATACATGTAAGATTGCCACCAGGCTATGCTGCTAATGCTCCAGTAACAAGGCCCAAAAAGGTTCAAATGGCACATTATAGAAAAGGTTTGATCAATTTATAATTTCAATAAAATGTTACAAATAGTATATATTGTTTAAATATTTTGTTTTTTACGTATAATTTATTGTTTGATCTATAGGATCATTAATTCTTGTCTGTGGTGGTGATACAGAAAGTGCATGGTGCTTAAGCAATGATGCATATCCTTTTACAAATTATTTAGCTGAAACTCAAAGTATCTTACCTCTCGATAGTCCTGTATGGGCAATGGCAGAAATTATTGGAGAATCGGCTATGCATATAGAAAGACAAAGCAGCACACAAGGAGAACCACCTCTTCTTGTTAGACAACACATGGAGCCACCTAGGAAGTTTATATTTTTAACAACTCAGGTATTGAAAATAAATGAAATATTATTAAGAAAATAAATTTTATTATTTCATATCTGATAATTTTTTTTTCTTTTTTTTTTCTTTTTTTTTTTTTTTTTTTTTTTCTTTTTCTTTATAGGGTGCAATAACTTTAATTCAAGTACGTCCTGTAGATATTTTAAGACAACTTTTACTAGAACAGCGTGGACCTGATACAGAATCAGTACGTGCTTATTTTCAATCTCAGTCTCCAGAACAAGCATGTGCAACATGTTTAATTTTAGCTACTTTAGAAACTTCTCAAAATACTCAGGTATTGTGTAAATATTTTTATTGTGACGTTTATAATTAATAATGATTTATTTAAGTATATTT
Source organism: Vespa mandarinia (assembly GCF_050613455.1). Classification (NCBI taxonomy): domain Eukaryota; kingdom Metazoa; phylum Arthropoda; class Insecta; order Hymenoptera; family Vespidae; genus Vespa; species Vespa mandarinia. The sequence goes on along the minus strand of NC_140816.1, from coordinate 7,115,458 downwards.
ATTTCATTTTTTTTTCTCCTCTTTAATTCTAGTTATGTGAATGGGCAACAAGAGCCTTTTTCTTATATGGTGGACAAAAGGTATCAGGGATTGTCCCTGCAATTGATAGGCATAGCAATTTTCCTAATATACATACAGGTATTATTATATATACACTTTGATATAGATAAGCAAAAAAAAAATTTTTTTTTTTTTTTTAATTTTTTTTCTTTCTTTTTTTTTTCTTTTTTTTTTTTCTTTTTTTTTTTTTCCTCGATTTCTGTTCGAACAGGAGATATACGTACGTCAACACCCAGAGTACAAATTTTTGATAATAGACCTCAAGTATTTAGGCAACATCCACAAATGGGTTTAAATTCAGATGCTACTTTACAACAATTTTCAGCAAAACATGGAGGTTTATATTTATATGTAGGAAGAATACTTCGACCTATATGGAATATGCGTTGTATAAAACAAGAAAATATAAACAATAAAACTCAGGTAAATAAATAGGAATTAATTAATGTAAGTTCAAATAATATATAGGGTTATTCTTATATTATTGTATAATGTTTTACAGATATCTAGTACAATTCCACCTAATCAAATTAGATGGATTTTGAATCATTTACAAGCTTTAAGGTGTTTTCTCAATAAAAATACAAATATTACTAAGCAGTATGTATTGCATTTAATATATTACATAAGTCTTAAAAATTTAATTTAAACTATATGTATATTTGCGATGACATTCTTGTTTTAGACATAATAATGTAAGAAGTATAACGGATGAATTTGAAACATTACCCAATCTTTATCAAGAACCTATAGTAGAGGAAAGAAATTCCTTGGATGCTTTAAAAGTTTTTATTACACATGCTTGTGAGGTGTTAGGTTTATGGGAGATTTTGTGTGAGAATCAATTAAATAATATTGTTAATTGTCTTTCTAAGGTAATTACAGTTTATTATAGTTTCTTTATATTTCTTTTCTAATTACTAATTATTTCATATAATTTCTTTAATTCCTCGTATTTTTTTTTTTTTTTTTTTTTTTTTTCTTTTTTTTCTTTTTGATAGGATCAAATTAGTCAATTTTCTACGGCTACGTTTAGGGATTTAATTTTAATTGGACATGAAATATCATCCTTATTGATCATTCATCTAATTGATAGGTATAATAGATACATATACACGTGTGTCTAATTCTTCTAATTGTTACATTTCATTTAATTATAAATATTTTTAGTTATCTTGGCGACAATGCATCCGTAGATGCGGTAAGTTCAAGATTAAGAGAGGTTTGTCCAAATTTGTATAGAAGTGAAGATGCAGTTTGTTCAAAGGTATGCTAAATATATATATACATATTTGTATATATATTCTTTTTATTAAAATAATATTTTTGAAATGTTTAATTTGCATTTCTATACTGCACGACTATTCTTTTATAATAATAATTGTAAATAAACGTGTGTAATAATAAATTGTAGGCAAATGAAATAATATTGAAAGCAAAAAATTGTACAAATTCGGAAGAGAAACAAGTTTATCTGCAATCTGCATTGAAGGTAGAAGATTATTAATATTTATATACATATATTTCCTATTTATCAAATTGCTTTTAATTACAATACGATATAATTATTGATATTGTATATAGCTTTGTAAAGAAGTAGCACCCAGATTAAATTTGAGTGCTGTATGCCAGCAATTTGTAGCCTGTCAGTTTTATACAGGAGTTCTTGAATTGTGTCTCTGTTGTGCGGAGAGAATAGATCCTCACAATGCTGCATTACATTTTTATAAAAATAATGAACCTGTAGAAGATCAAGAAGGGAATATAGCTTATATAAAACGGTATGAAATATTATAAAAATTTTTATTAGAAATAAAATATTGAAATTACAACTAACACATTATATATTGTCATTTTTTATTATAGATTAGAAATTTACAAAGAATTTACTTCAATGTTGGATCATATTTTTAATCAGAACATGTCAAATCCATTAACGCCAACCATTCCAAGTAAACCAGGACCAGCTCTTCATAATACTTCTGCTGTATCGATAACACCTCCGAAAGATATGGTAAGTCAGTTTTATATTATGTCAGTTTTAATGTGTTATAACAAAAGTCACAGAAAGAAGGGAAAATATATGTTTTATTATATATATTCATGTCTCAAGTATGTTTCATTTCATCTAAGTTTTATTAGTATTAAAGATATCTCAACATGATGCTTCAAATAATTTTATACTTTTAGTTACATGAAATTATAAATGATGCATTACATTCCTCTTGTGAAATACTTCATACTGCGGTATATATATGGATGATTGAAAGAGGATTTCATGGTGAACTTGTTGCTCTTGCAGCGCCTTCATTAGAAACTTATCTGAGTCGTGTTAATGCACCTGAATTACTTTGGCAATTCTATGAAAGAAATAAAAATCATGCTGCTGCAGCAAAAATTTTAGATTCTTTGGCTACTAAACCTTCGTACGCATATATATTTCATATGTTATTAATTATAATTATAATAGACACACGCACGTATATTAAATTCAATATATTATTTATAGTCCAGAAACATCATTATCAGAAAGAGTAGAATATTTAGCACGTGCAGTTGTATGCATGCGAAGTGATCAAGCTGGTTATGCTCCTTATCTTGGAATTTTCCTACGTGAATTAGAAGATAAATTAGAGGTAGCTAGGATACAACAACAAGTAAGTTATATAATCTATCAAATATAATAAATTTTATATTTATATCAATTTATATGCATCGATGACATTTATATCGTTTTTAATTATATATAATAGATATTAGATACGATATGTAGCCAGCAACATATTTTTGATCCTATGATTGTCCGTGATGCTAAGTTAAAATTGAATTCCTCATTACTTGATATTACACAGGTTTGTAAATCAAATAATATTTGTATAAACAAAATATGAATATGCAGATTGATGATTCATTTATTTTTTTTGGCAGCTTTATGAGGAATATGCAGAACCTTTGCAACTTTTAGAATGTAAACTTGCTATAATTCACTGTTCCGGGCATCAAGATGCGATGTTAATTCAAGGAATTTGGACAAATATAATCAACAATGGTATTTTTTTTTTTTTTAAGATACACTATACCAATTTCTATTTTAATATATTTAAATTTGTAATCACATGTTAAATTTTAGAATTAAAAAATGCTGCAGCATCGTCTCCAGATGATAAAATGGCAATTTTAATGACTAAAATTAAACTCCTTGGTCAAGAATATTCAGGATCACCACATTGTTTTCCGATAGGTAAAAAAAAAAAAAAAAAATCGAAATTTATTAATTTTAAAATTAATTCATTTCGTTAATTCGTGCTAATGAATTAATTTCCTTTCAGAATTCTTAATAGAACAATTGGAAACAAGAGCTTGTAGATTAAAAACTTCCAATAATTGTATTATTACAGTATTTTTAAAGTTAGGTGTATCAATGGAAGATCTTTTAGATTACTATGATAAGTAAGTATAAAACCATTAAAATAATACTTTAATAAAAAAACTTTAATAAAATAATACTTATATTATCTAATTATTTTCCATTTTATTTGTAGGATGATTGGAAAAAATACACGTACTTGGTTAAACAAAGGAAATGAGTTCCATTTAATAGATTCCACTGCAAATTTAATAAATTATTTTATCAAAAATCAAAATAATATTAATGCTTTTAACAGGTGAACGATTTTTTACTTAATATAAAAAGAAAATTTTTATTCTTAAAATTAATATAAAAAATGCATTTTTCTTATTTATTTTTTTTCTTTTTTTGTTTCAGAGAAAAACTAATAGTTAAGTGCCAAGATGTTATTTCCAAGTGTCTAACGATTTTATTTAGTAAACCTAATAGTGAACAATTAATAGCAAAACTTAGATCAATGAGAATGTAAAATTAATAAATGATTTACAGTAGGTACAAAGTAAGATAATGCACAAATAATTATTTTTTTGAAGAGCTCAAGTAATACTTAATACAATAATTCCAAACAATTGTATATTCTTTTCATAGGATAAAAACCATATAACAAATTACTGTTATCGAAACAGTATGACTGTTCTGACGTTTTTTATATTTATTAATATTGATCTTTTTTTCTCAATATATTATCGAGCTATTTTTGAAACGTGATCGAATTTAATAAAAACTGTTTATCGTTTTTACTCATTTTTAGGACACAGAAACCTATTATCCTATATCAATCCAAAATCCTACTTCCTAAGGAAGAATGGTATGGCAAAAAAAAAATCATGAGTGAGTTTAATATAATATTAATATTAATAAATATATATATATATATATGCGTGCGCGCGTGTATGTGTGTGTGTGTGTGTGTGTGTTTATGTTTCAATAAATATTTTCTTGTGCAACGTCTTCAGCTTAATATTCACTATTTATTTATAAAAATATGAATTTATTATTGCTGAAATAATAATAATAATAATAAAATGGAAGGCAACATGCAAGACAATGCACAAATGCAATGAAATGAGATAAATCAAAGAAGTATTACCAATACAAAATGTGGCTGTTGCGAAAAATATAAGTATTCTATTAAACCCACAGATTCGCTAGAAGTATTGTATATGCGAGTGAACCAACGATAACCGAGATATGTGTAAGAAAAGTTATATGAAAATACTGAAGAAAATGTACTCTATTCATAACTATAAATTATTTTCAACAAGAAATACTCCCATAAACGTCCACGTCGAAATATAAAAATGATATGTAATAATATCGTTCTATATAATGTAATACAACGAATGTGATTGATGTCTAAGCTGTTTTTTTTTCTTTTTTTTTTTCTTTTTTTTTTTTTTTTGATGCAATAGATAAATGTTCAAAATATAACTGCGATTTAAAGAATGACTATCGATTCGACTATAATATCTAATTTGACAAATTGCCCAAGAGCTATTTCTCACAAGGATAAGACAATTTAGTATTATTTACAGACTATAATTTTAATACTGACTGGCAGAAATTTTGCAGTATCAATTTCATAGAAGAAAATTACGTATAGCTAAAGCAATATCGATTGAAAATCTATTATACGTAAAGAAGGAAGATTGCCAAATTATTATTTCCTTGACACTCTAAATAACAGTAACAAGTTATACCAAGTTGAAACTACGAAATCGATATTAATATCCATAGTTTTAGAACGAACTTTTAAAAAATCATTCATTCCATGATGGACTTCTTTGAGCAACGATATTACGTGATAAATAAACGTTTCATGTCTTATTTTGGTATGTGGCCGTTAGAAAATTCTATCAAAAGTAAATTGTTGTTCTATTTAGTAATATTTATCTTCTTTACTATGTACGTGCCCGAGGTAAAGAAAAAGAAATAAACAAAAAAAAATAAAAAAATAAAAAAAAAATAAATAAAAATCAAAAAAAATATTTTATATTCTATACCAAAATTAATTCAAGTTATTCATGTTTTTTTTTCCAGATGATAAAAGTAGCTGAAATAGGGATAACTGATATCGATGCTTTTATTGAATGCATTCCTCCCATAGTGGTGATAAAGGGTTCCATGATAAAGGCTTTCACTGTCGGTTTTCATATAAATCATGTAATGTTATATATTTTATATTTAAATTATATATATGTACTCTGTGCGTGTGTGTATGTGTGTGTGCGCGCGCGCATGTGTATATGCATATGCATATACGTGTATGTGTATGCATGTATGTATGTATATATGTATAAAATATGTAGTTCATAATTTATTTTGAAAAAATGTTATATATATATATATATTATCACGTTATTTATTATTTTACAGTTTCAAGTACTTTTAAAACGTATTGAAGAAGATTGGCGAAATTTAATAGATGTTAAAGAAATGGCAATTCTTTCAAAATATGCTGAAACTGGCCGGAAATTTACGATATGGTATACGTGTATGTTAAAATCAACACACATAAATATTACAATTGATAAAGATATATTATTATTAATTATTATTAATATTTATTTTCTTTTTTTTTATAATCACAGTCTACATAACTTTCACAACATTATTATATCTGTCATTACCTTTATCGCCAATCTTTCTTAACATTTTATCACCGTTAAATGAATCACGAAAAATGGAACTTCTTTTTTGTACGGAATATTTTGTTAGCGAAGAAGAATATTTTAATGAAATTTTGTTTTATGATTATGCAATTACTGTATTAGTAGTTGCAGTATTAATTGCAACTGATACGATGTATATGATGTATTCAGAACATGCTTGTGGTATATTTGCAATTGTATGGTAAGTTTTATAGAAGATATATATATTATATATTTTTTAAAAACATAAATATTTATGATAATTTTTGTTCTAGTTATCGATTAAATAATATAGGTAAATGCGAGAATACAGAAGAAAAATATGACAACAATTTTCTTAATAAATCAAAAGATGATAATTATGACAAAGCACAGGATGAAAAACATTATCAAGAACTTTCATTATGTGTCAAAAGACATAAACATGCCATTGAGTTAGTGTACTATTTTTTTTTTTTTTTTTTTTTTTTTTTTTTTTTTTTTTTAATATACTAAGAAATGCATATAATTTAACCGATTTTTTATTCTATTATATATAAATATTTTATGACATTATCTTATGACAATCATTGGGAATTGAAAAGAATTTTATAATTCTTTTTAAGATTCGTTGAATTACTCCAAACATGTTATACAGAATCTTTAATAATACTATTAATAATTAATGTAGTAGGCATAAGCATTACAGGAGTTCAAGTAAGTATTAAATAAATTTTTGTCGCACGTTATATATACATATATATTTTATCGAAAATTTTTATTTTTTGCAAATCTTTTTTCAGACTATAATCAATATACATAATTTGTCAGACGTATTCAGATTTGGTTTTTTAACAATAGGTGAAGCATTTCATCTTTTTTTCTTGACATTTCCAAGTCAAAGGATAATAGATCACAGTGCTAAAGTATTTGAAAATAGGTAAGATTATTGTATATGGAGAATTTGTATAAATATAAATTATTTTGTACATAAAAAAAAAAAATTATATATATACATATATTATATATTACTATATATATTTAGTTACAACTCACGTTGGTACGTACTTTCCTCGAGATGCAAAAGAACGCTTAGTTTAATACTATTACGTAGTATGACACCATGCCAATTAATGGCTGGTGGATTATATTCTATGACATTAGAAAATTATGTTTCGGTAAGAATAATTTTTCTCAAATAATATAAAATATAATATTTATATACTGATTCTCTATAAATCTAATTTTTATTTTTTTGTTTGTTTGTTTGTTTTATTCCTTTTTTTTATTAATTTACTTATATCAAAGCTAGTTCAAACGGCTATGTCTTACTTTACGGTATTATCATCGGTACGATAAGATCTGTGTAAAATTGCAACACTAAGCGAATTTAGAACCATTACTACAATTAAAAGTCATCTATGTACTATTGTTAAATATTAATAATTAATTGTAATAAAAGAATTTAAACATCATAAAAAATTCATGAGAGGTGTGAGTAATATTTAAATAAACAAACAAAAAAAAAGAACAAACCAAAGAAAATATTTAATATGATATAAGAAATAACAAGAATTAGAAGATGGGAATAATGCTTGAGAGAAAGAGAGAGAGAGAGAGAGAGAGAGAGCAACGATTGATGAAACATGTTAATATGAAAGCCATAACGATTAATGTATGTAACTATCTTTTATTTTCTTATCAATTTTATTATCGGACAAAAATACCGGCAGAAGATATCCGAGGTCATGAACTTATAATAAATTGTAATATTTCGCGTATTATCTATTATTATTATTATGCATTTGTTTATTTATAAAAAGATTAATTATTTCAAAATATAATATTTTATAAAATTCTTCATATCGAAACAAAACAAAAAAAAATTATTTCATATTTTTTCGTGTTTGTTAAACATTAATTAATAACTTTTATAAGATCTATTTTTGTCTTACATAAAAATGATGACTATGGAATTGAAAAGATGGAAAGCACAAGGAGTGGAGACCTCTCTTAAAAAGGGGTGAGTAATGATAAATAAATTTTCTACTAACTTGATAACTTTCGACTAATTGCAAATTTGCAATCATGTCTTATTACTTTTTAATTATTATGATGTGTCGTTCTATATTCAAAAATTATATTACATCGTCAAAAGACAGAATTCACGCTTTAGTAATCGTCTGGATAGTAGATAAGTACATTCTTATCAATATCTCAAAAATTATCAGTATGATTAAGAACTTAGACACAACCCGAGTAAAACCAGAGTACCAAAATCGAGCTTGATTTTTTCCCACCGAAAGATAGAGAAGATCTCTCTCAAGAACTTACAACCAAGGGTCCCATACGAGAGAAATTAGAATAATTAATTTAAAATAATTGTTTAAATTATTATACAGCTATATAGCGTTTCAATAAACGAAGATGACTACTTATTTATTGCTAAATATACGGAAGATGTAGGAAGCAATATAAAGTGTAAATATTTGTATATTTAGTCAGAATTAGAATGAAAAGATTTTAGAAAAGTTCAGAAATATGCAGTCATTCGTTCAATAGCACTTGCATATCATAAGGTTTAAATATATCGCAAGTATTACTGATCCAGGTCTCACCACGTGGGAGGTTATTGCTTTTTGAAGACCCACGAGCTAACAATGACTCTACCGTAAAATCTACGTTCGCAAGATAATCTAATAGAATTTTCGAACAAATAAAATGATGTCCCCGACAGGACTTTCAATCGCATCCGTGAACATTCACGTAAGTATTAGATTGATTCTACATTGAAATACGAATTAACATGAATGAACTAAGATTTTTAATTCCTAATGCTACCTGGAGGAGTATTAATCCCCGCTTATGAATAATAGGACTATCGTAACACTGGCAGCTACATATACTTCATTACAAGGTAACACCGTTCATGTACCCCAAATTTCTAACAATACAACGAAGTCCATGATAGAACTTTTAATTACGCTCGAACACCCACACGAGTATTAGAAAAATGATGACTCTACTCTAAAATCCGTATTCGCGAGGTAATCTAATCGAATTTTCGAGCAAATAAAAAAGAAAAGTTCCTGGTAGAATTTTTAATCACACCCGCGAACACCCACGCTTGTGCCACGCCGCGAACGCAAATGTTCTTCCTATCTCATGTATATGATATTTATAATTTTGTTAAGAATGTTACAGTATTTAAATAGTAACTAATTATAATTCATATATCTCGTACATTATTCGAATGTTAGTAAAATGTTAGTTTATATTTCGTCGAAAAATAAACTTTAATTTAATTTCAAATAATTATAATTTCAAAAAATTTCAAATAATTGTAATTAAAGCGTTTGAACAAGAAGATCTAAAGCTAAATCTATCCTAATTTAATAAATAAATCAAAAAACAAGAGACCATTGATGAGTAAATCTTCGAAAAAATTTATTCTTGGTCATTCAATTCTATTCTATTAATTAATTACAATCAGTCGCTCGTGCCGATTCGGATTTTTCGTCCTCAATATGATTGAGTGATCAGAGGGACTTAAAAATTCACTTACTACTTAAGAAGTTCTGCAATGGCTCCAAAACACTCGTTCGCGATTTAGGTCGGAATTGAGGGTGGGCAATTCGTAGTTGGTTGAAAATAAAGTAAGTCGACATCGAATTTGTTCGAAACTTCGAAATCTTAGTTACTTCACAGCATTAAATTATATTATCTTAACGTTATCATCTGAAATTCTTGATATAGTTATTTCCTTTGAATGAAACACGATCAAATAAATTCTTATTTTATGCAAAATCTAAAATCTACTGATAAATATTTTTTTGTTGTATTTCGATACACGGATATGACGTTTCCGTTGCAAGTATCTCAATTTTGATAGCGACTGATACATCAGTCTTACGTTATGTGCAACTTGCTGTTACAGTCTTTAGCATTATTGAGTTTTTTATAATAATAATAATAGTAATAATAATAGTAATAATAATAATGATGATGATAATAAAGATATACTTTTTTAAAAAAATTGTATAATTTTGATATAATCGTATTTATATCTATATTTTAAATAACGATTGTAAAAATCTTAGAGGATATGTTGTTAAACATATACATATGTTGTTAGACATATATAAAAATAAAAATAATTTTTTCACGATTATTATTAAATAACACTTTTCATATTTTTAATGTGTAAATTTATTATCTGGTCAAGTATTTATAAAATTGCATGACTTTTCAATTTTAAATGAACGAATTAAAATGTCAGATAATAAATAACAGCGCCACTTTAGTAGTTATCACAAAATACGTAAATCAAATTCATATAATATCATTAATTTTATTTCTATTAATTCACTATTATAGAATAATTTAGAATTCTATCGTATTTAATATTATTAAATATTAAAAATCAATATATCGTTGCAAGTTTATTCTAAATTAATATTTATCTCGTTTATCGTAGTATAACACTCACGTGGTATTAGTGATGGCTTTAGAATGCACCAATGAAAAAAATTCGTTTAAAACCCAACTAAACTCTGATTGGTTTGCCCATATACGACGTGACGCATATGAATAGATACATAAGTTAAGGCAAGGTACGACGTGCAATCATTTTCATTGGTGCATCATTGAAGCTTAATTTCGTTTCTGCACCAATATCATCGACATGCATCAGGGTGGGTCACGTTGACATCGTCGTTTATTTACTGCCTGCAATTGTCATTTTTATTTTTTATTTCATTCGTTGATAAAAAATATCGATATATAGATAATGTATAATGAAGTTAGTTAGATTTTTTAAAGATTATATTTATATGGTGTTTACGAATGTTAACGCGAATAAATAGGTTTGTCTTTTTATCGTTTTTGATTTGAACTGACAAAGATATTATATACTAATATTTATAGATTGTAATCACACTTCATATAAAATTTGAATATCCGTTCTGTGTATATACATATATGTATATATATATATATACATATATATATATGTATATATATAATATATTGTGTTGTATTATATATATATATAATATATAATATGTAATATATAATATATCGATGAAATATCAATTGCGCCTTTTCGATTAGAATTTTAGCATGGCTTCATTGTCCTTACGAGTATTACAACAAAGAAAAAATAATTTGGATTTAGAACGTAAAAACATCGACAAATTCCAGGTATGTTTTCATTGTTATTCAATTTAGTAATTTTATCATTTGTTTTTTATGTTTATCTTTTCATACGTCATTATTTCAATATTGAATTCGTTTGTAATTCTAATAAAAGTGTTACTATTTACCTAACTATAATATTTTTTTCGTATTTGAATTCCTTATATCGATAACACATTGGAAATTTATCTGCGTTTATCTATATTTTTACTTAATACGTTCTACATTTTATGTTTTGATAAGTAATTGTTATCAGTATATTCCAAATACTTAATAAAAATCATATAACAAAATAATTAAGTTCTATGGGACCATAACATTCTTATTTATCTTTAATATATTTTAATACTACGAATATTTCATATAAAAATTAGATTACTATATGTAAATAAATATTGTTTATTATGTCGTAGGATAGAAAAGAGGTGCGTTTAATAATTTAAATTATTAATATTTTTTTTTATCAATATATTATTATACCCTATAGTATCGCTGGTATAATGATGCTTGTACTACTTTGAATATATTAATTTTTTTTTTTTTTTTTTTTTATATTTATTCATGTTCTATATTGAAAACATTTTTTCTTTTTGTACATATACAGTTCTGCAGATAATGTGTACAATTGTTGCAACACTTAATGCACCCACATATTGTATTTTGGGTGAGCGACAAGTCAATAAATGATGGTCTGTTATATGTGTTGATTATTATGCTATTATATTTGCTATAATTTCTTGTTATAATCGTTTTGCACTATTAATATGCCACCTGTACTACCACTAACTGATAAACAACTGCATCAACTGGTAAGTGAAAATATGTGGTTAGTAGAAAATATTGAGTTATATAAAAAAATGTAACACTTATATAAAGCTTAGTACAATATATTTATATATGTTTCTTTTTGTAATATGCATTAATGTTTGTTTATTTGTAGACATTTATATTATAATATATTTATAATAAAAGATGAATTAGGGTATAAATTTTTGTGTAGTAGTAAATAATATTTCATTGCAGATCATTAGCATCGGAAAAGCAGTGAATCCAACTGAAACTCCTGTTAAAGAAAAGCATGTACGCAGTATCCTTTTATCTAATACATTAGTACGAATGTATTAATATTTAATATTGTAATATAATGATCCTTATAAAATAATAGATGCTATTATCAGCACATATCAAGATAAAAGTGGTTCTATATTTTGGACGTTTATATTGCGACAACCTTTATTCGAACATCAAATCGTTGCATGGAAATTTTGCCATGTTTTACACAAAGTATTACGAGAGGGCCATCCAAAAGTGATTAGTGATTCCCAAAGATATTATGGTAAATTGGAAGATATTGGAAAATTATGGCAACATCTTCGGGAGGGTTATGGCCGTCTTATTCAGTTATATATAAGATTATTAATTACAAAATTAGATTTTCATAAACGTAATCCACGTATACCAGGGAACCTTTTGGTTACAACCGAAGAACTTGAAGCAATTGGTGAAAATGATATAAATATTTAGTAAGTTTTTTTTTTTTTCCTCTATATATAATCAATATTTTCAATGTTTTTACATCATTTACACATTTTTTTCTTATCTCTAGTTTTCAAATGTCAGTGGAAATGTTTGATTACATGGATGATATTTTGAATTTACAACATACAGGTACACTCTAAAAATATTCTTTGAATAATAATATATGTTTAGATAATGAAAATATTTCTTATATTAATAAATTACAGTATTTGGATCATTGGATATGTCACGTTCAAATTCAATGACACCATGTGGACAGTGTCGGCTTGCACCATTAATTCCGTGCATACAAGATGCATCTCAATTGTATGATTATTGTGTTAAAATTTTGTTCAAACTTCATGGTGCTCTTCCTGCGGATACATTAACAGGTCATCGCGATAGATTTTCAAAACAATTTCAAGAATTAAAGGGTTTTTATAATACTATTAAACACATGCAGTATTTTAAGCATTTAATTACCATACCATCGTTACCAGAGGTAATTTAATTCTTTGCTTTATTATTTAATAGTAATTAAAATGGCAATTATAATAAAAATAGTATTCTCTTCACAGAATCCACCTAATTTTCTAATACAAGCTGAATTAAGAACATACGTTACACCAATTGTTGTACTACCTCCAGAAGAGTCATTGGATAGTGAAACTGTGGTTGATAGTCTTATTGATACATCAGATACTAGTTCATTACCGGGTGATCAATTGGATTCTTCTCGAAATGGTTCTATTTCACCTGATGCTTTAACAGAAAGGTGATTATCTTCGAAAATCTTTTATATTTACAAATGAATCATATATAAAGTTTCTTGAAAATTATTTTCACATAGCCGTATGATTAAAATTATTTTAGGGATAATCTTATCAAACATCTGCATCAAGAAAATGGACGTCAAAGACAAGAATTACACAAATTGCTTACAGACCATCAACGTATTATTGGAGAGCTTCGAAATCGTATTTTAGATTTGGAATCTGCTCTTAGTACCAAAGTATAAAAAATCCTTATTTTAGAATGAAAATAATTAGTTTATAATTGTACGAATTTCTTGTATATTTTTTTTTTATTTTAGGGAAATGAAATAGTTCATGAAAAACAAACCAACCAAGAAATAACTAAACAAAAGGAAGACATATTTGTTCAATTTCAGGAAGTTAAAGGTACGTTATAATAAAACAATATTTTAATTTATAGACGTTACATTTTGTCATTATTACAGAAAAAGACAGAATACTCGAGGAGAAGTTCCAAAAGCTTAAAGATATATATTCAAAACTAAGAGAGGAACACATCAATTTAATCAGAAAGGTATGCGTATATGTGATTTGAAATATATCGTTTTTTTTTCTCCTTTTCTTTTTCGTTCCCTTCATTTTTGCTGACATAACGAATTGTATTTAAAAGAAAGCTGATGTGGATAAACAATTGGGTGGAGTAAAAATACAACAAGAACAATCAGAGCGCAGAGCTATTGAAGCAGAACAACGTTTACAAGAATTAATACAAGGACAAGCCACTGCTGAACAGGAAGCGCAAAGAGTTTCTCAAGCAAGAGCAGAATTAGATGATGTAAGAAAAGAATTTGATGCTGCTAAAACTCAAAATTTGGTTAGTATAAAAGTATTAATATTTATTTCTCATTAACATTATTATTATTATTATTATCATTACGATCACTGAATAAAGCTGTGCTTTTAAATGTGCAACAGGCTTTAACTGCAAAGATAGATTTTATTGCATCTGAGAAAGCAGCAGTCGAAGGTAATCTTCATGACTTGTTAGCACAAAAAGAGGAGTTAGACCAAAAAATAATAAATTTAGAAACCGAAACTGAACGATGGCGTAACCAAATGAAAATAGATGCTGATACTACTCTATTTGAAATAGTTTGTAAGTTTTTATATTTTAATAAATAATATTATATTTAATAAATGTATTGTGTATACACAGATAAATAAATCAACATCTTTATTTTAGTAAGCTGTATATGCGGAGCAGAGTTTATTTTACAACATGCAATGCATACGATTGATAATCCTGCAATAACAGCTGTAACTTGTACACCAGATTACCTGAGAGAATTAGTTAATCCAACACTGGATTCGCTGGATGCCTTAGATGCATCATATAACAGTTATGTAAATGATGCTACAAAGGGAAAAACATTAATTCGCAGTACAACTCATGCTGCTTACATGCTTGCATTATACTTGATACATGCCAAATCTACTTCAAACACAGCAACAGATATTGTCTTTGGTGATAGTAAGTTTTTTTTTTTCTATCAAACTAAAACAATTCTGATAATAAAATTAATCGATACATCATTTTTTGATAGATAAATAAAAAGATATAAACATATATATTCGATAATTATAATAAATAAAATATTTTTTTTAAGGTTTAGCAGATGAATGTAAACAATTGGGATCACAAGGTTTAATGATGTTAACATATATCAAAGAAAAATCACCAATGACGAAAGAGCAGATAATTAATGTTAAAAATCAATCGAAAAAAATATCAACCATGAGTGAAATGTTATCCAATGCTAAAGGAAACGTTGAAGCTATTGGCGAATTAGTAGAAAATGAACTTTTTAGTATGGATAAAGCTATAGAAGAAGCTGCTAACAGAATGCAAGTAAGAAACTTAATTTTATATATATATATAAATTACATTGTGCGTATATATATTGGCAAATTAATGATACATTTTTTTCATTATTTTATATTTTATATTTTAGGATATGTTGGATAGATCTCGTGCAGCAGATTCAGGAATAAAATTAGAAGTGAATGGAAAGATTTTAGATTCATGTACAGAATTAATGAAATGTATAAGAATATTAGTTAAAAAATCAAGTCTATTACAACATGAAATTGTAAGCCAAGGAAAGGTTAGTAAAGATCATGTTTTACAGATATGCATATATTTCTCTCTCTCTCTCTCTCTCTCTCTCTCTCTCTCTCTCTCTCTCTCTCTTTTCTTCTTTTTTTAATAATTAAATTACTAACGGATTTATACACTTTATGAAATATAAAAATTACATTAATATTTTATTTTATACAGGGCACAGCTTCTGCTACAGAATTTTACAAACGGAATCATCAATGGTCTGAGGGTCTTATCTCTGCCGCAAAAGCTATCGCCATGGGAGCAAATTTCTTATTGTAAGCGTTAACGATGTAAAATTATTTTTAAATATTAAAATAATATATAATTTTTTACACGCGACAGGGAAGCGGCCGATAAAGTTGTATCAGGTTCTGGAAAGTTTGAACAATTAATGGTAGCTTCGCAAGGAATTGCTGCATCTACAGCACAACTTGTAGTTGCTAGTAGGGTCAAAGCCAATAGAAATAGTAATAATTTAGTTGCACTTTCTGAGGCATCCAGAGAAGTAACACAAGCTACGGCTAGTGTTGTTGCAACAGCAAAAAGTTGTAGTCAACTTGTCGAGGAAACAGGTGAGAGAAATGAATTCAATGAATTAAATGAAAACTTTTTTAGTTTTATAAAAAAAATATCTTATATATTTATTTTTATAATACGAATTTGCCTATAACATGTGAAATTTTATAGAAGATTTAGATATATCTAAATTAACTTTACACCAAGCAAAAAGACTAGAAATGGAAGCACAAGTACGTATTTTGGAATTGGAACAAACATTAGAAACCGAAAGGTTACGGTTTGCAGCTTTACGACGTCATCATTATCAATTGGATGGTGACGATCAATTGAATGGTTAATTTATATCTAGCATGTGATGTGTGTGTGACCAACATTTTTTTTAATATTTCTATTAATTTGAAAAGTTTGTAAAATGTCACAATTACATTTTTTTATTTTTTTTTTCTATTTTTTTTTTTCTATTCTGTTTTTTTGTTTTCTCTCTTTTTTATTTTATTTTTTCTAACCAATTTATATATATTTATAATGTTCTCGTAAATATAATGTATACACGGTTTAATGAAATATTGTCAAAGTATCGAACTGACAATATCAGGTTTTTAACTACATCTACATATGAAACATCGATTTGCACCAATTTCGTTAGTCGCACTTTACACGTTTAATGAAGAAGTCTGACTTGTATTGAAGTTAATATTCTTTTATCAAATAAATTATAATATATTGCTACATATATATATATACATCTTTTTATTTTTTATGTATATATAATACATGAAATTATACTCTACATATATTTATATGTACATAAAATATGAAATAATAGAATAAGGGATATTCATTAATTTATTCTCGACGTGTTATTGTACAAATAACGTATAAAAAAAAATATATAATGTGTGCTGAAAGTTAATATTTCGTTTAATCGAAATGGACTACTACGAGACCCATATTAATTCAATATAATTATAATAATAATAGTAATAATAATAATAATAACAATAATAATGATAATAATAATAATAATAATAATAATAATAATAATAATAATAATAATAATAATAATAATATAAATAATAATGAGAAAAAATGATCTCGTATTAATGTAAATAAATATGCACAAAAAATATCGAAAGAAAGACAATGGTACATGAAGTCAAAAAGATCATTGGACTTACAGTACTTCTCGATGATTGGTTGAATGTTATAACTGTAAAGGCAAGTAAAATCTTTGGTAATATATATACATATATATTTTATAAATTTGTTTAGATTTTTTTGATTTTACCCAAGAAAAAACTTGAAATTAATGAAATATGATATTCTATGGGATTTCTTACACGAGATATTTTTATTGAATTTTTATTTACCATCGTACTTATATATTTCTTTTTTGACTTAAATACTAGTCTCTCTTTTGAGTTCTCTGGCAGCCTATATAGCGCCACCTATCAGTCAATGCAACGGTAAACTCGGATTCTTCTCTAATGTTTGTGTATATCTTATTTAGAAGAGAGAAGGAGTGCTTTTTCGAAGATACTCCGCTTGTGACTTTTTTTTTTTAAAACATGAAGAGAAATACGTGTACTTGTCACAATATTTCCAATATTATTTATATCAATAAGAGCCTCGCGGAATATTGAAAACTTTTAATGTGAAATTTCGTTCGAGTATATACATTAAATATATCAAGTTGCTGGATGAGCCGTGTCCCAGTCAGCGACAGACAGTCGTGTTGTGTCAACGTAACCCACGGCAGCACTGACGCCTCTTCGGTAATTAACCAAACAAAATGGACACCGAGATAACGATTAAGTGAATTCTTCAACGAAAATTTTACATGGAATGTGCAAGAAAATGGGATCGGCGCCTAGTAAACTGTAAGTTTTAATCATCTTCATTGATGGCAAATCAGCTGTATATCGATAACATTGTAATCGAAAGTATATGATCCGTGAATATCATGATATTATTCAATATTGAAAGTTATATATTCCGGGTTTCGTACAATCTCATTTTTCGGCATCGGATAGACGATTTTATATATATGCTTATGTCGATGCGCTTTCTCAAAATCTTCAATTTTCTTCGATCCTCTTTCTAACCTTTATCGAAATCTTGAAGAAATGAAAATAGAACCATTTTTTCTTTAACGCATCATACTTTCAAATTAAAAATATTTAATATACAAGTAGAATTCATTAGTTTTTATTTTTTTTTATTTTTATTTTTTTTTTCTTTTTTCTTTTTCATTCTTTTTTTTCTTGTTTTTTTTTCCTTTTTTTTTTTTTTTTTTTTTTTTTTTTTTGTCAAAATTTTTCTCATTGTAATCTGTGATATTATTGTTCTATCTTTAATTATGTAAAGTTTTCATTATTTATTTTTTCTTTTCTCTTTTTTTTTTTTTTTTTTTTTTTTTTCTGTTACTGCAAGATTACTGTATATTTATTACAATTATACTAATAATTATCTGAATAACTTTTTTTTTGTTTTTAAGTAGAAATTTTCAAGTATAACTAAATTCAAACTAATTAAATATCGAATCAATATGAGTTTATTGGAAATCAATATGATTTTATTGAAATTTTTATCACTATCTTTTTATGACAATTATTATGAAATAATGGAAAAGAAAAGTTTATATAACAATTCTTTATATATTATTAATAATTAATCATTATATCAAGTTAATCTATCATTGATCTACATTTATGCAATTTTCTTATTAACGTAATAACTATTTTACATATATACGTTATCTACCATTAAATAGACATAATTGCCTCTTACTTTTAAAGTATAATTTTGTTGCTTATATATACATATATATGTATATGTATGTGTGTATAGATATATATATATATATAATAAAAAAATAACATTGAAAAATTTGATAAATACATTAAGCATCTACTTTCATTTCTTTACTAATATGCAATATATGATACCATGCTATTTATTTTTGTTTATTATAAATTAGACAAATAGCTTTCTATATTTGAAATGATCATATGGCAAATAAATCATTTAAAAGTCTAAGTTTATAGATATTATAAGTGAATATATAAATATTAATATTGTTATTGATTTAATAGCAAACAAGGTAAGTAATTTTATTTGTAAGCATTGTAATTGTCATTTAAAATGGAAATGTTAAAGGAATATATATGCATATTATGATAAATCTACAAAGGCATTAAGATTAATTTAGTTTTAAGGTTGCTTTAATTTTAATTCATTTATAACTCTTGACAAATAACAGGTATATAAGATGTAACAAAAACTTATTTTTTTTTTACATATCCTATTTAGGAAACTTGCTATGTAGTAACGAATAGAATGATTATTTTGAAATGATCATTGATAATTGATGTATTAAAAGTATTAACTCATTTATTTTTTAAAGCTTATTTAATTTTATTACTAATTTATTATGCTACTATATACATATATATATATATATATATATATATATATATATAACGTAGTAGCGTAGTAGTTATATATATATAAATACTATATATATATATATATATATATATATATATATATAACATAGTAGCGTAGTAGTAGTAGTAGTAGTAATAATAATAATATAGAGTGAGTTAAATAAAACAGTAAGTATGTAGTAATATAGTAATTTAATGCAGTGATTATTCTGAAATGATCATTGATGATTCTGAGATTTAAAAAAAAATATTAACGCGTTTGTTTATTTTATTGATTTTTTATTTGTTACATTCTATATATATATGTATATATATATATATATATATATATATACATAGAATGTATATAGAATTTCTTTTGAACATATTTAATTTTTTCTACATCTCACTACGATCTATATTCCTTAGTAAGTTCCCTTCCCCCATGTAGTCTGTTTTCCAATCTTTGTCCGTTCAGCCATTTCGTCCTTTCTCCCTTTATCGTTTTTCCCGAGCATCTTAACGGCATTGTTTCCCTCTCCCTCTTTTTCTCTTTCTCTCTCTCTCTCTTTCTCTCTCTCGGTTTCCCTCTCCCTTTCCCTCTTCTCTCTCTTTCTCTCTTACTTGTACCCTTCTCCCCTCTTGTTCGCTCTGTCGTTTTTATCAAAACTTTTCTTTCACTATTGGCCAGGCTGCTCTGTATTTAGAATTGTTTTACTTTTCGATTTTATCTATCTACTTTATTTTCTGTTCTTTCTCTCTTTCTTTCTTTTTTTTTTTTTTCTTTTTCTTTTTTCCTTTTTTTCGTCGTTTTCTTCCCATCATATATTTTCGATTAGAAATGTATTTAGTATTTATATTGATAAATGCATTTCTTTCCTTCTTTTCTGTTTTTTTTTCTTTTTTTTTTCTTTTTATTTTTTTTTTTTTTTTTGTCATCGAAACATCCATGATTATTGTTATTTCATTAATACCTCTCGAATCGACCAAAAGGAAAAAACGAAAGAAAAGATATATATGTATACATTGCCGTAACAAAGAGAAAAAAATATCGACGACATCGAAAGTCTCAAATTTTGCGTATCTTTTTTCATAAATATCTACCAAGTATGATAGTATATTATATATATATATATATAAATTGCTGACCAGATACATTTCAATTTAGCACGGACTTTCCATTCTTACGTCATTTTTATGAAGCATGCGATTTTCTATAAGAGAGTTTTAAGGAAGGGAATATAAAAGTCCTTTTAAGAATATTTCATATCAACGAATGAACGAATCAACGAATCACGTATTACACATATACATGTGCAAGATTAATTATAAGGTATTATACTTCTCATATTAGTCACATGATTTTAACTGCATGTATCGTGATGCAATAGACGATAATTTCAACATATACTTTTTCATGTCCATATTATAAGGAAAAATATAATGCAGGTGACAGTATATATATATATGTATATATATATATATACTTTGTATATATATGTATGTATACACATATATACATATGTATATTCGACGCGTCTCTTATTCGTTTGGCACTTCCTCTTCTCGATCTTTCCTTTTCTTGATTCTTCTATTGTTATGAATCTACCTTACCTAGATATAAGATAGATATATATATATATATACATACATACATACATACATACATATAATATATATATATATATAAAAGGATATATATGTATATATCCTTTTTACCGTATTTTCGTTCGTTGAAATTCGTAATATTCCCGCTAGAATGCGCTACCTTCAGGTCAGCGATCTCCCGCCTTCCCCTTCCATTAGCCTCTTACTTCTCATTCGTTCACCCTAACCTCCTTTCAATTTTTCTCCCTTCGAATTTTCACCGCTCATTCTCTTCTCTTACTTGCGAGTCTCTTACTTTCTTACCTTCCTCCTTTTCCCTTTCCGTTTTCGACTATCAGCTACTACTTCACGTTTCTTCCTATTCATTCTCTTCGTGTCTCATCCAATCGTATTACTATTATTCTTTTACTATTTTCATTTCTTTCCGTATTTCTTACATAAACTTAGAAAACTTAACAGAAATATATCTATGTATATATATATATGTATTATTTTTAGATTTTCATTTGAAATTTTTAATATTGATTATTGATTTTTTTACGATTATATGATTGATTATTAAGATACATATTATATGTACAGACACATACTCACAACACACACATATACACACATATGCCAGATTTATTAATATCAAGAATATATTACGAAAAAAAATGGAGGTTTTGTATTTTCAATTATTTCATCAATTCAAACTGAATGAATGACGCCATTGTTGTCATTGTGTTGTTGTTGTCGTTGACGTCAACGTCATCCCCTCTGTTCTCTATGTGATACATAGTTTTGTTGTTGTTTTTTTTCTTTTCTCTGTTTTTATTTCTAAATTTTTTTTTTTTTTCTACGAAAGAATTTGCGAAAGATTGATGGAAATGTGTGATAATTAAAGGGAAAAAGAAAGAAAAAATTTCATTGTAAAATAATAGAAGAAGGAATTAAAATTGATTGATTTCTGTAGGTATAAATATATATATATATATATATATATATATGTATATGTATATATATATATATACGTATACATATACATAGGTGCAAAAAGAAACATACGATGAAGAAGTATGGCATTGCAATCGCGAACGGTTTGAAGTTAGACCGCGTTCATATTGGTCCGTGGTGAAACAAGTCCGGTCTTTTGTTGGTATATACATACGTATATATACATACGTATTGCTTTGTTGGAAAGCTTGCCGACAAAAGATCAAGTGACCGTGCACCGCGCATCCAGTGTGAACGCAACGTTTACGGTACACCAACAAGATATTAGTAGATGCGGTCAGCCATGGGTAATCTTTCGTGGAAAATAATCGGAATATACCAAGTATAATAACGTTCGGTTAGTGTTAAGTTTATGATATATATGTATGTATGTATGTATGTATGTATGTATGTATGTATGTATGTATGTATGTATGTATGTATGTATGTATGTATGTATGTATGTACGTACGTATACACAGCATATATATACATTGATATATTAAATTATAAAAGGTGTATTTTTCTACAATTAGTATATATAATATGTATATATGTATATATATGTGTATATATATGTATATATATGTATATATATATATATATATATATATATTTGTACAATTTATTAGAGTAAATGAGAAATTCTATGATCGGAAATCATGATACCATGGTGCTAATTAAACCATATCAAATTATAAAAATCATAAAATGTGTATATATATATATATATATTTATTTATTTATTATATGTGTATATAGTTTGTACAACTTATACATCCTATATATAAAATTATCTTAATTTTACTCAAAAGTGGAGTTAGATTGGGATATGCAAAGTTAATGTTTTCATATGGGACGTGGCAAACGCGTCAAACGTTTAAAATGTTAATAAATATTTACGTATGTTTTAAAAATAAACCCCGAAAGAAGAATAATGGATGGAGATAGATCGAGAGAGAGAGAGAGAGAGAGAGAGAGAGAGAGAGAGAGAGAGAGAGAGAGAGAGAGAGAGAGAGACTAGGGATCAATGTATACCTCGATTGGTTTTTCTTTTTTTCTTTTCCTTTCTTCTTTTTTTTCTTTTTCTTTTATCTATCTTTTTTTCTTTTTCTTTTATCTATCTTTATCTATTCTCTAAGCGTAGAAGGAATGACATTTAATCGTTCGAAAAAACGAAACAAGTAGCATATACGATTATCATTTTCGTATTGTCAAATCTAAAGAATTTTATTATCAAAAGATTGTAACTAATAATAATAGTGCTATCTAAAAATCGAAAGATCTAAGAACTGTATATGCGCGTCGTAACATTATATATACGTATTGGGGTTGTTGAGAGAAAATAATAAAAAAATAATAAAGAATTTATTTCGATGAATTATTTGAAAACTTATCAAATTTGAAATAACTATGATTAGAGGTACATATATATGTATATATGTATATAACCGAATGTAAATTTCCTTCTTTATGAATCTAATTAAGAAAATGTTACATTAGATGACCGAATTCTCTTGTTCGATCAATTATAAATGGTAGTACTTTTATATACGATTCTAGAATGAAAGATAGAGAGCGCCAGTAGCTTATAATCGATCAACTAATGAACGAAAAAACTATAAACGGGTTCGGTAGCTTGGCATTGCGGTTCCCACGTAAGGCAAACTAATGTAATAAATTTTTTTCGTTCGTTCGTCGTTCCTTCGTAAAGAAAGAAAGAAAGAAAGAAAGAAAGAAAGTAAGTTAATGGCATAAAAAAAGGAAGAAGAAGAAGAAAAAGAAGAAGAAGAAGAAGAGTATAAAAAGAAATGTTTCTTCGGTTAATACTTCGTCCCCAGTAACGTTCATTTATCGCATCGCAATCCGTTGAAATGTGTATGGACATTGATATACGTAGGTTAGTAGCGGGCGATAGGGGCGCCGCCAGGTGGTGAGTCAAGGAAACGTAAACGAATGTAGTGTGCGTGCGCAAAAAGATGTATACGGATTTGTGGAGATCGTACGGAAGTTACGACGTAGTGACCGGTGTGTGTGGCGACCTCCATCGACACGAACGAGATAGGATAGAGGATAGAGTGTAGGGTAGGGCACAGAACATAAAGGTAGGGTTTAGAGAGAGAGAGAAAAGAGAGGGGGGAGAAATACGAGAGTGAAAGGTGGGGAGAGAGTAGCCCTTGGCTGCTAGCGCAACGTGCTGGGAAGGGTAGGGGGGTAGCAGTGGTGGTGGTGGTGATGGTGGTGGTGGTGGTGGTGGTGTGGTAGGAGTGAACAAGAGAAAGAGAGAAAGAGTGGGCAAAAGAGGAGAGGAAAGAGAGACGTGTAGAATGATTCGGGTCTACGGACACGCTTGCGTCTCGCGACGGTTCGTGCTGTTCCGCATCCGCAGCCACAGCCACCGCCACCGCCACCGCCGCCGCCGACACTGCCAGTGAAAATCGTGTGAACGCGCGTGCGAACGAGGGTGGTTTTTCGATAAAAAGGAAAACGTTTACGAATGATTCCGTCCTCTCGCGATACATAGAAAATACGTGTGCGCCGCTGCTCAGTCTTCTTTTCCTCTCTTTCTCTCTTTTCCTCTCTTTCTCTCTTTTCCTCTCTTTCTCTTTTTCTCTCTCTCTCTCTTTTTATATATATATATCTATCTCTCTCACTCTCGTTTCTTCCGCGGAAAGAGATCCTCCTCTTACGGACGGTAGTACGCGCGAGGAGGAAGGGAACGTTTGTGCACAGTGAAGTGACGCTTTGGTGTGTTAGAATATCGAGCGTCGCGTTGACCGCTACGAATTTTCTCTCTCTCTCTTTCTCTCTATCTCTTTCTCTCTCTCTTTCTCTCTCTCTTTCTCTCTCTCTCTCTCTTTCTTTCTCTCTTTCTCTCGGAAGTCCAAACGGAAATCTCACACGCGATAATGGCGTACTTTCCGACATTCCGATGTTTTTTTCTAAAGAAGTTGTGTCGATTCTTTTGAATGATAAAAATGCTCGTACGTTGCGCCTTATTCGAGTTCTCTAACCTCGAGAGTTCGGAATGCAATAATACCGGAGGATGTGATAGGGTCATCATATTTAAAAGCTACTACTACTACTACTACGACTACTTTCTTCTTACGCTCTCTTGTAATATTTTCTCTTCCACCTTCTCCTCCTCCTCCTCCTCCTCCTCTTCCTCTTCTTGTTCTTCTTCTTGTTCTTCTTCTTGTTCTTCTTCTTCTTCTTCTTCTTCTTCTTCTTCTTCTTCTTCTTCTTTACCCTTATTGCCGCTTACAAAGTATATGATTTTGTTCGTTCGACCAACAGAACGACTATCTTTTCATCTATATTATTTTGGATCTATTGGCCTATCACCAGGTTCGTACCGTTGCATTTACATTTTCATCTCATTTTTATCTTTATCCTCATTTGTGTGTATTGTAGAAAAATTTTTATTTCGACTACCGACAAATACCATATTGTCACGAGATGGAAAATGTTCGATTTCTTTTCTTCTTTTTTTTTTTATTTTTTTTTTATTTTCTTCCTTCCTTCCCCTACCCCCATTAATAATTCTCCCCTACTTGAATTTTTTTTCATTTCATGCGTCTCTTCCGTTTTTACGGAAGGAACGAGGAACATTTCTTTTTGTATTTTTTCAACGAGTTTGAAGAGATACAAGTATGAACCCGTGTAGGTTTATTACAATTTCAAGTGTAAATACTTTGGAACCGATAGTATTTTATACTTGCCATATATTTTCCATTTAAGCTTTATTTGATTATATCAAAGTCATTGAATATTTTCATAGGGAAAAAGTCTTAGTTGAAATTATACAGTGATCATCAATTGAACAAAAAAAGAAAGAAAAAGAAAAGAAAAAAGAAAGAGAAGAAAAAGAATCGGAACATTTCATTACAAAAAGAAAGCAATATGAAATTATAGCCACCATTAGATATATATATATATACACACAAGCGTTCGGTCGCGTAATTGTTACTTTTAGGTTAGGTTATTCAACATTTCAAGATACTTTTTCTTTTTCTTCTCTCTCTCTCTCTTTTTTTCTTTTTCTTTTTTTTTTCCTTTTTTTTTCCTATCTTTAACGCATTATTGTAAATAATATCTAGATGTACTTTATAATAAATACTAACTAATATTATAAATACAAACGATTATGAACTTCTTCATTTGATATTTAGTCAGAAACTTTTCAGTTGTTATTTAATTACTCTTAAAGGCAATTCATTTAATTTCTTTACTTTAATCAAAGTTAAATTGAACAATTAATTATTATATATAACTATGGATGAATAATCTATCTTTTTACATTAAATGTAAAATAGACAATATAATGATAAAAAAGAAATTAATGTGTTCTCATACATTTTATGCACACACACACACACACACACACATTGTTTGCTTTATGTATTCTTAAGTGACTGTATTTCATTTGTAACATTTTTAGTTATGCTAAATCATGCATATAAATTGCATATATAAATCTTCAGAAAAAAAACTGCATTGAATAATATTAAATATATATAAATGTTATTTTGATGTGAATTAAAATCAATACTAATCTAATAAAATGAGATGTAATATGTATTATATTAGAGTTTTATACATTATTGCAAACCAGTGGTTTCAATATTGTAATTTTCTCTTATGTATTTATAAGATATTATGTTTTAACAGGTAATGCAAAACAATTAACGCATTCCACAGGGGAAAGGCTATAACGATTATGAGAAATTAAACCATAAGCGTATAGCTTTTCCCCTTTGGCGTGAGTAATATACAACTACAGATGCCCAGGATAGTTAATTAAATACTATAATGTAAACATTTGTTACATACAAGAAAAATATTATAGAAGATGAATTGTATTGTAGTTTGGAGATTTGACTAACATAAACTTTATAACTTATTTTGCGTGTGTTTCAGAGAGCAAAACAGAGATACAAAAATGGGTACGCTACTAGCTATAAAAGAGATTGCACAATACTCTCTTAAGCCTGAAATGGAGGCGAAGAGTCCTGCTGCGTAGACATGGACTCGTACGATTTGTTCGGTGAAGATGTCAGTGGCTCAATGCTCGATGCTCTTCCTGATCTTGGGGGGAACGATCATTTTGACCCTGCGAGTACAAGTAATTCTGTGGTAGTATCAAGAGATGGTCCAAACCCTGGCACTAATGGAGGAGGGAGTTACATTAGTCAATCTTATATTTCACAAGAATCACCTCTTCAAAAATTGACTTCATTTGGTGGATCTGAATTTGGAAATTCTAATCAGTTACAAAATCCATCTCAACGCAGTATGTTTAACCAAAATCTAGGAACGTTTGATAGCGCAACACCACAACGTGCTATGGTGCCAGGAGCTTTTCAAAATCAAGCTCGTAGTATGGCACCTCAGCATAGAGGACCTCACCCTGGTAGTGGAGGTCAATATCCTACTTATAATGATAATATGTATTCTATGGAACAGCAACATTCAATGGCTAGACCTAATATGAATATAGACCCTAATATGCAGGGTTGGCCAAGTAGTGGTAGTGCTTATCCTCAAATGCAGAGGCATTATAATCAGATGGCACAGCAACCTGCTACTTATCGGCAGCATATGCCACCTCAGTATTCGCATCAGCAAGATCAAGCTGGTGTCATGAATCAAAAATTACAACAGCAGCAACAACAGCAGCAGCAACAGCAGCATTTTAGTACACAACAAGGAATGATAGGAAATATGGGAGTAGCAGCTCATCAAGCAATGCAAAGCAGTGGAACAGGCAGTGTCTACCAACATATTGTTGGGCAGCAACAACATTACCAACAAGGAAATTCTGTTGCAATGTATCAAACTTCATCAGGGTATCCTGGTTTTACGTCAGCCATGCACCAACAACAACAACAACAATCGCAACAACCTCCACAAAGAATGCCTCATCATCATCCACCTCATCCGCCTCATCAAACACATCCTTCGCATCCCCAGCAATATTCACAACATTCGCAACATCCTAATACGCAACAGCAACCAATGGATTCTCAGTATCCACATCATACAACATCCATGTTTAATCAACCGCAGCATTCTGGCCCTGCGGCACAATTTAATACTAATAAACATGCTACCAGTCCACAATATCGTGCTACTTTTCCACAATTATCTCCCCAAATGTCTCCAAGACCTCAAATGTCTCCAAGACCACCTGCCGTGCAACAGCAAATGTCTCCAAGGCCAATTATGTCTCCTGCTAAACCGAGTACATTATCGCCACATCCTCATGTACAACTTCCTCATCAACAATCAAATCAGCCTAATACAATGTCAGTTTCTCCATGTCCACCATCTTCAATGCAGATGAATCCATCTTCTCAACAAACCACTTTACAAGCGCTTGAGCAAATGGTCATCCCAGGCGTTGCTGTATCTAATCCAAATGTACCTGCTCAAGACTATAATCAATTTCAAACACGACCGCCATTGTCGCAAGCACCAAACGTTTTACAACAGCCAACTGCACAAAATTCTATACCGTCGATTGCTGGACCTAGAATGCCAATGTCTGCACAGTGGTCGCATCCACAACAGCAGTCACAGGTTAGGCCAAATTTGGCTGTCAGTGATGACAGAAATATAGTTGAAAATCAACCTCCGGTAGTATCAGAATCTAGTGCTCCATTATTTCCAGTATCTGGAACAGAAGCTATTCATAGTGGAGCAGAAACATCAGTAAGAGATTCTACAGACAATATACCGAATTCTACAGAACAACCTACACAAGGTACTGAATCTATGGATCAGTCTACCCAAAATCAGAAGTCAGATATGCTTGGTTCTGGCAGTGAAAGTTCAGTGCAAACTACTTCACAAAATAATTCAAATTTAGATCATACCTCTGCATCAACGACACATGTGCAGATGGAAGCAGTACAATCTTCTGCAACATCTAGTACAAGTGGAAATGTAGATTGTGGAAATGTATCTTCATTGCAGCAGCAACAATCTGTCACAGGAACACTTTCTACTACTGTTACTAGTATGGAAAATCAAGTTACGTGTGATACAAAACAACATGATCAGACTATAGAAATTGCTTCTGTTCAACATCATCAAGCACCTATGGGAAATACAATGTCACATCCTCAACAGCCTGTAATCAATCAAACGCAACAGCAGCAGCAGCCACAACAACAGCAGCAGCAGCAACAACAACAACAACAACAGCAGCAGCAGCAGCCTCAAGCTCAACCCCAACCTCAACCTCAACCACAACCTCAGTCTCAGCCTCAGTCTCAAGCTCAGCCTCAAGCTCAGGCACAACCTCAGCCTCAAGCTCAACCTCAGTCTCAGCCTCAGCCTCAGCCTCAGCCTCAACCTCAGCCTCAGCCTCAGCCTCAGCCTCAGCCTCAGCCTCAACCACAATCTCAAACACAACCACCAGCATTACCACAACAACCACAGCAACAACAACAAGTGCAACAACCAGCTCTTACTTGTCCTCAACAAGTGCAACAAATTCCAATAATAAATCAGTCTTCAATGGTTTCGTCACAAAATTCATCAATCCAATCAGCACAAATACAGCAATCACAAATGGGACAAACACAGCAAACGCCAATTACTCAAACGGCGCCAGCACAATCTCAGCAGCCACCACAACCATTGCAAACACTGGGTCCAACTCAGCAGCCTCAAATGGCACAACCTCAACAACCGGTAATAAGTCAAGCTCAGCAACCTCAACAATCTCAGATTCAACCAACACAACAACCACAATCACAAATGGGACAACCATCTCAACAAATTCCAGTTTGTGTGACTCAAGCACAACAAGTACAGCAACCTCAACCAATTATGAACCAACAAGTTGGAATGATATCGCAAAGTACTTCAATAATACCGAATCAAATTCCTCTACAAACACAGTTACAATCTCCAATACAAAATTCCTCCACACAAATACAATCTCAAACAAGCCAAGTTCCACCTACGCATTTAGCTGCTCAACAAGTACCTGCTGTTAGTCAAACAAGTGGTATGGTATTGACATCTCATCAACCTACGGCTCCTGTATCAAATTCGCAAACTCCACATCCAGTACAATCCAATTTCAATGAATATACGAATATTCAGAAAACTAATACTATATACACAAATGATGTTATCGTAGCGTCAGGACAACAATATCATTCTGGCAACGATATTATCAGTGGTAACACTATGCCAAATATGTATGGTATTTCATCTAATGCAACTCCTACATCTGTTGCCCCTACTACATTCAATGCATCCTGTGCACCGGTAACACATCATCAAGAAAGAGCTGCATTGCAACAACAATTGCAGGAACTTTACTGCATGCCACCAGCTTCAGAAAATCAAGAGAAGATAGTTTCCTTACAAGAAAAATTACAAGCTCTACAACAACACGAAACAAATGATCAATGTAATGGTGGAGCACAATGTATCTTGCAAACTCCAATGTTCACAGCAGCTGTTGTTGACAGCCCACAGGTAACAATTCTAGTTCTAATTTTATTTTCATCAAATTATTGTATTATGAGAATAATTACTGATCATTTGAATTATAGGTATCAAGTACTACTGGCCGTGGCCGTAGTAAAGGTACACCACGAACTAAAAAGAATCGAAAAAAAGCAGATAAAGAGGCTGCTGCACCTCCAGCAAGTACACAAGCGCTTGTTCAACCTGAACAACCTTTGTCAGACAATCAAGTGACACCGGGAGACAGCAGTAATATTGTCGATAGTGCTGCTGATTCTGAGGATATGAAACCATCATCTGGTGATATGGAGGAAGATTGGAATAAGGGTAGAAAAGCACGTCTTCCTCGTAAACCACGTAAGCCAAAAGAACCGAAAGAACCGAAGGAAGCTAAGATAAAGAAGGAACCAAAACCACCTAAGGAAGCTAAGTCTCCAAAAGGGGCAAGAAAAAGAAATAAAGATAAAGATTCAACAAAACGTAATAGAAAGTTAGTAACAATTCCTTTTTGTTCATATATATATATATTTTTTTTTGTATTTCATTTACATATATCTTATTAATATTATTTAATTTTTTGTAGAAAAGTTAATCAATCTGAGTCAGCTGATGACGATACGGTACACGAAACAGAAGAAACTGTTGTCGCAGATTCGAGCGTGATCAAAGATGCAGAGGCGAAATCTAAAGATATATCGAATCAAGACGATCAGGAACAAGTTGATTCTTCAACGACTGAACATTTAATAAGTGAAACTAAAGAGGAGGATAAAGGGGAATCAGAAATTCCGGACGATGAAAAGAAAGAACAAAATGCTGAGGCAACAACGGAAACTACGACAACGACGACGACATCCAGTAGTAAGAAAAAAGGAACATCTCGGAAAAAATCTAGTAAATCTTCTTCAGGGAAATCCCCTAGAAGTTCTAAGTGAGTCAAAAAATAAATATAAATATATAATATATATATATACACACGTATATTTAATAAATACGCCAATAAAATGATGATATAGAAGATAATGTAATATCACTTATATTTTATTTATTTATTTATTTATTTTTTAAATTATTATAGGAAACGGAAAAGCCGTATTGCACCTGATTCCGATGGCGAAGAATTAGCTGCAACGCCACCACCTTCACCGGAAGCTGGAGATGACAATAAAAGGCGTTCTGCGAGAAATACCCATCGTAAAAAGTACGTTGACGATGTCATGCTTCGATTTTCAGACGATGATGTTCCTCTGCAAGAGGCTCATCTTTCTAAGAAATCTGAAGGTACAAGTGCATCCAAACCAACGGCTGTTAAGAAAGATAATGAAGGCGGTGAAATAGGACCAAACAAGCCTAATTTTGTATATATTGTATGTATAAATAGAGAGAATAGTTTAAAAAAAAAATATTACATTATACAGCTTCATTAGTATAATAATATAATATATTTGATTATTTTCATAGAATACGACTGACGAAGATTCTATGGTTGTGCAACATATTTTATGTTCCCGTATGGGAAAGAGAGAAGTTAAGCCACCGATATTACCTGATATAAAATCAGAGACAGCAACGGCAGAAACAAATGAAAATGTGACTGAAGATGCTGCTGCTGTCCCATCTGAAACGACAAATAATACAACAGAAGAAAAGGAGGATAATAAGCTAGAAGAACCTGAGAAGGAACCATTGGTCGAAAGTACGGATAATAAAGAAGAAAATAACGAAAATGATAAAGATGTAACAACGGAGACATGTGATCCTGAGAATGAAACAAAGCCCGATTCTGATAAACAAGAAGAAATAGTTGCGGATTCCAAAACGCCAGAGAATAGCGTAGCGGAAGCAAAGCCACAGATGGTAGAGGTCGAAGAATATTTTGTAAAATATAGAAATTTTTCATATTTACACTGTGAATGGAGAACGGAAGAAGAGCTCTATAAAGGTGACAAACGAATCCAAGCTAAATTAAAACGATTTAAACAGCGACAACAACAAAATACTAATATATTTGAAAATGTAAGTATATATGTAATATGAATATTAAAAGAAGTAACGAAGATATTAATTACTTATTGATACTTTGGGAAAAAAAAAAAAAATCTGCGATATTGTCATTTCAGACGGAGGATGATCCATTTAATCCAGATTTTGTCGAAGTTGATAGAGTGTTAGACGAAGCAACTCATACTGATCCAACAAGCGGAGAAACTGTTAGACACTTTTTAGTTAAATGGCGTTCTCTACAGTACGAAGATTCTACGTGGGAATTAGAGGAAGATGTAGATCCTGAGAAGATAGCTCAATTTATGAAATTTAATAAATTACCATCAAAAGATCAATGGAAGGTTAATATATTAATTTTTTATAAAATAATTTTTTTTTCCAAGGTCACTGACATTCCATACATACATACATAATAATACATAATAAATAAATATATATAAATATATATTTATATATTTATTTATTTATTTATTTATTTATGAACTCGTTCGAAAATATGTGTTTTCATTTTAGCCAAAGAAAAAACCAAATGCATCAGCATGGGTTAAACTAGAAGAGTCACCAATTTATAAAAGCAATAATAGTTTACGGCCATATCAATTGGAGGGACTTAATTGGCTTCTTTTTTCATGGTATAACGGACATAATTGTATTCTTGCTGACGAGATGGGTTTAGGAAAAACAATTCAGTCATTGACATTCGTCGATGCCGTATACAAATATGGTATTCGTGGTCCTTTCTTAATAATAGCTCCTTTGTCAACTATACCAAATTGGCAAAGAGAATTTGAAAGTTGGACTGATATGAATGTTGTAGTATATCATGGATCGTAAGTATAGAAATTATGAAGTAACTTCTTCCCTTTTTTTTTTTCCTCCTATAAAATCGATGATAATTTTTTTGGATTAATTTTAAACGTATTATTTAATTTTTTTACTTACAGAGCAGCAAGTAGAACCATGTTACAAGAATACGAAGTTTATTATAAAAATGAGAAAGGCCAACAAATAAAAGATTTAATTAAATTTAATGTTCTTATAACAACTTTTGAAATAATTATTACGGATTTCAATGAACTACGTGGATACAATTGGAGGCTCTGTGTCATAGACGAAGCTCACAGGCTGAAGAATAGAAATTGTAAACTACTCGAAGGCCTTAGACAATTGAATTTAGAGCACAGAGTATTGTTATCTGGTACTCCTTTGCAAAATAATGTGAACGAACTATTTTCTCTATTGAATTTCCTTGAACCAGTTCAATTTTCTAGTAGTGAAGCGTTTCTTAAAGAATTTGGAAATTTGAGTAGTGAAGGTGAAGTTCAAAAGTTACAGCTTCTTTTAAAACCAATGATGTTACGTCGACTTAAAGAAGACGTCGAAAAGTCTTTGGCACCTAAAGAAGAAACTGTAGTAGAGGTATTAACATTATATATTACTTAACTTTTATCAAATATTATGTATGTTATTAATGTACATTATTATGTTATTAATGTATATAGAACACATCTTTCAACATAATTCCATTCTTTATTATTATATTTTAGGTGGAATTAACCAATATACAGAAGAAGTATTATCGTGGAATTTTAGAGAGAAATTTCTCCTTTCTTGCTAAGGGTACCACATCTGCTAACATTCCAAATTTAATGAATACAATGATGGAATTAAGAAAGTGTTGTATACATCCATTCCTTCTTAATGGTGCCGAGGATCAAATACAATTGGATTATAAGACTGGCGACAAGGAAGATTCTGAGGCCTATTATCATGCATTAGTAAATAGTTCTGGAAAAATGGTTCTCATTGATAAATTATTGCCAAAATTAAAAGCGAGCGGGCATCGAGTTTTAATATTTAGTCAAATGGTGAAATGTCTGGATTTATTGGAGGATTATTTATTATATAAGAAGTAAGTCACGCCGTAAAACTTTTGAAATGTTGCACGAAGTTATATATATATATATAAAAAGATATTTTTTTTTCCCCTTTTTTTTTTTTGTACAAAAAATATATTTTATTTATTATAGATATCCATATGAAAGGATAGATGGCCGAATTAGAGGAAATTTAAGACAAGCAGCTATTGATCGATATAGTAAACCTGACTCGGATAGATTCGTTTTTCTACTTTGTACAAAAGCAGGTGGTCTTGGTATTAACCTTACTGCTGCAGATACAGTTATTATATATGATAGCGATTGGAATCCACAAAATGATTTACAAGTAAATAAAATCCTAATAATGTGCAATTATAATAATAATAATAATTATAAATAATATCTAATTTTCCTTTTCTCTCTCTCTCTCTCTCTCTCTCTCTTTCTCTTTTTTTTTTCTTTCCTTCTTCCCTCTAAATTATATTTATAGGCACAAGCTCGTTGTCATAGAATTGGTCAGCAGAAAATGGTTAAGGTTTATCGATTACTTTGTCGAAACACATACGAAAGAGAAATGTTCGACAAGGCTTCATTAAAACTTGGATTGGATAAAGCCATTCTGCAATCAATGAATACAAGCCAGGGTGGAAAAGATCCTAGTAACAAACAATTGACAAAAAAAGAGATAGAAGATTTGTTAAAAAAGGGAGCGTATGGTGCTATCATGGATGATGATAATGCTGGAGATAAATTCTGCGAAGAAGATATTGATCAGATTCTCGAAAGAAGGACACAAGTATGTGACATTATATTTAAGGGGGGGGGGAGAGGACAGGGGAACAAAAATTATTATTTACAAAATTAATTAATGAAAAAATAAATAAGGCTTGTTATTAAAGCTATGATTCTTTTTATACGTACAGATTATAACGATTGAAGCCGAAAAAGGATCTACTTTTTCAAAAGCTAGCTTTGCATGTTCCTCCAATAGATCGGATATTAATATTGATGATCCAGATTTTTGGAAGAAATGGGCTAAAAAGGCAGAAATCGATACTACCGAAAAGAAAGAGGAAGATGAATTAGTAATTTCTGAACCACGAAGAAGGACGCAAATTAAACGTTATGGACATGACGAATCTGTAGTTGACATGTCAGAATTAGACAGTTCAGATGATAATAGCGATGATGAAACTAGTGGTGGATTAACGGGCAGAGGTATGATGGTTATTTATCAAACATACATACATATATATATATATAAACGTAATCATACACGTTATTATCAAAATTGTGTAATAAAGTTTTTAATAAAATAAAAATAAATAAGAAATGAAAAAAAAGAAGAAAGGAAGGAAGGAAGGAAAAAAAGTATATAATATATATTTATTATATTTTTTTGTAGGTAAAAAGAGGAGAGATAAATTTGGCAAAAAATCTCGTAAATTTTATGACGAATACGTACCGAGAGAAGGAGAAGTGGTATATGGTAGTTGGGCACGTAGCGAGTGTTTCAAAGTGGAACGTGGCCTTTTAACGTTTGGTTGGGGACGTTGGGAAGAAATTTTACAGCATAGTCAATTTCGTCGTGGATGGCGCGAGATCGACGTTGAAGATTGTGCAAGAGTAATCCTGCTTTATTGTCTTCGTTATTATCGTGGCGATGAGAAAATTCGTAGCTTCATTTGGGATCTGATAACGCCTTTGGAAAATGGTGAAAAGGTTAAAAACGTTTCTGTCAGTACTAATGCAAGAAATAGTAGACAAAAAAAGAAGGGTAGAGTCAGAGAAGGTAGAGAGACCCGAGGATCTATTATCAATGGTGGACCAAGTGATCCTAATCATTGGAGCAACGCGGAAAAGTATGACGGTGACATATTTTTGGAAAGTAACTATAGGAAACATTTAAGCCGGCATGCGAACAAGTATGTATAAATAATATTACATGTGACAATTTTAATCGATAAAGTACATAGGATATTATTAATTATTATTATTATTATATATATATATATATATAATATACAGATAAACGTAATAATATAATTATACTAAATGTAATATTTGTTTGTTTGTTTTATAGAGTACTATTACGTGTACGAATGCTGTATTATATTAAACATGAAATAATTGGTGACTTGGTACAACATATATCCGATGGCGTCCACGTCAGGTTTGTAAAACTTTTAATATTTATCATTTACATATGGTTCCCTCGTTTATTTTTTTTCTCTCTTACCCCCCACCACCCACCCACCCCCACCCCCAAGCCCCCAATGGTCTATCACGGAACATGCACTCACATATGTGCTTATATAGAGCTTTATAGTTGCATGTGCAATGTATATGTTTTATTCTGGGAACTGCACTTGTATGAGGAATGGTCGATAAAAAGCCAAACTATGTTTATCTTTGTAGCTCTGTAAATCAAACTGTTTATTGTTGACCGCCCCCCACCCCCATGCTACTAATATAAAATATTTCCTATACATCTCCTCTTCACATATGACACACATGACATATACATAAGTTCATACTCCAAAAAGAAAAAGAAAAAGAAAAAAAAAAACAAAACCATAAAACAAAAATGCTATTAGAAATTTCTCTCCACGTCTTATAATCGTCATGGAATATCAACGTCAGTTTGGTAAGAGATATTTTATATCTATATATATATATAGATATTTTATATCTATATATATATATATAGATATTTTATATCTATATATATATATATATATATATATATATATATATATATATATATATATATATATATATATATATAGTGAAGTAATGCACTTATGAAAATATCAAATAAGAGGAGCACTTCTTAGATAGAACTTGTGAATATATAAATAATATACATAGTTGAAAGAGAGAGAACAAAAAGAAATTTTTCTTTTATTTTATTTTCTTCTCATTTCTTTTTTTTCTCGTTTTTTTTATATTTTTTTTTTTTATTTTTTTTTTATTTTTTTTTTATTTTTTTTTATTTTTTTTTTTATTTTTTTTTTATTTTTTTTTTTATTTTTTTATTTTTTTTTTTTTTTTATAATATATATATAAAAAAAAATGTAATAGTATGTATATAATGTCGTCGAGACTTGCTATAAGTTTACAAAATTGTTCAATTTATTACTTCGTCATGAATCTGATCGGTATATCATCATATGAATTGGCAAATTGTAAATGAAACCGCCCTACAGTGCTTTGCGGATAAACCCTCCGCAGTTGACGGAACGACCAGCGAAATGGTGGGACTCGACGGCAGACAAATCCTTAATAGTTGGCTGCTACAAACATGGCTACGAGAATTACG
>NC_140816.1:7065000-7075000 GCF_050613455.1 Vespa mandarinia | reverse complement strand
ATGCTCAGACATTCTATTATATTGCAGACTTTGCAGATGTTCCGGTTGATCATTTGAGTCCTGCTAAAGCAAGACAGATATTGGATCGAGTTGATCTATTAAGTAAAATACGAGAAGAAATTTTGTCTCATCCACATTTAGAGGAACGTCTTTCATTGTGTCAACCATCGGGTGATACACCAGAATGGTGGCAGCCTGGTAAACACGATAAGGAATTATTACTTGGCGCAGCGAAACATGGTTTAGGGAGAACCGACATAACTATTTTAAATGATCCGGATTTCTCTTTTCATAAGATTTTAGGAAAAAGTACTTATATAGGTACTACGCAAACTTCTAAATTACCGGAGAAATCAGAAAAGGCTATTAAGATAGAGAATAGGGAAGACATATTGAACTTCGATAGGGATGAAATACTTGTTAAATTGGAAAAAGGCGAAGGGACATTGAAGATAGAGAAGGTTGGCGCTAAGAGAGATACGATATCTACGGAAAAGAAAGTAGACAGTCCGGAGATAGAAAAGAGTCAAGTAGAATTGACAATAGTAAAAGCTGAGACAAAAGTCGAGGAAAAGCCATCGTCTGGTACGCCAACATCGTTACCGTCGTTGCCATCTCTTCCTCTTCCACTACCACCACCGCCTCCCCCTATCAGCAGTAATACGCTTACTATTTCTACCGTATCGACGAAAACTAGTACATCGTTAGAAAAAGAAACTAACGTTAATAAGATCAAAGTTGAAGAGAAATCTGAACAAACCTTGGACACGATGAAAAGTGATGTAACCACTACTAATACTAATGATAATTCCATTGTTACTTCGAAATCAACGGAGGAACCGATGACTACCGAGGAAACATCAACATCCCCGTTAACGAATGAGGAAACTACTGTTAATAAAACTCCCGTTGATCCAGAGAAATCCGATGAACAACAATGCAAAGAATTGTCAAAGGAGTTATCTAATTCCGATGAACAACAAACGACTCAAGATCATCCCGTAACGGAAAGTAATGAAAAGGTTACTTCTGAAAATAAGGACACCAATACCGAATCTATGGAGAAAGGTACTGATACATTGGACAAAATTGTCACCGAGGATGTTAAGCCGAACATCATTAAAACCGACAATTCCACTACGACTAAGGAAGAAACTGAAATAGTCGAAGACAAGGCCGCTGCGGATGCTAAAGAAAAAACCAAAGTATCTAAAATCGAGGATAAGTGTAGCGTCCAAGCTGCGGAACTTAAAGCAATGTTTCCTGATTTGGAAGTTATACAACCATTATCGCGATTAACCCAAATCGATACATTCGTTTTGCGGGATAAAACGATAGACTATAATGAGCCTACTATTGTACAACTTTTAGCACATAGTTGTAATAATGCTTCTTTAAAATGGCCGAAAGTAAGGAAATTTCTTTTATTTTATTTATTTTCATAAACAATTATATTAATGAATGTGATTAAGAAGTCGAATGGAATAAAAAAAAAAAAAAATAAAAAAAAAAAAAGATCGATCCGAATTTTGACAAAAGATAATACAAATTTCTTAGTGAAAATCAAACAAACTTTGCTTTTTGATATTGGCATATAACGATTAAACGCTATATTTCATATTTAATGATATGATTTATTTTTTTTTTCTTTCTCTAATTTTTAGGAACACGCAATCGAAGCTCGTTTAATGCATATCGTACATGCAATAGAACATAAAGAATGGCCTGTATCGATAAACTTTAGTGCTGGTGAGGAATTGGATACGACGATTTCGAATGAAAAAGATTGTTCAGAAGTAATTACGATAACGACAGATCATGGGGTGTCGCGAACCCCGGCAACTGGAAATAATATTTCTGCTAGTAAAAAAAGGAAAAGACATATTGCCATAGATGTTGAAACGGAACGAGGTAAATATATATATATACAAATTTTTTTGTTGAACATTATGCATCCATAATTAAAATTAATTATGGTTAAAAATAAATATGAAAATTTAATATCTTTTAATATATTATTTTATTTCAGCCAAACTTCATGCTCTTCTCAATAGTAGTCAAATACAATCACAACCTCCGACACCTTTGAGCAAACCAACAATCCTCTCAGGTTCGACAACTTGGGAAGTTAATGAGGAATCACAATCTGAGGATTCACGACGTTCAACGCCAGTACAACCACCACCGGCACATCAACAAACACGAACGCCAAATATACCGTTTGACTTGAAGTATACTGTTCCTGGTAAAACAACAGTTATACCAGGTACTTCGAGTACTTTAACGCCTATTGATTTATCTGCTGGGTAAGTATAAATTTATTATTATTATTATTCTTTTTTTTCTTTTTATTATTTTTTTATTTTATTTAATTGAAAATAAAATATCGAATTTGTTGTCTTTGAATTTTCTTCTCATTTTGATACTTAAGAAATAATCTTTTCTCTTTTCTCTCCTTTCTTTTTTTATTTTATGTATAAATGTATATATATATATATATGTACATATTTATATTTATAGGTATCCAAAAACAAGTTCCGATAGCAATAAAGATATTATGAATGAAGTTCAGGACTTCTCAATGCCTAATAAAAATAAGCAAAGCAATAGCAATAAAGGAAAGCTTGATAGTATGTTGGATAAATTAATGAAAAGGAAAAATTGTGTAAGTACGAAGAAAAGAAAAAGAAATATTATATTTATCAGTAATTCGGATGTGTTATTATATTAGTTTAGTTAATCATATGTCACAATTAAGATTTTATTATACATTTAATTGCATTGTTTTTATATTATAATACATTTTGGTGGAAAAATGAGCTTCATCCTTTGTTTGATTAGCCGACAGACGAACCTATAGTTGGAAAGGAAAAGAAACGTCGGAAATTAGATGAGATAGTATTAGGTTTGAGTGCTGCAAAGGAACAGCAAAGCAGTCATTATCCCGAACACAGTAAAAAGAACACAATCACACCCAATGTCACTGTCACTCCAACGTCAGCACCGATTGGACTTCCTAATCCTCCTGCAAATACTCAAAAGCCATTTTCTATCACCGTCACGTCGATTCCGTCGTCTCGAGCTTCAGGGACATCTTCCAATTTACCACCACCATCATTACATTCGCACAAGGATAGCTTTTCTGCCTTGCTTGTTCAAGCGGAACAACAAAATCGTGAACTCAAGAAACAACAGCAGCAACAGCAACAACAACAACAGCAGCAGCAACAACAACAGCAACATCAGCAGCAGCAGCAGCAGCAACAACAACAACAGCAACAACAGCAGCAGCAGCAACAACAGCAGCAACAACATCAAAGTCATCAACAGCAAGCATTCAATTCGGCACATTCTTCTGCAAGTAGTCATAGGAAAAGTTACGAAGCTATGATAGCCGATATCAATAAAGTTGCTGAATATTCATCGAAAATCGGATCGTATTCTCACGAAGCAAAGGTGAACAAATGGTTGGCTGAACAAACTGCTATGTCAGAGCAATTAAATGCCGAGTACTTAAACGCTCCTAGACGACGAAGACCTCGTGTCGATCCATCTTTGTTAGATTGGAAAAAATTGACGGGTGATGAGAACGTTGCCGTGATTAATCGTTTAACTGGAAAAAAGGTATGTTAATGATCTTGTATAATTTTACATTTGGTTTATAAATTATTATCGTTTATGACAAAAAGTAAATAATATAAAATATCTCTTATTTATTTATTTATTTATTTATTTATTTATTTATTTATTTATTTATCTATTTTTTCTTTTTCCTTTCTTTTTTCTTCTTTCTTTAGGTCACCGGTAGCAAAGCTCCTCAATTAAAACGACTTGGACAATGGTTGACTGAAAACCCCATGTTTGATGTCGATCCGAAGTGGGCCGAACTTGTGAAAGAGCGTGGTAATCTACCGCATGATTTGCAAAAGAGATTACCTGGATCCGATAGATCTGGCGTAAGCAAGGGGAAGAGTCCTGGGAGACCACCAATGATGCCAAGTCCAACTAATCAACAATCGGCAAGCCAAGCGAATTTAGCTGCTACGTCGATGGCGTCCAGTTTAAATTTCCCTTCGTTAGGCAATTTGAATAATTCTCTTTTATCTGGACTTTCACTCGGCAATTTCGATCCGAAAAATAATCCACTTCTAATGCCATTTGGTGGCCTACCGAACCTAGGAGCACTAAGCGGTCTTAGCAATCTTAGTAATCTCAGCAATATGAGTTTAACAAATTCATTATTCGCAAATCTTGCTGGACTTGGTTTGCCATCGTTAGCGGGTATGGAAGCTGCTTTAAGTGCAACTGCAACTAGTACGGCCGACACAAATCCAGCGGTCAGTTCGGTTAGCAGCAAAAATACTAGTTCAAGCAGTATTAGTAATACCGGTAAACCACGAAACAAATTAGAACCCCCTACGAGCAAAACGTCCGTGCCATCGACATCGTCGGCATCGTCGGCGTTACCAACGACGACGCCATTCCCCTTCTTTTTTCCAAATCCTAGTCTTCTGTACACGCCATTAGGTTTAGGTGGTTTAAATCCGTTCTCGATGCAACCTGGTGGCGTATCGTCGGCCTATGAAAGTCTGGCACAGTGCGGCCTTTTAAATCCGCCAACGTCAAGTGCCTCGACTGTACGGAAGCCTGCTTCGTCAGCGAGCAGTTCGAGACAACGAGATACAATTGTGGATTCGTCGAGCAAACGAAAAGATTCCGAGAAAAAGCCTAGATATCCTGTCGATCCAGGTATAACGTTACAACAATATACGGATATGGCATTACATACGGAGGATAGGCGTCGTATGGAACACGAAAAGAGAGAGGCTATCGAGCAACAAAACGATATTACCGAGGTTAATGAAAGAAGGCTCGAAAGGAAAAGTAAGGAACAAGAGATGAAAGAGGCTTTGGAACATTTGAGTCGGACAAGTGCAGAATTATTAACGAGAAATCTCGAGGACGTGCAACAGCGATGCAACGAAAAGAGAAGTCATAGCATAGACCGTAATCAGAACTCGGATCAGCAACAAACGTCGTCGACTCCGTTAGAGGTAACATTAGAGCCGGTAGCTAAGAAAATGCGATCCGAGATTGAGACGATCGCGAAGCCTACGACAGTGACAAATAACGATACGCCATCATCGGTCGACGTGGAACCGGTTCCTAGATCAACAAGTACGACTAAGCAGCTTCTTCAAGAAGATACGGCAGGTACGGTCTCTTCAGAGGTGCCGTTGAACGTTAGCAAAAAAGAATCAACGAGCGAAGCTGCTCCAACGACGATTACAACAAATCTACCATCTCCTTCGCAGCAAGCTTCGACTACGAAAGCAGACTTAAGTAATAAATCTCATATAACGGAAAGCG
This sequence comes from Vespa mandarinia, assembly GCF_050613455.1. NCBI lineage: Eukaryota > Metazoa > Arthropoda > Insecta > Hymenoptera > Vespidae > Vespa > Vespa mandarinia. Next base: position 7,069,630 of record NC_140816.1, on the reverse strand, counting down.
AGGAAGATGGTAAAGGTGGCGCTAAGGGTAAAAAATCACGAAGTGGTAAGAGATTAAGTATTGAACCTCCGCCCGAACGAAAGAATCTAAGATCCAGTGCCGGTAGACAAGCAAGAGCGGCGGCCGAACGACAAGCGAGATTGGAATGTGAATTACAATCTGAACAACACCAACAACAGCAACAGCAGCAACAACAGCAGCAACAGCAGCAGCAGCAGCAGCACCACCATCAATCGCAGGAACAATCGCAGCAACAAACCCAACAACAACAGGATAGTCATGTTGGCAACGAATGAACTCGTGTGATCGATGTTAATGCGAATAATAGTGATTGCAATGCTAACAAATAACCGAGGCCAATCGAGTTCGTCGTAATTTATATCTCGATTCGTAATTAATTCGGTTATTTCTAGCATTTAGCTAATAACCATTTACCGTGGATCGCTAAGTTGGTGGAACTGTATAATGTGTGCATCGTTTGGTAATTTTTTTTTCCTTTTTTTTTTACTTTTTTCTTTTTCTTTCCTTTTTTTTTTTTTTTTTTTTAAACGAACACAAGTGCGTTAAAGGACTACAAAACGTACAAAAGTTGAATCTTTACGGGTAGCCTTTCATCGTCATTGTGAAAATGAAAAAAAAAGACATATACGATTGAGAAGTGGCATCTTATATAGGTGGGCTAAAAAAAAAAGTACAGAGGTTGTTGTTGGTGTGTGTGTGTGTGTGTGTGAATGTACGTTAAGATACTTTGAAGTCGGGCGATAGTATTTTATCACTCGATACTTTGTGTGGTGATTAACTTTTAATTACGTAACATTACAATTTAAAGGAAACAAAATAAATAAATAAATAAATAAATAAATAAAAAAATAAATAAACAAGTATAATTTTGTTAAATTTAATATCTTTTACGATCTTATCAGTTTTGACCACAGGGACTGTTTTATATAACTGCTATCACTTTATTGTGCACTAGCCCCCCCCATTGTGCGTGTTACAATGTCGGGCATAACACGATATAATAATATAACCATAACGTAGGAAAGTAATTATTAATTTAATAAATAAATAAATAAATAAATAAATAAATAAATAAATAAATAAACAAACAAAAAGGAAAAAAAGAAAATGTAAATATTATATACATTATGCCTATAGCTCATAAGCAACTGTGTACTTGGAGAAGTGTATATAATAACGCAATGTACTTTTAATTACATTAGATGAAATAATAAACAGCTTCTTTTGTTGTTTGCAAATGCCAAGCGCCAAGACTTCCATTTTATTTAGTGTATTGACCTCGATCAGAAGAAATTGGTAGCTTGCAGCATCCATGTTCGATATTCGATTTTTGTAACAACCGTCACAGCATCATGACACGTAAACGATATTTCGTTCTTTATTATATTAACTACATTGTCATATATATGAAAGGAAAAAAAAAAAATTATAAGTTCAGTATTGAAAATGTTAACATTATTACTCTGTATTTTGTATCGTGTACATTGTATCAAAGTATATATGCAATAATTAATTTAAAGTCATTATTCGTATTGATGTTTTTTACGTCTTTTATCCCACTTTTTATGTAGGTTGCGACACAATCCGCAAATACGGTTTTCCGGATGGAAGAACAACAGTCTTAACTGACGCAAATAATGTTTTTGCTTCGTTTTCTGTGACAAATGGTTGAATCATAACTTCTTCTCCTTTCTAAACGTGAAGAGAGAGAAAAAAAAATCTAAAATTATCTTGTCAAATATAAAATGGTCATATATAATTTATAAAATTTACCTTCCAATCTACAGGAGTTGCAACTTTGAATTTTTCAGTCAAGAGAAGTGATTCGATGACACGTAATATTTCACTGGATAAAACAAAAAGGAAGGATAATAGATTGATGTTAAAATTAAGATTACATATGTAGAGAAATGAATTTCTTTGAATAACTTACTCAAAATTTCTACCAGTGGTCGCAGGATATAAAATCGATAGACGCATTTTCTTGGCCGGATCTATAATGAATACTGCTCGTGCTGACAAAGGTAAACCTTGGCTATCTATCTCTGCAGGATCTAACATACCAAGCATTGTTGCTAATTTACGAGATTCATCTTCTATTATCGGATATGGAAATTCCTCATCGGTTATTTCTCCATAACTCTTAATGTCCTGTATTATGAAATTGTATAATTATTAATATATATTCCACATACAATATACGTTTGAAAGAAATGAGAATAATGTTACATATAGCGTGTGATGGAAAGAGCTTATTTCTTCAAGTATAAAATATTCGATATAATATTCTTATAATGATATTATTGTACGTAGAATTTTTTTTTCTTTTTTTTTTTTTTTTTAAGGCAATACAAAATCTATTTTAAATATATACCTCGATCCATTTGCGATGAGAATCCACAGAATTACATGACAATGCAATAACTTTTACGCCCATTCTTTGAAATTCAGGCATTAATTTTACAACTCGTGCCAATTCTGTGGTACAAACAGGCGTGAAATCGCTTGGATGTGAGAACAATATAGCCCAGCTAAAAAAAAAAAGAGAATTTTATTTGTTATTAAAAATTGATTTTGAACATCGATTATGATCCACAAATTAAAAGTCATATAAAACAATTTTGTTTATTGTGACTTATAGGTTAGATAAACAAAATAAAATGTCAACTTACGAATCTCCAAGCCAATCGTAAAAATTAATTGTACCATTTTGCGTATCGGCTGTAAAATTAGGGAATGTTTCGCCTAACAAAACCATTATTAATAATTAACGCGTCGTTGGTTAACAAAATCGATATGTAACGAAAATTTTTAGTTTTTCTTTTCCTTTACTTTTTTCTTTTTCTTTTTTCCTTTTTTTTTTTTCTTCTTTTCCACCCGAGTAAACTTCCCTCACTATATATTATCTATCGAATAATAAAGTTCACGCCGATAATGAATTTTGTTAATTTATATATATATATAAAAAAACAAAAAAGGAAAAAAAAATCGACTCAATCGATATTTCGTAATTGCAAAATGAATTTTTAAAGTGAAGAGGAAAAGAAGAAAACAAAAAACAATAATAATAACAACGTGAAGTTCATCACGTGTTATAAACAAACGTCTAATTCGCGCTGTTTTCTATGGGAAGATGTCCAATGACGTCAAAGAAAAAAAAAAAAGAAAAAAGAAAAAATATGCCTTGAAATTGTGAATGATGAAAAAGAAAAAAGAGAGGAAAAAAAAAGAAAAAGAAGAAAGGATTGGTAAAAGTCACGAGAATATAATTTTCAGAACGTTTCGTAAATTCTGATGCTTTTTAGAACGTGTAATTAAAATACACAAGTATTTGAAAGAATGAAAGAGAGATATATATATGTAATAGGGAAAGAAAGAGAGAGAGAGAATGAGAGAGGGAGAAAGAGAAAGAGAGAGAGAGAGAGAGAGAGAGAGAGAGAGAGAGAGATGGACGTTGATTGGATATACACGTACATTCGCGAAAATGTTCAGCCAATAAGAATGCAAATATTTGTGAGAGAGTTTACAGTGAAATGGATCTCGCGCGTGGAACGTTGTTGCCTTATCCTTGGCAGCACGGTTTCTCTCTCCTCAGTATGCCATCCCCACCCACTTACAGCTGATGCGATCAGCGTACGTTACAATCATTGTTAATATTTTCTAAGAAAGAAACGACGGGGAAGGACCTGTTATATATATATGTCTAAAGAATATATCGTCCGATGTAATATCGTTTTATGGATACCTATTAATACGATTAAAATAATAATATAGTGTTAATTGTAATTGTAACAGTGATTGTGACGTGGAAGTGAAAACTGTTTTTCTCAGGCTGTATACCACATAGAACACAAACGGGAAATCGAGAACACAAACGGGAGAAGGAAATTTCTTATTGAAATAAAAAGTTCATTTTTCTCGTTTATCTCTTATTCTCTCTCTCTCTTTCTCTCTTTCTTTCTTTCTTTGTCACTCATTATTTCTTTCTTTCTTTCCTTCCCTCTCTCTCGCTCTCTCTCTCTCTCTCTTTCTCTCTCTGCAAAAATAATACATATATATATATATATGAATATATATATATATATTATTCAATAAATAAAAGTGACTGAGAGATTGGATTGACATCCTGTAAGAGTACGCGGGCATGGTATATTTGACGGGTCTTTGGGGTATGGGAGAGACTGAATCACAGTGCCATAGCACCAGCGCTTCGCCAGTCTCTTCCTCGTTTCAGGACCATGACGAAGAAGTTGCGTTGCATCCTCTCAAGAATCAGGTATACAATCATTTTTCTTTTTTTTTTTGTTTTATTGTATTATTTGTTTGTTATTATTTTTATTTTTCTTTTTTTCTTTTCCCTTTTATTTCTTTTTCTCTTCTTATTTACTTCGTCATTCCCATTTCTCTTTCTTTTTCTTTCTTTTTCTTTCTTTCCTTCTTTCTTTCTTTTTCTTTCTTTCTTTCTTTCTTTCTTTCTTTCTTTCTTTCTTTCTTTCTTTCTTTCTTTCTTTCTTACAAGGCCTATACGTAGATGTCATAGAGTTTGTTTGAATATATATGAGATGTTTGTATTTACTCCGCGAGATTACATTATCGTCTAACTTAATCA
>NC_140816.1:7057500-7060000 GCF_050613455.1 Vespa mandarinia | reverse complement strand
TAGTTTTTTTTTACTTTTTACTTTTGCTACTTTTCATAGATCTTTTTTTTTACACGTTCGTAATATTAATACGTTTAATATTAATAAATTTAATAATTGAGAGAGAGATAGACAGAGAGGGGGAAAAAAGAGAGAGAGAGAGTGAGAAAGAGGGAGGGAGACCGTTTGTCTTTTACTGACCTTCACGACTTTGCAACATGTTATGTGTTTTTCTCTATAAATCTATGTTACTCTAAATGTTTTAACACAATTATAATTTATATATATATATATATATATATATATGTGTCAGAAGAAAAGATAATATTATACTTATAGGTATTAAGTATAAGTTGTCCTTAAGCGCGTAAAGTGGCTAAGCTATTTCCAGCAACACTTCAATTACTACTATTGGCATTTATCCCAGAACGATAATAATTCTGAGAACTTTAGCTTTAACGATACCGAGAAAATCGAGACATGGAATATTTCGTACAAACGATAGAGTAGAAATTTCATGTTCCATTTAACGTTCAGGTAGATAGATAAATAGATAGAAAGACAGACAGATGAATATATAAATAGATAAATAGATAGATAAATAGATAAATAGATAAATAGATAAATAGATTCACGGTGTGACTAAATTAGATGTTTCAGAGTCTCGTAAATGAAACTTCTCTTTCGATCGATAGTAGTCTCTACTTTCTGTTGGTATTAGTATATATATGTATTACCAATCGAAACTACCAGGTTTATTGAACTCTACTACTACTATTCTATATTTATTTATTTTTATTCTTTATATTTTGTCTTCTCTTTCTTTTTCTTTTTTCATTTTTACGTTCTCTTTCCTCCTGGTATTAAAATTTTACGATTGTAGTTACGTCCTTCTTTAAATGTGAAATACTGAAAACAAACCTTACGAGCGGATGAGCAATGGGAATTTTTTGTTGCGTGTTATGTGTTGTGTGTGCGTGCATGCGTGCGCGCGTGTGTTGTGTGCTCTTTGTAGTAAGAGTTTGGAAAGGGAATCTGGTGAATGGCAAGAAGGGAAAGGAGGTTAGAAATGCGAGCGTGTGACTATCAGTGCCACCTGGTGTGACCATGAGCGTGTTTATATATGTTATATATATATATATACATATTCATATACATATATATATATATCTAACACAGGACTCTTTTATCCTGTTTTTAAAAGAGGTCACGATCCTTCGATTTTAACTTTCTTTCTTTTTTTAGTCCACAATTCCTTTTTTCTTTTTCTTTTTTTTTCTTTTTCTTTTTTTTTTCTTTTTTTTTTTTTCTTTTGTTCTTAACATGAAAATATTAATTTATGTTATTCTAAACGATTATTAAATTTTATTCAATTTTTATTCAATTTATTTTTATTTTTTTAGATTATACAGGATAGGTCAAAAAAAATTCATTAGCTTTGGCAGTATTAAAAATTGGAAAAAGAAAAAGTTTGCTCGTAATAAGTCACGAAAAAGGGTAATCTATTTAAATGACTTTTGATCTAACTTATAGAAAAATACGAGGAAGTATTAATTTTAGAATTTTTATTGAGATTTTTTTTTTCTTTTTTCTTTTTTTTTTCTTTTTTTTTTTTACGTTCGCCGTTTATTATTGATATAGATCGAAACGAAATATTTCGATGGTCTGTGAAGATTAAGCACTAAACGAGTGCTTAAATTTTTTTCTTTATTTTTTCTGTCTCTGAAGATAAGATTATTTGTTAAATCGTCTTCTTCATATTTATATTATATATTTATTTTTTCCGAGTTATTATACCTTGCCGTATATTTCCTTCACATTGTCTTTTTTTTTTTTCCTTACATTTTTTACTTTCCTCTTTTTTCCTCTACTTTCCAGAATTTTTTTTAAATCGAATTTAATTATAATAATAGTCGAATGTATTTTTCTGTATGTGTGAGTGTGTGTTTGTTTGTTTGTTTGTTTGTTTGTTTGTTTGTTGTTTGTTTGTTTATTGTATAATTCGTGCGAGAAACAAGAAGTTTCGTTCTCGACGTGGTGAAGCGTAAGCAGAAAGAGAGAGAGAGAGAGAGGGAGAGAGAAAGAGAGAGAGATGAAACAATACACTCGTAAAGAAACCTCTTTTGTTAGTAGAATGTGTATTTCATAGTATGTGAATGCTTGAAGGACATCCGAATGACGTATACTTATATCGGACAATCGATGATACATGCGCGTCTCTTGTTTTATATCGTCTTTGTCCTATATTTACTATTACATGTCTTATTGGTGAATCTTCCATTCCATCTTTTCGCTTAAGGACGATAATTTCGTTTTATTAAATTGAAAAGTAGAGTTGAAAGGTTCCTCTCTAATTTTTTTTTTTTTTTTTCCCCTTTTTTTCTTTCCTTCCTTTTTTCTCTTTCTTTTTGTTTTCTTTCTCTTTTTTCTTTTTTTTCTACATTCATTGATCTCGAAAATTTACAATTTCATCGTTATCATCATCATCATCATCATCATTATTATTATTATTATTATTATT
>NC_140816.1:7050000-7052500 GCF_050613455.1 Vespa mandarinia | reverse complement strand
AGAAACGAAAAAAAAAAGAAATGAACAAAAAGAAAACAATTCATTGATCAATGTGTTTGTTATTATGTAATTCCTGACGTATGTATGTATATCAGATAACAACATAAGTGAAGAATGTCGTAGCCGCATAGTTATTGCATAAGTTCATGATTAATTTCGATCGATTCAAAGTGATATACGAAAGTGCGAAGTAATGCGGGACATTTAAAGTTTAGGAGAGAATGAGGGAGAGGAAGGGGGAGAGAAAGAGAGAGAGAGAGAGAGACAGAAAGAGATAAATAAAGGTAGTGTGGTGTGGGGGTGAGAGGTGAAGGGGGTTGGGTCGTTACTATTTTTGTATCTTATATCTTATAGACAACCACTACCGACTTGTGTATAGTCGAATTTAGTTTTTCGTGTGATCGATGAATTAAATGAGAATGTAATTTATTCGAACGATAGAGAAATTATTACCAACATTTTATTTTATTTTATTTTATTTTATTTTATTTTATTTTATTTTATTTTATTTTATTTCATTTTATTTTATTTCATTTTATTTTATTTATAGATTGGATTAATTGAATTGATTGAATTGATTAATTTTGTTTTTTCTTGATCATATAAATATGTGATAAAGTTGATGAGATCTCTATATTGACGTTATTACGAAGAATTTGAAATGTTCATTTTTCAAGCAGATTTCCTATTATTGGAGAATATTACTTCTCAATATAAACATCCGTGTATACTCGATTTAAAAATGGGGACCAGACAACATGGTGACGATGCAAGCGCAGAAAAGCGAAGCAAACAAATAGCAAAATGTGCTGCCAGTACGTCGGCTTCTTTGGGAGTACGATTATGTGGAATGCAGGTTGGTTGAATTTAATCTATTGTGTATATGTAAATATTTAATGTTGTGAAAAATTTTAAAGGAAAAAAAAAAAAAAAAAAAGTAAACAAAAAGAAAAAAAAAGCAAAGAAAAAAAAAAGAAAAGAAAGAAAGAAGGAAAAAAAGAAGACAAGGATTATAAAAAATCGTGGAGAGATATCTCAAACGACGTTTATACGGAGTAGGTCAAAACTATCCAAGTGATATTAAAAAGATCGATATTTAATATTGATAATTTATTAAAAATATTTTACGAAATAAATGTGTATATATATATATTTGTTTTTTTTTTCTTTTATAAAACATTTTGAAAATATGAAATATTTTTTCACATCGTAAAAAAATTTCCCGAAGCTTGTAGTTTTATTTAATATGAATGAGAGGAAAAATAAAAAGTGTAATTGATTTTTTATATCACCCAGATACTTTTGGATCATGTTCCTTCCATATATCTTTATTATAGATATCTTTATTATACTAAATTAACGAAAGAGATTATATATCTATATCTATATATATATATATATACATATACATACATCTATATATACATGTACATACATATATATATACATGTATATATACATGTATATATACATACATATATATATATATACATCTGTATGTCCTTTGTGTGTTGTATCTTTTAGGTATATCAAGTTGATACGGATCATTATATAAAAAGAGACAAATATTGGGGCAGAGAATTAAATGAGGAAGGTTTTAAAGCTGCCTTATATCGATTCTTTCACAATGGCTTTTGTTTACGAACATTGGTTATCGAAAGGGTGATATCTCGATTAGAACTATTGCGACGTGCTATCGAAAGGCAAAGTAGCTATCGGTTCTACTCGTGGTAAGAGATTCTTTTTTTTTTCATTATATTAATAATAATAGTTATAATAATAGTAATAATAATAATAATAATAATAATAATTTTTTATTTATTTATTCGTTCATTCATTCATTCATTCATTCATTCATTTTCACATAAATAACAGATATTTCACAGTATAAATGCACTGTTGCTTTATTATTCATTAGATATCGATTAGAAATGTTTAAATATGTTTGTTTTATATATTATAATCTTGAAAAAGAGAAAAGGTGATTGATTGGAAAATGCACGAAAAATTTATTCGCCCGATATGAAAAATAAAAAATAAAAAAATAAAAAAAAAAAAGGAAAAAATAATAAAAATATAAAGGAAAAAGAAAAGCAAAAAGAAATATTTAAAAAAAAATCTCTTCGATTGCTCAATGCTCGATGATATTCACACGGCACGTTTACTTTATAAAAAGTCTTTAGCGACTATTCTTGGGTAAAATTGACCTCTCTACTATAACTTTATATGATATATATGTATATCAATTTTCCCGTGTATAGAGCTTGTATAATTTAAGCCGTCCAATGAATCACTCGGTGAGAATAATTACGATAAAATGTCAGAAGTTGGTGCTCTTGCATTATCTAATTATAAGGGTGAATCGTTTATTCGTGCATTAATGCCACCACCGCTTTATGTTCTATTATCATGTGAAAGAGAAAGAGCAAGAGAGAGAGAGAGAGAGAGAAAGAGAGTGAGAATTGTTATATGTCTTATCTATAAAATTATTCGATATTTA
>NC_140816.1:7040000-7045000 GCF_050613455.1 Vespa mandarinia | reverse complement strand
AATGTGCTTTAACATGCTCGCTAATTTTCTTTCCTTTTTTTTCTTTCTTTCTTCTTTCTTTCTTTCTTTCTTTCTTTCTTTCTTTCTTTTTTTAACTGTATTTAAGGTATATGAATAATATTTATTATATAGATAATCGCTTTTTTAACCTTGTTTCAAATGCATATTTACATACAGGATAGAATTTATGATTATTAATTTGAACATTTGAGATTGTGATCTTAACATAATCATGCGTTCAATGATGTATGTAAAGATGAACACAAGAAAATTCTTTTTTTGTCCATTTATTTATTTATTTTTATTATTTCTTTTTTTTTTTGTTTTTTCTTTATCTTTATCCTTTTTTCCCTTTTCTGTTTCTTTTTCTTTTTCTTTTTTTTTTTTTATAGTTCAAACACGTTTTTTATGACATACATGTACATACATTATTTAAACAAGGCATGTATAAATCATTTATATATGAACACAAAATGTATAAATTATTTTACATATAAATTATTTGTATAATTTATATGTATGTGTATATGAACACACATACGTACACACACATATACACACACATAAATATACACAACAAGCCTCGTTTCTTAGTACATAAAAATTTTATGGAAACGAACTTGTTGTTTTGTCAAATTATTACCTAAATAGATATTTTTAAAGAAGAAAAAAAAATGGCATGTTTAATTTTAATCATTAAATTCCATCTTGAATGTATTATTATTTCGGTATTGTTGCTGCTATTGTTGTTGTTAATGTTGTTATATTGTTGTTTTTATTATTGTTTGGTATTGTTGTGGTGAATAAGCAATATTACTTATCTTTTTCTCTCCTCTTCTTCTTCTTCTTTTTCTTCTTCTTCTTCTTCTTCTTCTTCTTTTTCTTCTTCTTCTTCTTCTTCTTCTTCTTTTTCTTCTTTTTCTTCTTCCCCTTTTCGACAATGAAGACAATAAAAAGAGAAATAAAATATATTTTGAACAATATATTACGAGTGGATCTGTTTTTATTTTGTTGATTTTTTTATTTTTATTTCTTTTTTTTTTTTTATTCTTTTATTTTATTCATTCATTTGTTCGTTCGTTTCTTTTTTTTTTTTTTTTCTTTTTTTTAAATTAAAAAAAAATTTCTAATTCTGTTGCTTCCTACGGCATTTGTGACGTATGTACGTATGATGACGTATTCAATTTAACGTCGATTATACATAATACATATTTACATCATATATATATATATATATATATATATATATATATATATCGACTTATCGCTAATCGTAATTAACTTTCTATCGAACGATACTTTAAAAGCGATGACATCGATTAGTCATTGCTCTTAACCTCTTTACTACGTCATCACTTTTTATCGATATACATATATACAACGTGAATCAGTCGAGAGGAAATAAATTATCGACATCGTTTATTCTTTTTTTTTCTTTTTTTTTTTTCTTCTAAGTTCAACATCATATATTTCTTTTTTTTTTTTTTAAGATACGTGATACATGAAATTCGATATACGTACACATATATATATATATATATATATATATATATATACATATATACGCTGCAAATGAATAATTGTTGAACTAATGCCAAGATTTGTATAATGTGAAAAAGATTTTATATCGATATTTTTATATGTGATCGTATATAATCGATAATCGAATCGATGATCGATAGACAGACAATTGAGAGATATCATGTGAAATCATTTTTTGATAATAATCGTGATATATCTCTTATTATAATATTAATCGTAATAAATATAAATATATATATATATATATATATATATGCGCATTCAACAAATATATATATATATATATATATATATATATGATCGAGTTTTATGTACTTATGTGTAAATAATATCAGTTAGTATATTGAGATAATATAAGAAAGTATAAGTAAGTGAACCTTGCAAATGGGTCGTGTTTAATTATCGATCATTTTCTTTCTTTATTTATTTATTTATTTTCTTTTTTATCTGCTAGAATGTCAGGCGTTGTCCTTTGGCATTATTTAATCTCGCATAAACTCGTTTATATTTTAATTTATTTTACTTTACTTTTTTTTCTTTCTTTCTTTTTTTTTTTTTTTCTTTTTTCTTCTCTAATCTCTCACACATTATAAACGTGTTCGATAATATTCATCTTTTCGAGAGATATTACGTGTCACAATAATTATTTGACAGGAAAAAAAAAAGAAAAAAGAAAAAAAGAGAAGAATTGAAAATGTACGACGTGAAAAAAATTTAGATTTTTTTCTAACCTATTTTTCTCTACAAATTCTCGATCATCGTCACCGTCATTGTCATTGTCATCGTCATCGTCATCGTCATCTTCGTCGCCTTCATCGTTGTCTTACAAAATCATTGATTTGAAAAAAGCATTCTATGCATTATTATATTTTCATGTTTTTACAATGTTATTAGAAATGTTTCCTTTATTTTCGTATATATGTATATAGCTTATATTTATATATATATAAAAAAAAAAAAAACGAAATTAATATAGCAAACGAATAAGAGAAGCAATCAGGAAATTTATCTGGCACGAAACGTGTATCCAACATGTTCGTAACTTTTGACACGTATATTCATGATTAGATTTGATCTTTCAAGGGGGGAAAAAAAAAAGAAAAAAAAAATGCAGAAGAAAAAAGAAAAGTTGCCAAAGGCAAAACATTATTTACCATGTAAATATTGTTTCGAAGTTAACGATACTTTTCTCACTTAACAGTGTATCTTTTACGATCCGTTTGATAAGAGAAAAGAGAGAGAGAGAGAAAACAAAAGGAAATCAAAAAGAAAACATTAAACGATCGGATTTTTTAATTTTATGCATGTAACAAAAACTCTGTCGAACATGTTTGTACACGTTTATTTCAAATGATTTAGGAAAAAGAAATTACAGAAAAAAAAAAAAAAAGATCGCGATAGACACGAGAATAGAGATCGGCTGAATAAAAAAAAAAAAAACGCAGGGAGAGAGAGATAGATAGATATAGAGAGAGAGAGAGAGAGAGAGAGAGAGAGAGAGAGAGAGAGAGAGAGAGAGGGAGAAAAAAATGATAACGTGTGCTAAAAATTTTTCAGTTCGTTGCTTATAGTGTACGAAGGATATCAAATAGAGGAATTCACAACGCACAGACATACAACGTCCCTTAGAGTCGAGGAGGAATCTAATGACTTGAGTTTCATGGAAAATACACCAGGCGTTTCGGATACATGTTACGACGCTGATACGAGCAATAATTCAACGGATTATAATTTATTGGCACACGAGGAAGTAAGCCAAGCAGCATTGCACCGTGGTTTTGGTGAGGCTGCCGCGAGGGGTGCTAAAAATACAACAGCATTTTATCCGGTTAACGAGGAAACCGTTTTTATGGATCCACCACCAAGTTTGATCAATACAGTTGTCCAATCGTCGTCATATGACAATTGGATGTTGTATAGTAGTAGCAGCGGCGAGGATTATTGTTTTGGTCAGCACATAGCTGTAAATTCGGAGGACACAAGTTCCGACATTGATATTAGAAGTGAATGCGCATTGAAACGTAACAGGCATAAACATCGTTTGCGTTCTTACGACGACGTTGAACAGGATCAAGACGAGTTAAAGCCAACCAGCATCTCGAAAAGATTCCGTGTTAAAACTGAACAAACAACGACGGCCTCAGTGCAAGATGCCATGGTTGATGTTAGAATAATAGACTTTGCACATACCACCTTTGGGCGGAGCAGTTTAGCTTTGGCATGTAATTCGAGCTCGATGGTACACCAAGGTCCCGACTGTGGTTTTCTTACCGGTTTGGATAGCCTAAAACGATTGCTAATGGAGATATTGACTGAAGGTTGAATACCTTGTCATTTTTGGAAACGATGATGACTATTATCGTGACTATATAAACAAATAAATAAATAATATACACAAATATATATATATATGTGTGTGTATTAGAGAGAATACGAAATCTCTTTTATCGATAATAGAAAAAAGAAATATAATAAAAAATAAAATAGGGAGAAGGGTATAAAAAATGCAAAATATGGTTGCAATATTTATTTTTGGACTTTCGAAAATGAAACCAGACACGATGATCGTCATTTTTCGAAACGATAGTTTAATGGGGGGGGGGGAGTAGTAGGTGGAATGGGGATGCATGAAAAAGAATATAAAAGAAAACTTACGTAATAGTAAGAGCGCGTGAAATCGATCAACGACAAGATAACAAATTGAATAAAAAATAAAAGCAAAGTAAAGGAAAGAAAAGAAAAAAAAAATATATATATATAAATAGATATTAAAAAGAAAAAAAAATAGATAAATAAATAAATAAATAAATAAATAATAAATAAAACAAATAGAAGGAAATAACCGAAGATGTTCTTCCGATGAGAAGAGCGGCGTTAGAGTTCAATTAGAGAGTAGAGCGTGTGTACATAATATAATTTCTAAAAAAAAAAGTTAAAAAAATAATAATAACAATAACAAGAACAACAACAACAACAACAACAATAATAATAATAATAATAATAATAATAATAATAATAATAATAATAATAATAATAATAATAATAATAATAATAATAATAATAATAATAATAATAATAATAATAATAATAATAATAATAATAATAATAATAATAATAATAATAATAATAATAATAATAATAATAATAATGATAATAATAATAATAATAATAATAATAATAATAATAATAATAATAATAATAATAATAATAATAATAATAATAATAATAATAATAATAGTAATAATAATAATAATAAAAGATAAAAAGAAGCAGAATTTCGAGAATTTGTGTATGTATTTTGTAAGAAATTATAATGCAAAAATCGCGCGTTTTTTCTCTATATAAAATATAAATTAGTTTCAAGTATTTTATGTATATATATATATATATATATGTGCGTACGTGTTTGTGTGTATGTATATATATATATATAGCTATATATATGCATGCATGTATGT
>NC_140816.1:6935000-7035000 GCF_050613455.1 Vespa mandarinia | reverse complement strand
CTGGATCTGCCTCTAAATGAATCTGTGAAAATACAGCCTTACCATTGCTATCGGTTAAATTAGCAAGTATGATACTTGGAGTATGCCATGTTTCTTCCGTTCCTAATACTTTTATCCCGAAGGAATGTGACTTGCCTTTCTTATCTTTTACCGTAGCTGATACAGGAGGACTCATAGCTGTTAAGCTAAAAAAAATATTTTTCGATATAATCATATGAGAAATTTTAACTTAAAGTTTTTTATTATATTGTTCAATAAAATTCTTACTTTATATCTTCATTTTCATGAGAAAATCGAGTTCTCACTGGTGATGCTTGATAGCAAAAAATATGATGCATCATGCGAACATGTTTCCATTTTCCATAAGAGAAATGTACGAGTTCATGTTCACGCACCTCAGCCGTTTTAAAAGATGGAAGCAAAGTATGAAGTGTATCGGAACATAATGCTAGAAGTTTTCCACCATGAACAATATATTCAATGAGCTGAGTACTAATTTCAACCCCAACATTACCGCATACAACTACAAGGGCTGCTTGTTCCATCCATACATCAGAACATGCTTCTTCACGTGATAGGACATATAATATATATCTAAGAAAATTAATTATTATATAAATAACACGTTAATTTGCAATTATTTTCTAACTTATAAATTATTATCATACTTTTCGGTGCCTAATGAACCTTCTAATACAGTTTTAACATTATCGAGAGACACAGCACTTTCGGCATAAATTAAAACATTAGGTGGTTTGTAATTCTTAGAATATGGCGTAACTGTTCTTTTTGGAGTAAGACTTCTAAAATGAGATATATATATATATATATATATATATATATATATGTATATATATGTATATAATTAATATGCATAATATTCACTATAGTGAAAAATAGAAAATTTACTTTAGAATGGGTGTAGATACTGCTTCAGTTGTTTTTGTACTATTATCTTGATCATCAGTTGTAGATCCAGACTTTGCAATATCTTCACAAGTTTCTTTTATCTTATCCTTATCTAATGTTGTTTTTATAATATTAGATTTAATTGAAGAAACACGATTTGATTCAGGTACATCGTTAAACGTTGGTATATCAGAATCCTCCAAATTATTAACATTTTTTGATTGCATAGATTTTGTATCAATTATCTCAGAATCTATAGAAACTGGGCTCTCAGCAGTTGTTTGTAACGTTGTAATATTATTTGGACTTTCAATCATATTATTAGTTTCTATTTTTTCATCTGTAGATATTTGTACATTTGCGGAATCATCGTTAGGAAAAATAAATAAATCTGGCATTTCGGCTACATCCATTGATTTATTTTGTTGCGATGCTAATCGTGCAGTATTACTTATTAGTCTCAATTTCTTCACATAAGTTTCCCATTCTTCTACTCCTGTTAATTCTATATCATTGCAATGTATAAATTATATATAAATATTAATTAATAAGGATACATTTTAAATTGATATAAAATATTAATTAATGTTCTGTAACTTACTATTATCTGGTAGTGAATAAAGCTGTTCGCTATGATAAGTACATGGATACCCTGATACTAAAACAGCTGAAAAATATATGAATTATTTTTGTTAATCCTTTGACATATAAAAAAAAAAAAAGAGAGAGAGAGAGAGCATAAATAGAGCATCTTGAACATTTTAAACAAAACAGAATCGACACACAAGTGAAATAATTGAATAATTTAATTGAATAATGTACGGCGTTCACCGAAGATCATTCCTGACGTCTCGGAGACGTCAAAGTCTATAATGGCACATGAAATGAATGACGTCTCCCAAACGTCATTGTATGTCATGGTGTTAAAAATTTCATTAACATTCGATATTTGTATATTTGTATATTTTAATGATATAGTATTTACTTACACAATATACGTGTTAAAGTTAAACCATTGTTAATATAATATTGTCCTTCCATTACAGCAATTGCAAATTTGGTTATAAGATCCAAGTCAGTCTCCATAATTATATTTAAATTTTTATCTGCCATCCAACTGATAATTAAACCATAATCTTCTAGCTAAGGCGCAGAAACATAATAATGAAATAATATTCTTAATTTAAATTGATAAAAATTTTTAATTACCTTCATTGAATTTGTGGAGATATACGGTTGATACATATTAAAGTCAGCTTCAATTAAAATATGCATTCTATAATTTTCAATTAACGATGTTACATTAATATTTTGTTTAAATGTAGGTATAAAAGGATTTTCATTTTGATAGGCCAACCATTCGGACATATTAATTTTTTGCTAAAACATAAAGAAATTTGATGTCATTTTAAAATATTATTTTCAACTTTTAAAATACTTTTTTTTATTATTAATTTGATAAATACTTGTGGATATATAGTGCATAATCTTGCATCGCCATGACTCCAAAGTAAATCTCCAAGTTTTGCGAGTGATTTATTTTGACAAAGATGAGAACTCATAAAATTATCTGTTTCTCCATTTTCACTGCCTGAAGGACTAGATAGATTATTATATTCTGCAAGTAATAAAATAAAAATTTTATTGCATTGCGAAATAAATATGATATATATTTATTATCTTAAAAAATAACATCTCTCAGATAAATTTCTATCTCGAGTGCAATTTCAGCCTGTCGATAGGCAACCAGTTATACAGAGATAATTTTGATGCTGCAACAGTGTTTCTTAATTTATAGATTAGTAAACGAATACATATGTCTATACGATTAAATTTCTTGGAATGATAAATGACATTTGATTTCTATATTTTTACTTTTTTTTTTTTTTTTTTTTTTTTTTTTTCATTTTATTCTATTAATAAAATCACATCAGACAGGATTAATTCTGTATTTAAAATATTTGGTTTTATTTTTATTATTAACATTAACATTGAGAACATCTGAATTAATGGATATAAATTTATACTTCTTTCATGTCTTTTTTCTTTTTAATTTTATTATATGTATATATACTACTTCTACTATAAAATAATTGAAATAATTTGTAACCTAATAAAAATTACATGTAAAAGAAATAGTTCCTTATGTCTATCATATTATAACATAATAACAAAATATATCTCTATTTGTATATAAGATTGTAGAAATATTGTAAAGAAATTTGAAGAACATACATCAATATTAATAATATCTAAAATATATTTGTACCTTCATTAATGCATGCCAATGGTTTAGCATAGAGCATAATTGATGGCTTATCATGTATTGTTCCTTGAAAGAAAGCACATAAACGTGCTTTTAAGGATGAAATTCTCCATGTCTGAATTGTTGTCGCTATCATATATAAAAATGTTAATAGCATCTTTCTGGAATAGTATCCTATTTGATAGAAGGCTCTTGCATAAATACCTGTATACATAATCCTTATTGAAAGACAAAGTATGCATCTATAGATATATTGTATGCAGTCATTTTGTAATAATTTTATTTATTATTTAAAATGAAAATTAATATAAAATCTTTTACGATGATACAAAATTAACAGTTATAATGTTTCTTTTATTTTATTTCATGCATAGCATTAATTTCTATACTGAAAAGTAAATAACTTAAAAGTCAGTGAATATAAGAAACTGATAATAATAACAATAATAATAATAATATTAATATACAAAAGTTAATATGTATACATATATATATACATATATAGATATACACATATATATATACATACATACATTATATAATACTGTATTTATTAATTCTAAAGTAATTTTTTTATCAATAACTTATTTATTGATTTAACAAATGAATAGTATATAAAAATATTAAAAAATGGCAGGGCTTGTAATCTGAAAAGAAACGAATTTGGTGGAATGGATAAACGTATCGTCATATTTATCAAGTATTTCCGTAAAATTTTGTTATCTCCAAATGATGCATTGTTTATATTACTGATAAGAAAAAGAAAGATAAATGGCGGTAAATTTTTTAGTTTTGCACCTAAGGATTAGGAAGTTATACATTTATATATTAATGTATTGTAACCATTATATAATCAAAAGTGTTTATAAAAGTTAATTTTTGAATGGATAAAGAAAGAGAAAGAAAATAAAAAAAAAAAAAGAAAATAGAAAGTACATTAATAATTGGAAAAACCACGTGTAATCGTTTGATTAATTATTACTTACCGAACAGAAAGCAAAAAATCTTTAACTTCCTTAGATTTAGATAATCGTAAGCTACGTATAAATATATGTTAAAAATAAATAAGATCCAATAATATTAAGCAATATTCCAACACACAATAATCATTTGATAAACCCTATCAAATGTTTCAACGATTAATTCTTAAAAACATAAATTTGTGTGGTCATACTAACAGACGATTTCAGGCCATTTGCATTATTTCTCTTTTTTACTATTGGCTGTTCAATGTAATTCTAGTATTGCCATCTTGCAAAAATAAAAAATTCTGTTTAAAAATTATATATCTATATAAAGAACATTTAAAAAAACTAAACTATATATTTATATATGGAACATTAAAAAAAAAAACTAAAATATCTAAAACGTTTCTGAACGTTTTTGCAAACAAAGAATTATTTAAGCAATAGACAAATTAATATTAATATAAGCATATATATATATATGTATATATACATATATACATTTATTAATTACGTATTTATTAAGAATATCAGAAAAGTATTAATTTATTATTTTTACACTTTTTATTTGTCAACATTCAAAATTTGGATATTTTTTTCCATATAGGTTGGAATATGCATTGGATAATTTTATAGATATAATTAATAGTGTAATACTTGACTGTATTAGATCTCTCTAATTACTTTAATAATTATGTTACATTTATTATTAACAATGAAAAATCTGCGAATAATTTCACTATGAGTGAATAAAAATTGAAGGAGGGCGCCATTTTAAAATCGACGCGTACATCGTTGCGCAGTAGTTACGCCCGGTTATAGAAAACATAACAGGTGTCAAAGCAAGGTAATACTACCGATATCGTTGATGTGCATCGGTGATTATTTTGATCTTACTTTAGAAAATAAAAAATATAAATGTATTAAAATATATAAATCGGAAATTCATTACTATCATGTTAGGATTACGATCACGTCAACGGAAAAGTATATTAAAGATGGGTTAAATGTTGATGAAAATAAAGATTGTCAAGGAAATACGCTTGACAATTTTATTATCCGATTATATTGAAACATATACAAAATGATTATATTTTATATTTTGTGCACAATTCTCAGCGTTTTTACCATTCTTTATTGGAATGGCATGTTATGGTGCTGCTTTTATGGATTATTAACCATACTTTGTCTCCTTATTGGTCCTTTAGTGGTTATGTTAATAAATATAGCATTATCATCAAAGCATCAAACAGGTGTTGGCACTGTTAAAACACTTGCAGAGATAGATGCGTTTCGTAATTTATTAATGGTATGTTATTTTATTTAAAAAAAAAAAAAAAAAAAAAAAAAGAACTGATAACTTATTAAACAATAGTTAATTAGATTTAATAAGAAATAATATTTATGTCTTTTTCTTTCATTATAGAAAGGATACGAAGCCAAATTATCAAACATTAAAAAACAATCTCGCTATCCAATGATTTTCAGTCGTTTAGTAGATGGAGCTTTACAAAATCTCTTAGATTTAGCTTTTCAAGATTTTATTGGTTGTTGGCTTAATGATTTATCATTTAATTCTGATCAGATATTAGAAAATATGAAACAAGATGTTTGGGGTGCTATACAGAGTCTCCATGATCGTTTATTAAGAGTCGATCATACTAAGCTAGTAGTATTTAATATAGTTAATAAAGTAATTTTTCATTTTGAAAAAATTAGAATAGCACAAGCAGCTTCGTGAGTATTTATTTGTTTAATTTTTAAAACTTAACGTATAATCCTCAGGTAATAATTTAATCATTTTAGATCTGTCGGTGAAGAACCTGTTTTCATTTTATCATCGCATTTGATGTCCCCTGTAGGAGAATTGGAGTATTTAAGAAAAGTTAGTGAATTGTATATATTGTTTCTAATGCCACGCAGTTACTCTCTTTCCCCAGCAAAATTTCTCTTGAGGGAGATTCTCACATGTAAAAGTGGGTGCAATGCAACAAATCATAAAATATAATATATATATATATATGTATATATATATATATATATATATATATATATCGTAATAACGAAAATATATTTCTTTTATTTTATTGTTTCAGTATTGAAACCAGCGATAGATCTTATTACCGATCCTGATTATATCAACCAAAAGATATTATTGTATATTGAACAGCAACAACTTGCAGCTGCTATGCATAGAAAAACATATGAATATGCTGAATCATTTGAAGATTTTATTCGTATGATTAAAAGTTTACGAGACGTCGAGGTCCTTAAGCATATTAGATACAATATTGTTACTGAAATTATGCAGGCCACAACAATACAAAATGTAAAAAGAGCGCAGGGTTTGGATCCGGACAATAATACATTTGGAAAGTCTGATGTAAATCAAGCAAGAAAGTTAAAAAGATATATTAGTCAATTGACATATGCAAAGAATACATGCGAATGTCATATGCAGTCATTAGGATGGGACGGTTATCCTGTACAAGTTAGTTTATTATTAATATTCATTGTTATTCCTAATATCGTTGCAAATTGTATTGGTTATAATATAATTGATATCTTTTAGGATAGTGATATATGTGGTCCAACTGCAATGACAGAAGGAAGAGTATTGCCTCTGCAAACAATTTTAGATAATGTCATAGGTCGTAAATATCTTTCCCAATTTTTAGAACAAGTCTCAAGCCAAGGATTGATTGGATATTGGGCTGCTGTGCAGGAATTGAGATCTGCTGATAGATCTAATTGGCATCAGCTCGGAGCTGAAATTTTTTATACCTATATTAGATCACCGACTGCCGAAATAAAGGTCGATAAGGTTGTACGAAAAAGAATGGAAAGTTTCTTATTAGGTGACAAAGGACCAGCCGTATTTTACGAGGTCCAAGAGAGTGTAGTTAAAACGATAGAAGAGAAATATTATTCCTCATTTTTGGTTAGCGAACAATATAAAAAAATGCAAGAAGAATTATTAAGCGCTAGAGCAGATGGTAAGTACATTGAGTATTTTTATTGTTATTTATTGCAAGCCATTGTCATTGATACATTTTGTTCATGACATTTTTTTTTTTTTTTTATATGCGAGCTTCTTTAATACAGATTTAAGTATAGTATAAACAGACGTGATTTTAGTGATTTATCTCATTAGAGAGATTAATTTATCACATTTTTCTACTCGGAAATTTTTCTAGTAAAAGTTAAAACTAAATATAAGATCCTTTATGTAGATACATTATTACAGTCCATTATAAATACATATTCCTTTACTTAAAGTATATCAATTTTTATGTCAATAAACTGAATTGATAAGAACGTTTTTCTTATTTAATACATAGTAGACATCAAAGTGTGTGTATATATATATATATATATATATATATATATATATATATATATATATATTCGGTTCAGGTAATCGAGTAACGGAAAATTGAGGGCAAACATATAACCCGTTATATCTCTCTTAAACGATCGATATTTCACTAAAGTGTATAATGGGTAACATTTTTTTCTTCCTTTCTTTTTCTTATTTTTTTAATGTCATTCAATTTTTTTTTCGAATATAAAATTTTTGGTCATTTATAAAAAAGAAAAAAAAAAAAACTAAATAAAGGAATTTATTCAAGAGGGTCTATATTAATGAAAATAATAAGATATATATATATATATATGCACAATAATATTAATAAATAAATAATAATAACAATATAAAGCTTTTAATGATCTTCATTTTGAATAGAAAATTCTTATTTTAAATATCTCTCTTTCAATATTAATTATTGTCATTTATAGATCTAAGGAATATGTATGATTTTTGATATCTTTGATTATCATTATTGTTACTATTTGTTTATATTTATTATTATTCTTACTATTTATTTATTTATTTATTTTTTTTTTGTTTTTAATTAGAATACGTTTGATAATTAATTCATGTTGCTTCAGCTTGATGATCGTAAAATATTGACTTACTATATACAACAACACAACACACACATACATATTTATGCCCTAATATATAATAGTTGAGAAAGTTGATCTTTTGTTTGTTACATCCTTCTCTCTCTCTCTCTCTCTCTCTCTCTCTCTCTCTCTCTCTCTCTCTCTCTCTCTCACACTCTCTCTCTTTAATATCTGTCGCGCTATCAAGTGTTTAAATTGTTGAAACATCAGGGTTGGTGGAGGATCAACAAACGGTCGAAGGAACTTTATCTGAAAATTCACCATTGCTTGTCGGAGAACATTCCAATTATGCACGTAGTAAATTGGACCAATTACAAGAGAAGCTGAATAATAAAATGCAAGCTTTGCAAGCACTTAAATCTTCTCTTAAGCCCGAAAGCAGAGTTTTAAGTATTCTGGGAAAGGAAGTTGAATGGTTGCAAGGTGAAAAAAGACAACTAGAAGCGCACTTGAGTCATACTGAAATGTGGGCTGAACACTTGGGTCGATGGAGAGCTGATGTACAAAGTGCAGATGTATGTTTTTTTTTTTTTTTTATTTAATTATTTCTTAATAAAATTCTATGTATCACTAAATTATCTGCCGAGGTATGTTGCGCGTTTCTATGTTGCATTCGTCTTTTAAGATAATTATTTTACACGGAAAACTTTATAAGCGTATTCGAAATATGTCGTTTGTATATAAAATAAAGAATATATAAGAGATATTACATATGTGTATATATATATATATATATATACACATATATATGTATATATATATATATATATATATATATATATATATATATATATATACATATATATAGGAGAGAAAAAAGAAGAAATATGAAATTTGTTTCATGCGTTTTTTTTTTATATATAGATACATAAAATTACAATATTTTCATCTTGCTTTATTCTACTTACTGTATTTATGATCGAACGGCTTTTATACGCTCGCTTTTACAAATTAGTAAAATGTTCTTAGAAGTTTGTAAGCACGTATTTTTCATTTTTTCCATTTCTCTCTCTCTCTTTCTCTCTTTCTCTTTTTCTCATTCACTTACTCATTCTGTATCTATCTATCTATCTATCTATTTATCTATCTATCTCTGCTACTATGTTATTTTCTTAAATATTTTAACTAAAACTTATTCGGAACGTCTACATGTTTTATAAAACTAATTATTTAATAAATAAATGTACAGATACCAGAAAACGGCGAAGCTCCACAGTTCGTACTGGTTATACATATGGTAGAGGATGATAACAACGATCAAAGTATATCAAGTGGTTGGGTAGTACTTAGGAAATTACAAGATTTTCAGGAACTTCATAGGCAACTACGTCAATTGTGTTCCTATGTGAAAAATTTCGACTTGCCATCCCAGCCATTAAAATTCTTTGGAAAATCCGATAAGAATACTCTCGACAAAGCCAAAATGCAAATACAAAAATATTTAAAAGTAGGTATTTTTTATCCACAATTTTTTAACAGCAAAATTAAAAAAAAAAATTTCTTTTTCCTTTCTAGTTCGTATTGGAGGATGAAAGACTCAATCAAAGTGAAGCTTTATATGCTTTTCTTAGCCCAAGTTCGGAACATTTAAAACACTCGGCGCCATCTCCCAAAAAGTCAAGATTTTCATTGTCTACATTATTTAAAACTTCGTACGTTATTTTATTATGTAGTTTACATATATTGTACTAATGGATCATTATTAAAAAAAAAAAAATATATATATATATATATATTTTTTTTTTATCTTTCCCAGATCTGGAAACAATAGCGAGTCTAGAGATAAAGAGGAAGAGGAAGATTATTCGTTGCTTCTCGACGATAACGAAACTAATCGATCAGCAACAGATTCTTATATAGGTCCTGGAAAAGATGCTATTGCTGAACCATTGTATGCACTTTTAGGTGAAATTTTTGATCTGCGTGGTGTCTTTAGATGGCTTCGTCGATCGCTCATAACCTTTGTTCAAATCACATATGGTCGTACGATAAACAGGTAAATTTTTTGAAAATATCATTAATAAAAGATTATTGATAAAATGTTTAAAACGATTTTTTTTTTTTACAGGCAAATCAGAGACACAATTGCATGGGTATTTTCTGAACCGATGCTTCATTATTATATTCAATTGTTTACAAAATCTTGGTGGCCCAATGGTCATCTCGTATCTGGGCCAGTATTAAGAACGGACGAAGAGAAATTAAAAACTCGTGGAGAAGCTCGTAGACAAATATTAAATAACGTACCTGAGGTTCTAACTAATTTAGTAGGAGCACAAAGTGCGCAACGTGGGTTAATAAAAGTCTTCGATACCTTGCAAAATGTTAATCTTAATAAACAATTATTTTATGTACGTTCAAATGATTCTTTTATTATCGTAATAAAATTTTTCAGCGATGTTAGGAACTTGATACGATGATGATAATTTTTTATTTTTTATTTTTAGGATATCTTCGAAGTGGTCATGTATGAGATCTTTCCTGAATTACAAGAGAAGTAAAAAAAATTTTGTTGAAAAAAACAAAAAAAGAAAAGAAAAAAAAATAAAAATGAAAAAAACAAATGAAAAATAAGGAAAATAAGAAATACAAAAAAAAAAAAAAGAAAAGAACACGTCAATGTGGTATGACTGCCATATATTTTTATTAGTTCTATCGAACTGATGAGATGATAGTTCGTTCATTGCACCGATTAATCCATCAGGTGTCCAATTTAATTTTTGACAATTACTGTGATTTTAGTATAACTCGAACGAAACTTTTTTTTCCCTCCCATTGTTGTTATCCTTATATATATATATATATATATATATATATATATATATATATATATATATATTTTTTTTTTTTTCTTTTTTTCAGACGATTATACTTTTAGTTACTATTTTCTACATATGTAATTTTTGTTGTTGCTTTCGTTTACAAACTGTCGTAAACGTGGACGTTACATTGATAGATTACTGTGACACACTGAAATAAATTCTGAAAAAAAAAGAAAAATCAAATTACCTTCTTATTGGCTCCGATATATATATATATATATATATATATATATATATATATATATATTATGTATATATAGATATATGTATATACCGATCGCTATAAAATATTATTATAGTATTTAGAGAATCTTCTCTCGTGAAAATTTATCTAATACCATTTAATTTCTATGTATATATATATATATTTTTTTTATTTTTTATATCTTATTTTATATATAAACTAAGTTGAAAGAAATAATATATGAGTAGCTTCAAGAAAACCATTTTTCAACTTGGTTTCTTAATAGATAACCAAGAATGAGAGAGAGGAAGAGAGAGAAAGAGAGAGGGAGAGGGAGAGAGTGAGAGAGAGTGAGAGAGAGAGGAAGAGATAGATATATAGAGATAGAGATAGAGATAGAAATAGAGATAGAGATAAAAATAGAGGTATGCATTTAAAAGAAGTCTATATCGATTCACGGTGGGAGTCAAGTACCTCTCTTAAGAGATTTAAACTCGTCAACCCTCTCTCTGGTGTGTTTATCGTCACCACTTGAGAATAATTTCCACTGAACGTTTGGAGTCTTTTTCATTTCAGTTTCTTTAAATGCAGAAGTAATATAACGAAGTAGCTCCTCAGAAAAAAATTTGTGCTCATCTCAAAATGAAACGGAGGTCAGGGTAATAAACCATTGGAGAAGAAGTATGTATACTTTGAAAAAAAAAAAAATAAACATGTTCAATCGAGAATCCATCGGATTATGTTGAACTGTTATTATTATTATTATTTTTATTATTATTATTTTATTATTATTATTATTATTATTATTATTTTTAGTTATTAATCTTTTCTTCTTTTTGCACGTATCTCTTTTCTTTTTCTGTTCATTACAAAAATGAAAACCAGAAAAAAGAAAGAAAAAGACAGAGAGAGAGAGAGAGAGAGAGAGAGAGAGAGAGAGAGAGAGAGAAAGAGAGAGAGAGAGAGAGAGAGACTCCATAATTTGTATTCAGTCTCAAACGAACTCGGATCAGGTAATCAACTTTTTGTAACAAGGGTAAACGTTTAATCTAATTCAAACTTTTATTATCATTTTTATTATTTCTTTTCTTTTCTTTTCTTTTCTTTTCTTCTCTTCTTTCTATCACATATCTTACTCATTCTCATTCGTTACTAATACGGAAACCAAAAACTCAAATAGAGAGAGAAAGTGAGAGAGAGAGAGAGAGAAACAGATATAGAGAGTGGAAAGGAGAAAGAGAGAGATAGAGAGAGATAAAGGGAGAGAGGGATAAAGGGAGGGAGGGATGGAGAGAGAGAGAGAGAAAGAGAGAGAGAGAGAGAGATAAATCGTTCAACGACACACTTTCATCATGAAGCGAGAATGAAGCAACCTCCTGGCAAAGACTTAGCGGAAACTGTGAGCTCTTTAACGAGCACCGAGCGTGATATTTACGAACATTACAGTTATCTAGTGGTTGATAAAAAAAAAAAAAAAAAAAAAGAAAAGAAAAAGAGAGAGAGAGAAAAAAGAAGAAAAAAAGAAATAAAAATAAAAATACTGAAAAAAAGAAAAAGAAAAAATAAAAAAGTAATTATATTTTTTATTCTCGAACAAGTCTCAAAGCATTTAAACAAAGTATATAATAATAATAGAATAAAAGAGATTCGAAAGTTTGAAATAAAATCCCTAAATGATTTTATTATACGCATTAATTGATCCCAATTCATTATAAATCAAATTATATTTATAATTGGTGCAGTTCGTTCGATTTTATCAAGCAAACGTTTTCACGTATTTAATATTTTAGTATGAATGCACCCCCGAAAACATTATGGATGCCCAAGGCCATTATTACGATGCATTAACTAGACAAAGTATGTACTATCTAGTATATGTGTGTATGAATATACGTACATACATACACGTGTATTGTTTTTATAGTCATACATAGAAATTATCGTACACATTACTACTCGAATATGTATGTACACGAGTATACGTATTTATGTATGTACATACGTAATATCCGTGATAGATCGTATCTCGTTTATTAATTCGACGAGTAAACATTTAATGTGTACATTTTTATCATTTCATTTAATATCATCGGCGAAACAATTTAAACATCGGAAATTATTTATTGAATTGATTTATAAATACGCGTATCATTTTTTTTCTCCTTTATTATAACAAATTTATTTATATAACGATACTATTATTCTTTTCCTTCTTTTTCTTTTTTTTTTTTCATTTTCTTTTTATTTATAAATTCATTCAATAAATTTATTGATATTTTCCAATGAGTATACCTATTTTTATTTTTATTTCTTTTTTTAGCACTTTACGTAACTCTATCATGTGGATTTATTGATATATAAGAAATTACATTTCAAGCTATTTATACATAATATGTATTATTAAAAATTACTTCGGAAAAAAAATTATAAAATAATTATAAATAATATAATTAGTATTTATGTGATTAATTATATTTCGCGTTAAATAGTTCGTATAAATGATATAGTTAAATTATGTATAATTATGTACGAAGTGCATTAATAGTGCGGAAATAGAATTTTTCTAAAAATAATGTGAATATTTTAATAAGTCATTGGTCTACTGTTATATTCTGAAAACTTCGTTTTAGATAACCGAACTTTAAACATTTGCACCTGAGGCAGGTCTTTTAAACGGCCCTATTTGTTTCTGTGTCACCGCGCCAACTTTCAACGTATCCTTTAAGTCAAGACAATAGATTGAATTACTTTAGTTGTCTAGAGCAAGCATTTTTCAAGCTTTCCACGGTACATATAATAAAAACTATAATCAAAATCATGATTTATCACAGACATATATAACGTATAAAATTTAAATCAAGTTGTAATAACAATTGTAGATATTTTTTCTCTTTCTCTCTTTCATAACTCTTTAGAAATTTAAAGAAAAGAAAAGAAAAAGCAAATCTCATTTATTCGACGATCAAAAAAAAGAGAAAGACGATCGATCAATGATCTACATAGATTATCGTCCGATCCATTTATATAATAAAAATAGAATAAAGAGATTTATCAAATAAAAAATAATTTTTACGTCGAGTTAGAATAGAAAACAAAAAACAAAGAAAGAAAAAATTGTTCATCTCCCCTCCTCTTCTCCTCCCCAAATAAAAATTCGTCCGACTAAAATTTCAACAATTATTCTCTTTGTTTTTCTCTCTCTCTCTTTCTCTTAATAATCCCCCGCGCAAAACCGAGGGAAACCAAGGCAACGAGCGTCCCTTTGTCGTTCGATTTAATCTCAACCCGAAAAAGCTGCCTTGTCCTATTCTAACTCTCGTGCGAGAAAGCTAAAAGGCGTCTCTCTTTGGGCTTTTTCTGTGTATCCCTTCTATATATATATATATATATATACATGTATATATATGTGTAAATACGTATGTATACATATGTACATATATATATATATATGTATATATACATGAACACATACACGTACATATAAATATATATATATATACATATATATACACATTAGTATATATATATAAAGAAGTTTTTTTCAAGTTTCTTCTCTTAAGAATGATATCTTGAAAAGGAAAGCAAAAGGAAAGAATAACAAGAAAACAACAACAAAAATAACAATAACAACAATAACAAAAACAACGTCGTCGAAAAAAAAAGAAGAAAAAGGAAGAAAAGAGGAAACTTATCGGTATGAACAATCTTTGAATAGATCTCGAACGTGAGATCTCCCTAAAGTGTTGTTGTCCATTGAAGAGAAAGATAGAGCGAGAAAGAACGAGAGAGAGAGAGAGAGAGAGGAAGAGAGAGAGAGAGAGAAAGTAGAGTCAGTCAGTTTGTTGGTTTTTTGATGAAAAGTAAGATGATAGTGGATATAGTTCGGGGTGAAGGGTGAAATTAGTTCTACGAACTTTAACGAGGATTTCTCGTTGGTGTTAAAAGAGAGACAGAGACAGAGGCAGAAACAGAGACGGAAAGAGAGAAAGAAAGAGAGAGAGAGAGAGAGAGAGAGAGAGAAAGGGGGAGAGAGAGAGAGAGGGATGCTGCGATCGATGGCATCGAGGCGCCTAGCAGCCAGGCCCTGAGCTCAGCCCCATCATCCTCCCAGCCCTCCCTCTTTACCCTCCTTCCTGCCCCTGCTCCTTCTTCCTCTCCCTCTCCCTTGCCCCGCTAGATTCTGCAGCACGAGTCGACAAAGTACGACAACGTACGAGTCGTTTGTGTGCAGTATGCACCGGGCACTTGCGCGTCGACTCCCGCGCCCATCTCCAGCGCCTCATCGACTCCAGCTCGAATCTCGCGTGTAAAAGAGAGTCACCGAGATTCGATCGTGGAGTAAGGATAGAATTCATTCCGTGACGACTTTTTCCTTTTCTTCTCCGTCCTTGAAATTTATTTGTGAAAATTCTCGTTACCAGAGATACACACGGTCCTTTTTTTTGTTCGCCTCCCTGTCCATTTGTCTGTTTGCCTGCCTATCTCTATCTCTCTCTCTCTCTCTCACTTTTTCTCTCTTTCTCTTTCTTTCTCTTTCTCTCTCTCCTTCTCTCTCTCTTTCTTTCTCTCTCTCTCTCTCTCTCTCTCTATCTCTTTCTATCTATCGTGATCGGTGGTGAAAGAGTGTGATTGAAGGTGTTGCTGGCGTAGATGGTGTTGTTGCCGGTGTTAGCACCGGTGGTGCGTTAGTTATGATTATGGTTACAGTGGCGGTGTCATCGGTGGTGGGTGGTGCTCCTCTCAACGTGCAAAAACCGGGAATTGGTATATAGTTCGAGCACACTATGCTGCCGTCGAATCGGACAACGTTCTTAAGATTGTTACTGTGATGCTTGACCTACTGGCGGATGATTATGGTAATTCTTACTTAATTATTTCTTTTCATTTATTTGCTTATTTGCTTGTTTGTTTGTTTGTTTGTTTGTTTGTTTGTTTGTTTGCTTCTTTCTTTCTCTTGGTGGGTGATTACCAGTATAAAACGTGTTCATTGGAAAAACAGTATTCTTGATAAAATTGATTTTTATTTAATTGAAAACAATCGAGAAAAACTGTTCCCGAAGGAATTGCGAAAAATTTCACGGCTATCTATAAATATTTCAGGAGATAGCCGATGTCGGAGGTGGGCAGGTACGAACAGGACTGATCTTCCTCTTCCTTATATCGGTGATCCTGATCAAGAGGACTACCGGTTCGAACGGCGGCACCTGCGGCCTTGCGGAATTGACTTGTCGAGACGGACATTGCGTACCAATTGATGCATATTGCAATGGTAAAAATGATTGCGGGGATGGCAGCGACGAGCCAACGCTTTGTACTCCATGCAACCGCACCTATCACGGCCAAGAGGGTCGTACCTATCATTTGGAGCTTTCTAGACCAGCCGAAACGCGTCTTCCTTTTCTATGTCACCTGACCTTCACTGCGGCTGGTCGAGGTTACGGTGAACTCGTTCAACTACTTTGGGATTCCTTCAGCGTAGGACGTCTCGAGCCAAACGCCGAATATCTATCGGCTAGCTGTCCCGAAGGATCTTTGCAATTGGCCGAATTGGGTAGACACTTTACAGGTGGATTTTGGTGTGGCGCCGGCGAAAATCGTGCGACTTATTACAGCGAGACCAGTACGGTCACTGCCTCGATTCGTCTATTTCACGCACCACCCTCCGTTCCCTTTGATTTCCGTCTTAGATATCGTTTCGTTTCTCGAAACGACGCCGTGGCACGTCTAGGAAAGCCGGATTATCCAATCGAGAGGGGCTCGCCCGTTCCAGGAACCTACTGCTCTAGAAACTTTTACGAGTGCCACTTGAAACAATGTCGTCTCCAAAGCCCAAATTATCCAGGAGAATATCCAAGAAATGCGAGCTGTATGATTACGCTCCGTCAAAAGGAGGTACCAACTTGCAAACATGCTATGATATCCGTTAAAAACAGTCCAACCGGCCCAACTGGATTAACCAGCTCCAATGCGTCGCTCAGCATTTGGCAGGATTGTACGCCTGAAAAAGATCGACTAATCTTTCACGACGGCTTGCGTACCGAAGATCCAATACTTTTGATCTATTGTGGTGGTCCTTTACCAAGAGTTATCGCCAGAGGACCAAATATGCTCGTTGAGTTTAGAAGTTCACCGATTGCTATTCCTTTAGGAGCGTCGGCATTGAGACTTGAATTGGAAGTTCAAGTTATCTATGTGGACTCAGATGGTTTGGATTATGCCAGGAACTCCGAAGGATGTCATTTCTTTGTCAATGGTATTATATAGTGCAATAATCCTATTCGATTACTCAGAATGTTATTTTTTTCGTATAATATTCAATCAATTATCCTTTATTGTTAGTTAATCGGAATTGATTATCAACCATTTCTCAATGCTAGTTTCTGCATATTTATATATACCTGAATTTATAATACACGGTGACCACTGAAAGATCGAATGATATAAAAAAAAAATAATTTTTACAAACGCATGCCTTCCAATGGACACCTTGTATTATGCAAGTCCAAAATTGATATGATTGACAATATTTAATTCATTCGATATTATTCCTTTTTTTTTTTTTTTTTTTTTTTATTAAATACCAAGAGAATTATACAAAAGTTCCAGTGATTCATGCGAATTCACGAATGATGCAGGTACAGCCAAAAGGAGCGGCACGTTAAGAGCTCCGCTTCACGCACTACCACCAAGTTCTAGTTGCACGTGGAACATCAAAGGATCAGCTGGTGATCGCGTATGGATATATTTCTCATCCTATTCTCAAAGGGATTTAACAACGAGTACGGAAAATAATGCTAGCACGCAATCGGATTCATTGTGCGGAGTTAAATTATTATTTTGGGATGGATCTCCGTTAACTGGACTTCCTATGGTCACACTTTGCGACAGTACACCTAAACTTTGTGCACATGCGGCCCTTAGAAATGCTACGAGAAGTACTAGACCTTGCACAGCGGATGAAAGTTATCTCACGATTGCACCTAGCTTAACATTGCGAATGGAAACCGTACTTGGAACTGCTCTTCACAATGTCAACTTTCAGGTGAATATAACACACTGTGTGAAATAATTTTTCAATGTTTACATTTTGAAAATTGAACCACGAAACCATTTATTTTCGACGACGAAAAGAAGAATCTCTCAACACTGTGTAAAGCAATTTTTATACGTGATATTTATATAGTATAACTATGTTATATTCATTACAAGTCTTGATATTTACCAATATCAACGATCCGATATTAACTAAATTAGGATTAAATCTGTTAAAGCTGTTAGTTAATTAAACGAAGTAGTTAAAAATTCGAAAATACAATATCTGATTTCAAAGTTATCTAAAGTTAAGCAAGAGGTTATATTCCTCAGTAAAATTTATTGAAACTTCAAACGAAATCGAACTTTGAGCAAGCATATATACATATATATGTATATACATATCTGTTTGATATAACTTATAATTATCATGTATGAAATTTAAGGTATATATTAACGTCGATTTGTTCAGGCTCAATACGAATTCATTTCAACGATTCAAGTTGGTGAACCATGGGGAGACGGTGTTTGTAGCAGAGTTTGGCGTAAAGTTCGAAGTGGTGATGTAACGTCACCACGGGATGTACGGCTTTATGGTAGAGGTGGTTCCTCCAAATTGGATTGTAAATATAGAATAGAAGCTGGAGTAGGTGAAAGAGTTAGATTCACGTTGCACAACGTTAGCCTCGGGGAAGCGACGTCCTGTATCAGCGAACCGGACCCACATACTGGTAGACCACGTTGCGTACACGAGATCGGTTCAAGAGAGGCTCGATTGGTTCTTTACGAGGCACCGTGGCGTGACGTCAAATTACCTAGAGCTTGTCTTTGCGATAACACGTCTAATCTTCCGTTGACCCATATCTCAGCTGGAAGAGCACTTGAGATTACGTTCCTGGTAGATCAGCAGGCACCTCACGAAGACTTCGAGACTCTCTTCTTTTACGCCAGTTTCGAGTTGGTGCGTTCACCGGAGTGCCCGAGAAAACAGAGAGTTCGTGGCGAAGGTAATGTGTCATCAATAATAATTTATCAACTTGTCCCAAATAAGATAATTACACCGAAATAAAAGGAAAAAAAAAGAAAAGAAAAAGAAAAATTTGGTATGGTACTAAGCAGCCAATATATATATATATATATATATATCAATTTGATATAATTGAGAATTTGTTTTTTTTTTTTGATTCTCGTTAAATTAATCGAATTAATTTTTGATCGAACAGGTGGCGAGTTAAGATTCGTTGCTCCGCCCTTATCAAGGCCGGACATCTATTGCGAGGGTCTTCCATGGTTAGTCGAGGCTAGAGAAAATAGATCGTTATTTGTATTAACTTGGGGTTGGTTCATGCCGTTAGAACCAGGACCGGTATCCGAATCCAGCGACGCCATTAAATGTCCAACATCTAACAGGATATTATTGTATTCCGGTTGGCCACCAAGATTGTTGAAAGTGGTTTGTCCAGCTGAACCCGGTGCCAGGGAGTTTACAGTTCATGTGTTTTCTGAAGAATGGTTAGGCGGAGAGGAAGGGAAATGGCCTGGGCCACCAAGGCCACCTGCACTTTTATTGGATTTTGTTGCCAGAGAATCCGGTCAAGCTGCAGCCTCTTGGTTGGAAATATCTAAGAGCAGAGCTGCTTTACGCAGACAGTTACGTCTTCCAGAAAGAGGACCAGAGAACGAGACCGTATCTCAGGGAGATTGTCCGCACAAATGTCCCGAACTTGGTGCTTGCATCGCTGCCAGTCTTTGGTGCGACGGCAGGCCACACTGCCCGTCCGGTCATGACGAGGCCAATTGCGGAAGCGGCGCTAGATTATTAGGGTTATTGCCGCCGGCTTTATGGCTCGTCGTTGCCGGAGTTACCGGAATTGTCACTGCCTTTGCGTGCCTCTTCGCCATATTAATCAGCAGGTAATAATAAATAAATTTTTTTAAATTCCCATCCTCGTGTCTAAACAATTTCCATTTGAATGGACTCATGCATGTTCATAATACTTATATCAATATTTCTACGTACTCGTATCTTTCCAATCTAGTTTCTCTTTACTTTTCTTTCTTTTTTTTTTCTTTTTTATCTCCTTTCCCTATTAAAAACCATTACGTTAATATATTACCTATTATCGCATTAATATAATTATCATTATTAAGTACATTGAAATTATTATAGTTGCGAAGTTTTGATTAAAAATCTTTTAATCCTTTTTCCTCCTCCTTTTTGCTGTTTTTTTTTTTTTTAACCTTTACCTTTACCTTTAACATACGAATAATTAACGTTATAAATATCGTTAGATACGATATATTTTGTGATATACTTTATTAATGCAACAAATCCAAGATTAATTATATATATCGGATAGGATTTTCAATGATGAACTTTTTTATAACATTGACGATAATTACAATAGTGACGTTGTTCTATAATAATTTATTTATTTTTCTTATTCTTTTTTTCTTTTTTTTTTTTTTTTTTCTTTTTTTTTTTTCTTCTTATTTCGTTACAACGTAGGTCCAGGTTACGCGCGAAACGACTTCGTTATAAAGGAACGATGAAGAATAGCAAGCCGAGACGGGCGCCGACGGAAGAGACACTTTTGGGTGCGGCATCCTGACATCAGCAGCCCGGTTTCGTGGAATATATTCACGTTGACCGGGAAACTACCGTTTAGTAGTGATACAACATACCTAACACGTTCTGTGCTTCACCGTCCATTAACCAAACTTGATACACTCCCTTAAATATTCACGGAGCGTACTGGTTCATTATCATCTAGCTCCTTAACATTTTTCATTTCCTCATATCTCTGTCTATCTGTTTCTCTATCTGTCTATCTGTTTCTCTATCTCTCTTATGATCGAATACACACATTTCTTTCTTTAATAGATAATTAATAAACGTTTGTTTTATTTATTTATTTTTTTTTTTCTTTTATTTAACAATCAAATTATATTTCGCGCTAAAACCATTAAAATATACAAAAAGAAATTACCAGCTCGATTAATGATGGATCGTTTTTATTGAGAAGGGGGGGGGAGAAGGAGGGGGAGGGAGGAATAAAAGAAAGAAAAAAAAGGTTTTTATTAGGATACTTTTTATTTTCATATCCATGTATTACGAGTAACTTTTTAACGATATCCAACTGTCAGTATAATGATTAATGATACGTGATACTTATGAGGACATGATTATTATTCAATAAAATGTTATATCTTTTTTCTTTTTTTTTCTTTTTCTTTCCTTTTTTTTCTTAACATACAAAAAATGTGTTCGTTCACAGTTACCGTTTTTTTTTTGTTCTTTTTTTCTTTTTAATATCTCATTTTAATATCTTTCTTTTCGATAAGACGATAGGTATCGTTTAAAATTTGTGAATTGTGTAGAGATATTTAGAATATTATTTTTTTAATGATTTTTATATCATAGTCCTTCGCCCACTGCCTCATTACTCACGTGACGGTGATACACTTTAATAACTCTTGTCAAATTAATCGATTGATTTTCTTACTTATATTTATATTAATTCAAACGTTTTGCACAATTCTAGTTGAAGGAATTGATTTGTCTTCATCTTCTTTTTCCCCAAAATTTTCAATTCTCCTCTCTCTCTCTCCCTCTCTCTCTCTCTCTCTCTCTTTCTCTTTCTCTCTCTCTCTCTCTCTCTCCCCCTCTCTTTCTCTCTCTCTGTCTCTCTCTCTGTCTCTCTCTCTCTCTCTATATATATATCTTTTTTAGATTGTATATTATAGATTCCTTTTTAAAGATTTTTATAAGATAGAAGGTAAAAAAGACACACGCCTAAAAATAGTAGTACACGGAAAGGAAAGATGCATTTTTAAAAAATGGCTTCCTTCAGTTTTTGTTTCTTTCTTTCTTTTTTTTTTATCTTATCTTTTCGAGATCCAGTCTCTCTCCAGTTTAATCTCTTATCTCTCAAATGTACCGTACCGAATATGTATTTAAAAAACAGAAAATAAAAACGTAAACATATATATATATACACACACACACACACACACACATACAAAAATAAATAAAAAAAAAAAAAAATAGAAAAATAAAAAAAAACAAGGGTATCGCGCAAGGACCGAAAGTGAATCCAAAATAAAGTAGCACTCAGGTGAATCGCAAACTCTATATATATTTTAAACACTTATTCTCGAATGAAGAAAAAACAATAAAAAAAGAAAAAAGAAAAAGAAAAAAGGAACAAAAAATATAATTACAAATTCATTTACCACGTAACGTTAGTTTTTATTTATACAACGCATACTTCATAAAGAATGTTTATATATATATATATATATATATGTATGTAAACGTTATATAAATATATATATATGTATATATGTGTGTGTGTACGTTTATCGTGAGAAGCATGTAACATTTAAATTGTCTATATTTTTCTCTTTCTCTTTTCTATTTTAAACGATGGCTTTCGATTAATTGAATGCTAATTTCTCGAATGAAATAGAAATTAGAATTATATAGTGAGTACTTCTAATATATTCAAAGCAAGTTATCTAACTAGATAAATTGTTATTTCAAGCAATCTTATGTAAATAATTTATAGCTATTAACTTTTTTGTTTTATCTCAAGAATTATATAATTTTGGAATAAAGACATTAAGATACGTTCGAGGTGAAAAATGTTTAAATAAATTTCTTTAGAAAAAAAAAAGAAGAAGAAAAACAAATCTTACAACTATGTACATATGTAACAATTATTTTCTATTGTTAATATTAATAATTAAGAAATGTTTTGGAAACAGAATGATAAAATTAAATGCTTCGCACGGTATACGGGATATTATGGCTGGGCCAACATTAGATTTTGACGTAACGGCATCAACGCTCTCGACGTTAAATTTATTTATTCATTTATTTATTTATTTGTTTACTTACTTATTTAATCAATTATTTATTTATTTTAGTATTTTCTTTTTCCTCGATCAATCCATACGAGA
Source organism: Vespa mandarinia (assembly GCF_050613455.1). Taxonomy (NCBI): domain Eukaryota; kingdom Metazoa; phylum Arthropoda; class Insecta; order Hymenoptera; family Vespidae; genus Vespa; species Vespa mandarinia. The sequence goes on along the minus strand of NC_140816.1, from coordinate 7,011,888 downwards.
GAAGAAGATTAACATTTCGAGAATTCTGAGAAGACAAATATTTAAACAAAAAAAGAAATAAAAAAAGAGAAAAAGCAAACAAACAAATAAACAAACAAGCAGGATAAACAAGATTTTACAGTTCGATCGATCGTCGATTCATCATCGTAATATTATTCTTAATTTTCATAGAGACAGGAACGATCGTATAAGAAAAAAAGATAAAAACAAAAAAAAAAAGATTAGTTGTAAAACTGAAAAAAAAGTAAGAAAAAAATAAATAAATGAACTAACGGTTTGAAATGATAATAATAATAATAATAATAGTAATAATAATAATAATAATAATAATAATAATAATAATAATAATAATAATAATAATAATAATAATAATAATAATAATAATAATAATAATAATAATAATAATAATAATAATAATAATAATAATAATAATAATAATAATAATAATAATAATAATAATAATAATAATAATAATAATAATAATAATAATAATAATAATAATAATAATAATAATAATAATAATAATAATAATAATAATAATAATAATAACAATAATAATAATAATAATAATAATAATAATAAAATAAAAATAAAATAAACAAAAAAAAGTTAAGGAGATTCGAGTAAGCGTTGGTGTCGACCTAGCAAAAAAGAGTGTATATATATATATATATATATATATATATATATAAAATATAGCTCTATACAGATAGAGAAGATTACGGTCCGCTCAAAACAACTATCTCGAATTGTGATATTCGGAGTAATAAATACTACATACATACGTACATATATATATACATATATGTAAGGATTAAATAATCATTCTAAACATTTTTCTCTTTATATCTATCTACTTAGTTATCTAATCAGTTTATCTCTATCTCCCTTTTTCTCTCTCCCTCTGTCTTTCTCTTTCTCTCCCTCTCTCTTTCTCTATTTCTCTCACTTTTTCTATATCTCTATCTCTTTACCTCTGTTTCTTTTTATTTTTTATTTAACGTTACATTCTTAAACGCATTAAAATATACACGGTGATACAAGATAAACTAACTAAGAGACTTGCACTTTTTGGTACCTGCAAACGACGTTCTAAATATATTTCAAGTATTAACTACGAATACCGTTGTTTTGGGCAAACCGAAACATCTTTATTATTAACTTAGCGAACTATTAGAAAGATGATGATGATGATTATAATGATAATGATTATAATTATGTTTATGACTACGATGATGATTTATGTTATTAAGAATGTAGAATGTAGAATTGTGTGTGATAATATGAACGAATGAGAGAGTTTATGTAATATGTCTAAATATATATACATATATATATATATATATATATATACATATTATACGTCTTATATATTATGTATATATACACGATTGAATATATTAATAATAATAATAATAATAATAATAATAATAATGATAAAAAGAATAATATATTACATATATACATACATAAATATATATATGTATGTAACATATGTATGTATGTATATATGTATGTATATATGTATGTATGTATGTATATATGTATATATAAGTGTTATGCCAATAAATTGACGAACGTAACTTATGGAGCATAACATGTAAAAGATCGGTAGTTAAGTTTGCTCAGGATTCGTATGCGAGAGAGTTTATTTATAAAAAAATATTATTTCCCTCTCTCTCTCTCTCTTTCTCTCTCTCTCTCTCTCTCTCTTTCCCTCTCTCTCTCTCTCTCTCTCTCTTTCCCTCTCTCTCTCTTTCTCTCTCTCTTTCCCTCTCTCTCAAACGAAGGAATGACACTGAAATGAATAAACTGCCTTTATTGACATATAAGAAAACAACTATGTACTATGTACTACGAAGAATCATCATCGCAGAAAAAACGAGTTTTGAGTTCATTCGAAAGAAAAAAAAAAAAGAAAAAAAAAGAAAAAAAAAAGTAAAAAAAGAAGAAGAAAACCCATTGAAAAAAAGAAGAAAGGAAATAAAATTCACATCGAAATCTTACTCATTCGAAATCTTAGGCATAACATTGAATATGCAAAATGAAAATTAGAAATTATTACTACGTACATATATATACACACACACACACACACACACAAAGAGAAATGCGCTGATATCTTTCGTTTAGTAATAAATTTTAGTCATTATAATAATAGTAATAATTATAATAATAGTAATAACAATATTAATAGTAATAATAATAATTATTATTATTATTATTATAACAAACAAACAAAAAAAAAAAAAAGAAACGTTTTTAACGATGGACGATGGAACACGAATGCGAGTAAATTAGCATCCGAAAGTGCCATAATCATTCTCTCTCTAATTAATTTTTTAATGTATTAAATATATAATACATAAAAAAAAAGGTGTTTACCATGAAACGTCCTGACCTTCTTCTTTTTCTTCTTTTCTTTATTTTTCTTTTTTAATAATAAAATTCCAACGTTTCATTGTAAACATTCTATAATACAGAACATTAATACATACATACATACATACATATATAAATAAATAAATAAATAAATAAATAAATAAATAAATAAATAAATAAATAAATAAGTAAATACATACTTACGTACGTAGTTTTATAAATGATATAAATTATGTTCGATAGTGAGAAATTCGCGTAGCGTATGTATGTACGTTTTTTCAATATTTCGACATTTCGAATCATATTCGTGTTATCATACAGCATTATTCGTCTGATTTAGACGAAGCTATTTCTTATAGAGCTAATATCAAGTAGTCGTTAGATCGGAAAAAGATAAACGAAAAATAAAACCAACAAAAAAAACAATAAAGGTCGTATTATATAAGTAATTAACATAATATGTATTTGAGATGCACATTCAAATGGCATGCTCAATGAAAACGTTAGCCTTATGATTAGTATCGTATTCTAAAAAAAAACGTATTATAATATATATATATATATATAAACATATATGTATATATATATATACATGTGTATATATATATATAAATATAAAAATAGTATATACTTATAGTTTATTATTTATCGTCTCGTTAAATATAGACTCAAATAAATATTTACATCCATACATACATACATACATACTTACATATTACATACACGGATACATTCTAAAAATACATATTAAAGGGCAAAGTGGCACATTTGTATTTTTATTAGATATATAAAAAGCACAACTATTTGTACCTATTCATTATTCTCTTCGGTATGAATCATGCACGTTAGAGAGAAAACATTTAAAAATACAAGATAAATAACATATGTCTTATTGATTATCGATATAGATATAAGAGATAATCTGTGTAATTAAAAAAAAAAGAAAAGTCACACACGCACACACATGCGCGCGCAAGACAACATATATATATATATATATATATATATATATATATATATATTATTCCAAAAAATTCCTAATGGATTTTTAGAAATCCGACAAAAATACGAAAAGTCCGAGATATACTGTGCGTTTTAATTTATTTATTTATAGTAATAGGTCACAATGGATAAACATTATAGATAATGAAAAGAAAGAGGATGTTATGACCGAAACGAAAATCTTTTTAATCTCTGGCACAAATATATACACATACATATACACACACACACACACACACATACACACACATGCGCAGAACACGTCCGCTTAACTTTTTTTTTAAATATTTTCTTTCTCGTTCATTGTTCATTAAGAAATTATGCGACATGAAAAGAGAAAAGAAAAAAAGAAAAACAATGACCTTTACGTATTACGTTTTATTACAATGAAATATGCAATAAGATGAAAAGTGAAGAAGGAAAAAATGAAAAACAAAAACAAAGAAACAAAAAAGATAAGAAAAAAAACGAAAGAAAATTCACGATGGGTCATTAGTGAACGATTGGAGAGAGAAAAAAAAAACGTGTCGATGCATAAAAGCTCAAAAGAAAGAAAAAGAAAAAAAAGGAAAAAAAAAAAAATAGAATGTCATCTAAATTTTATTTCGTTCTGTTGATTTCTTCTTCTTCTTCTTCTTTTTCTTTTTTTTCCTTATTTTTTCGTCCTCGATAATTAAGAAAAAATGTCTTTTCCTTTCACTCTCTTCCGACAATATAATTTTATAAAATTGTAACGTAAAACAGAATACATAAGTTAACGCGCGACAATATATATAGGTCAGAGCGCATTAGAGACCGCTGCTTTTAGATCCTATAAAATCCGTGAGAAGAATTAACAGAGCGTATTAACGAGCGATGATATTTTCTAGAATATATATATATATATATATTTTTTTTTCTTCCTTCTCATTCACTTTAAGAAACTTCATTTCTTGTTCCACTCTTTAAAGTGTCTCTGACATTTTTTTCTTCTTCTTCTTTTTTTTTTTTTTTGAGACGCTTTTAACGTTCCCTCAAATACTACACATATTTAAATATAATAATTTATTTCATTTACGATTAAAAATTTTCTTTCATATCATAAGCAACGCGATTTATATAATTATTATTATTTCATTTAAATAAATGATTATTATTTATATTTTAAATAATAATAATTAAATAAAAATTATTAAATATTAATAATTATTATTTTATTAAAAAAATAATTGTTAAATTCTTTCATTATATCGTAATAATTATCATCATTATTATTATTATTATTATTACTATTATTATTATTATTATTATTATTATTACTATTATTATTATTATTATTATTATTATTATTATTATTATTATTATTATTATTATTATTATTATTTATTATAATTATTATTATTATAATTATTATTATTTATTATAATTATTATTATTATAATTATTATTATTATCGATTATACATTATTGGTATTAATAATTTTCTATAAAAACGTTGTAAATATTTGTTATCAAACGATCGAGAAAATAACAACAACAACAACAACAACAACAACAACAGCGACAACGTTTCGTCGAATGATTTCGATCGTAAGTAAATGAAAGAAAAAAGAAAAAGAAAAAGAAAAAGAATGAAGAAATTAAAAAGAAAAGAAAGCAAATCAAAATGCTCTTAAGCTTTTTCAATGATTACTTTCTTAATTTTTTAATTTATTCCATTTACGATCTAAATTTGTCGCACGTTACGTTATAACGTTATTTATAATATTATTACGCATTGAAATCTTTTTTGTATCATGATATTTGTAATTATTATTATTATTATTATTTATATTTATTATTATTATTATTACTATTATTATTATTACTATTATTATTATTACTATTATTATTATTGCGTAATTGATATTAATAATAATAAATTGAAACATTGCAAATATTTGTTATTAAACGATCAAGAAAACAACAAAGTTCTACATCATCAAAGAATGAATAAGAGAAAGAAAGAAAGAAAGAAAAGAAATGAAAAAAAAAAAAAGAAACAAAATCTATTATCATTGAATGAGAAGTTTTAATCAATACTATGTCGAAAATATTTATAGTTTTGGTTATCAACGTATTGTACTTATACGTTACATGCACGATCTACGACATACACTATTATAGTACTTATTTTATTCATGATTAATGAAACGAGTTACCTTGATTTTATACGAACGCATATACGCCCGCACACTCATACACCATAACACCCATACATCATATACACCCATACGCCCGTATACCATATACACCCATATCCACACACACACACACCTTTTCGTTATGTATGATAATTATATACCTTTAAGTTTATTTAATGTTCTGTGTTGATTTAAACGAACGATGATATATCGTCGCTGATACGGAGTTATCGATCATGGTTGTTAAAAAAAAAAAAAAAAAAAAAACAACAAGAAAAACAAAAAAAAAAAGGAGGAAAAATAAAGAAAAATAAAAGGGGGGAGAAAAGAAAAAAGAAAGAAAGCAGGAAAAAGGACGATAAAACAATAAAATGATATTAATAATAATAATCATAATAATAGTAATAATAATAATAATAAAAATAATAATAATAATAATAATAATAACAATAATAATAGTAATAGTGATAATAATAATAAATTGAATGAGAATTATGAAAAATGTCGCGATATCGCGATAACGAATTCGATTGAATATCGATTTCATTAATGGTGAGAAAAAATGAATATTATTGCTTGATACCATCTTATATGCCATCGTGCCTTCCATCGAAATTTTGCCCAATGATCGAAAACCGTTTACCAGCTCTTTCAATCATTATCATTTATTTTTTTCATATTTATATCTTTGTATTAAGAGAGATAGAGATAAAGAGAGATAGAGAGTATGTCATTAAAAAAAGTTAGAAAAGAAATAAATGTCGACGTGTATTTTATCTTCGAGCACTCGGTGTGTTAATTTTCACGTTTTTCTTTGACATGAAAAATGAAAATAAAAAAAAATATATATAAAAAAAATAGATGAACGAATAAATCGATAAAAACGTTTAACGGAGAATTATTAATTAATTTTTTTGTAATTAAAAGAAAATATATATATACATATACATATATATACTTTTTTATTTTTATTTCTAATTTTATTATTAGAAAATGCTCGAAGATCAAACTTGTCGTTCAGGAATTACAATGATTTCTTTTCTTTCATTTCTTCTTCATCTTTTACTTTCTTTCTTTCTTTTCCTCTTCTCTTTTTTCCTTTTCTCTTTTTTTTCTTATTTTTTGTTTTTTTAATGTCAACGACACAAAAAATCATCTGACTTGATTGTACGAAAGAAATTTTCGAAAAGAAAAAAAAAAAATATGTTCTTTCGAGAAATTTGGTTACACACACTACACATTACACTTACTCTAGAATTTCTTTCTCTTTCCAAAGGAAGAGAAGAAAACTATAAAGAAAAAAAAAGAAAAAAGAAAAAAGAAAGAAAACAAGAAACGAAAAATGGTAAAAATTTATTGTTTTATCTTTGTTGTTTATCGAGATATGTATGTCCAAAAAATGAGCTTTAAAAATGAACGCCAAAGAGGGACGCACGTTATGGAGAATCTGTAATAAAGAGATTAAAAGTTTCCGAAATAAAAGTCTAAAGAAACATATCTAAAAAGGATATGTATATGTATATATATATATACATAAAATACATATATATATATATATGTATATATAAGAGAGTAATTAGAAAAATTTTTAATTTTCCTCTTTTTATTTTATTTTGTTTGTAATCTTTTTTTTTTTAACGTATAAATGTTATTCTTAAAGTGAAAAAAAAAAGTAGAGTTGAAAAAAGCGAATTTTTCAAATTGCTCTGATATGTTTGTATATATATATATGTATATATGTACATATTTATTTTATAAAATTATCTCATGAAATTTATAACAAACTTATTTTTTCAGATGACCACTTTATGTCGTAACATTTCGCAAATATGATCTTAAAATGTTCTTCTTGTCATATTTAAGATGACTATGAATTTCAATTGGAAGATAAGTATGATATAACACTTAATATAGTTAAGAGATCTATGCAATAAGCTATGATGACAACGAATTTAAAATGGATGATAGATGAATGTGATATAACTTCTTAATTGGCGTTTGAAAAATCTTTTTTTCGTCCTTTTATGTCGGAATTTTTTTTTTTTTTCATTTTTCTTTCTTTTTTTTTTCCATTTGCTAACAATCATTATAACGAGCTACATAACTTGGAAAAAATTGTTTTACATATTTGTGCATTTTGAAAGCATCGTTGCTATACTTTCTGATTATTTCAAAACATTCGTTATACACTTATACGTATATATGTATATATACATATATATTGTGTCATTCAAAGTAAGTAATGATCTTATAGAGAATAGTGGGGGACGACACAGTATCATAAAAGTAATACTTTCCGGTTATCAGAGACAGTTACAATCTTTCCGTCAGTTTAGTTGGATGAACGGAATCTAAAAAGTAAATTAACTATTTAAAACGTTTTAAACGGTGATAGATACTACGAAAATATCTTTTTTTTTCTATACGAATAATTTTTGTAATTTAAAAGAAAGAAAAAAGTTTCATTATTGAAAAGTTTATATTCATTTTTCGTATTTTATCAAGTTCGAGATAACTATGACACCGACAGCTGATATATGCGGGTATGTATATAATATATATATATATATATATTTATTTATATAATTTCTTTTTTTCTTTTTTTCTTTTAAGAAGATTTACAGCAATTAATATTTGATAATTGAAATTTATTATTATTTTGATAAAAGTGGAAAGAATTATACTTTTTATTAATTTATTTAAGATAATTTTTTATATAATTTTATATATATATATATATCGGTTACATAAAAGTATAAATTTCTATACCATTATAGTATAGATTACATAATAGTATAGATTTCTACAGGAAAAATGTGACCTCAAGTAAAACTTCTTATTTCGTTTTAAAATGAGTACAAACGTGAAAGTAACTTAAGGCCAAGTATTTTTGTAATTCTCACTCTCTCTCCCTTTCAGATCATTTCGCTCTTATTTGTACTAATGCAGAAAGTGTTTTATATGCTGAAGGATGATCATGTTATTATTTACATATATACGTACATTCATTCACCGATGCATGTAAACATTTTTAGATATTATTATTTGCGTCAAAGCTATGTGATTTTGAATTTTTCTTTTTTTTTTTTTTTTTTGTATAAATTGATTCCTCCTGTCATTCTGAATAAAAGTATATTAAGTTGTTGTAGTATTGAAAAAATAATTAGTTGACGAATTATTTATAAAAAATGTCTGATTATTCACGCAGTCATATAATATATCTTCTTTTTGTTTTTGGTTGATATTAGAAAAAAATTTTTAAGATACAGATGAACTCTTTTTCTAATACATACACGCACGCACACACGCGTACATATACACATACACATGCATGCATCGCACATACAAATATTATTGTTTGTATTATTTTGTTACCAAGCCTACTCACTCATTGAATTAAGCTAAATATATTGCAGAATGACGTAACGCTGAACAAAGACATTATTACTACATAAAAGTCGTCTATACTCAATTTGAACATTAAATAAAATAAAATAAAATGTAATTTTCTCTACTTTCAATTTCAAAATGCATTTTCTCGAAAACTATTGATGTAGAATTAAAAAAGAAAAAAAATAAAATAAAAGAATAAAAAAAAAATAATTAGAAAAAAAAAGATAAGAAAAAACAGCACCATTGTGAATCGTACAGCCTATATCCCGAATAAAATATTTCGAGATGGAATTTTCTCTTTAATAGGAAACAGCTGGTATGATGAGTTGATATATACGATAGTTATGTACAATAAAAATGTATATATGTACGTGCATGAAATGCATAGCTATTGTTCTATATGCAATGGATAAGATTATGTCGACAAGATGGACTCAATTTAATTGCATGAATGCATTTTTCTCACGCTTGTATATATATATATATATATATATATATATATATATATATATATATATATATATATATACAATGTCTTGAACGTTCTCACCGTTCTTCGTGAATTTAATTTAAGCAAAACAAAAAAAAAGGAAATAAAAAGAAAAAAAAAATAAACGAAGAAGATTACAAAATACAATAAAATAAAATAAAATAAAATGAAATAAAATTATTCGACAAGTTGAAACTTAAATTTTATTTACATTAACTTTCGATTATAAATAAACCACTATATAATGACAGAACTATTGATACGCGTATTACATGTAACTTCAAAGTTACGAGAACGTAATATACATATATGTTAATATAATTAAAACGTCAATGGAAAAATTTTTTTCTATTTTATCTTCAACTTCATAATATCTTCAGTAATTTACATTGTTGTTTGTTAAAAAAAAAAAATGAAGCTTTAATGAAGAGTAATATATGTTATTGATAAATGATTAAACATCCGGATAATCAATGTAAACTTGATACTTAATTATACTTAAAAAAAGATAACTCATTATTCAAGGAATGGATTTACAAATCCTGAATCAAAGGTTCGTTAAATGAGCCTTCGTCGTAATCATAGAATCTCTGATATTATAATTTTCATTTTAATACTCTGACTTATGTCGTTACGTATCTCTTTCGTTATAACAACTGCTACTAATGCATAATAATAAAATTTAATTTCAATGTCTCTGTTGGATATTGTAGTTTTGCGAAGAAAAAAGAAAAAGAAAAAAAAAAAAGAAGAAAACTAAAAAAAGAGAAGACGAAGAATACTTTTGACAAAATATAAACAATATTAATTAAATACATTAATTATTCATATGTAATGATTGAATGACGACGTCAGGTGTTTTAAAAAAAAAAATAAAAGAAAAGAAAAGGAAAGAAAGAAAGAAAAGAAAAGGAAAGAAAGAAAGAAAAGAAAAAAAGAAATAATAATAGATGAAACAGCATGAATGATTTCAATCAACGGACGTACGAATCCTTTCTTAAAACGAACGTTGTAATTATGTCGTTATTATATGATTTCATCGTTCCACGATGATCTATGATTTACGTAATAATTTAATGATCTACGTTTTATATTTTGTAGCAGAAAAAAGAATTTCTGCTACAAAAATTTGCATTGTTATATGTACGTATAATAAAATCACTAATTACATGAAACAGTTTTACTTCGATTGTTCATTTTAAATTCAGATTAGAGGCACATACGACTAATAACTAATGACCTATATTCCTAATTGATTCTACATAAGCGTTTCAATATGGATTACGCTAAATAAAGCACGAAGGGTTGTTGTCATGATTATGATACACATATATGCATATATATATATATATATATATACATAACGTATGTTCGTTTAACGACCTCGTTTTGTCATATTAACCCTCTATAATATTATATAACTTTAATGTCTAAATTTTTTTTTGTTTCTTTTTATGTTTTTTTTTTACTTTTTTTATTTTTTTTTTTTTTTGTTTAATTTTCATCTCATTTTACGTGGCTGCAAATTTAATTGCAATTTATAAATATTTCAGTAAATTATATTTAACGTAGCATAATTATATTGGTATATAAGCAATCATTATATTTAATTTATAATACAAAAAAAAAAGTAATATGATCGAATAAAATAAAATAAGATCTAACTGTAGAAAAGTGATTAGAAAAATGTTGATTAGAGAAACGTTTTTAAAAACTATTAGAGAACCGTTCTGATTAATATGTATAATATGTAGAATATTTTATTTTTAAATAACGTTTAATATTATTCGCTTTAATATATTAACGTTAATACGAAATCGTTAATGAGTAAGACAGATGATATGATAGGACGAAGTAGATAAAACGTAGAAGAAAAAAAAGAAAATGAAAAATAGAAGCTCTAATTGAAAAATTATTTATTATCTTCATTTCACCTATTATTCACACTTATGAAATGTTTATATGTATATACATACGTATATATGTGTTATTCATTTGGAAAATGATAGTGCAATAATAATTGAATATTGCCAAGCAGATTGTACGTATCGAGAATATTACACACCGGAAATTAAAGTTGTGCAACTATGTGCAATATATATATATATATATATGTGTGTGTGTGTGTGTGTGTGTGTGTGTATCAACAAATGAGTAGTCATCATATCTTTGATAGAAAATATTTTTATAAAAAGTATAAATAGAAAATAGATTTTCATTTGTTCCTTTTTTTTTCCTTTACATTTTCATCTGTCTTTTTTTTTCCTATTAATAAATAAAGATAAATATGTTTTATTTACATACTTATCTAAAAATAAGCATATCCATTTGCGTATATATGGAAAATAGTACGTTAAAATATTGTTATAGTATATTTGTTTCTTATTAATATTAAAAAAAAAACAGATAAATATTCAGAAGTTATATCTTAACAGTTCTTTTTTCTTTTATTGCAAATTCGAGGACGTTCTTCACATACAAAGTAAAAATTTACTTCATGTCCGATAGTTTTTCCTGACTGATAAAAGCAAGGAAAACAAATTTTAAAAAATTGCAAATTTTCCTAATAAAATTTTAGTCGATGAAAATGTTTCAACGATTGATCTTGAATGTAAAAACATTGTACATGTTCTTTTTCTTTTCTATTGATTATATTCTTTCATTTTGTTAATTAAAAAAAAAAAAAAATGAATTTAATGAATAATGGACATGTTTCTGTATTTTAAGGGATACCAAATCTACTGTCGACTTGATGATCAATGGTACACCATATACAAGTAAGAATTACTTTTATTAATTACATGTGCGCTATCGAATCATTGAAAAAGAAAAAACAAATTCGAATTTACAGATTGAAAGAAAATAAAAACCCGTTATAAAACATGATAATTTTATTAAAGAAATAGATAATAATTCGAATAATTTTAAAACTTCTAAAAATTCGATTGACAATGAGAGATGATATATTTAATGACAATCATATTTTCTCACTTTTCTGTTGAAACGTAAAAATAGGAAAAAAAAAAAACAACAACAACAACAACAAGTTGTTTTCTACGAAATTATTTTTATAAAGGAAAAAAGAAAAAGAGAAAAAAACAAAGAACGTTCCATCCCTTCTTACTTCATTAAATAAAATAAATATCGCTTGACAATTATTCAAGTAAATGTTATAAACTCTATTGAAAAGTTATTATAAGTTAAAAAACATTATCCTCCACTTAAATTATTATCCATGTATAATATGTATGTACAGTCTTTGTACATAATATGTATGTATTGTTAATCCCTTTAAAGTAAAAATACTTGTTCTTCCTTATTATTGTGTATATATATATATCAAATTAAACTTTAAGTTAAGTGAATAGATTTAATATAATTAAATTATACTAATTCTTCTTCTCCTTTTACCACCTTTATAAATCTTTCTCACATACGCTTCCATGATCCCTTTTCCTTTCCACAAATTCTGTATAATCTTATCTCCAAGTCCCTTCCATTATCTCCTCTTCTTCATCTCGCACCCTAGCCTATACTTTGAGATTCATTTCCATCTAAACTCTCTCTCTCTCTCTCTCTCTATCTCTCTCTCTCTACCCTCCGTCAACCCTTTTTCTAGATAATTTGGCACCCCTTGACCCTCATTCATTACACTTGAGTAGTACCATTTGTTCGAACCTCCACTCTTCTCTATATCTTCACTCTTCTAATCTGTTAAATAAAGAGATTATAAATGCTATTGAAAGTTTTATCGTAAAATAAAAGAATAAAAAGTATTATTAAAAAAAGAAAATATAAAAAAAAAACCTTATAAAATCCTAATAAAACTTATTATTTGATCGAATGAAGATTAATATTACTTAACTATTAACAAATAAAAATATCATATTACAGTTATCGTTGTAAATAACTATAAAGTAAAGAAGAAAGTACTATTACAAAAAAAAAATAAAAATAAAAATAAATAAAATAAAATAAAATAAAAAAATAAAGCCTATTTAAAATGTTTGATTAAATATGTTCATTAAATAAAATATATATTAAATATTTAATAACATTTAATAATATTTAATTAAATATAAATTAAAGAATTTAATCAAATTTAATAAATTAAATAAATATATATATATATATGTAATTAAAATTTTAATTAAATATTTAATCAAATAATAATAGATGAGCTAATATAAAAATAATACAAAATAAAATGAAATATATTATTATTATTATTATTATTATTATTATTATTATTATTATTATTATTATTATTATTATTATTATTATTATTATTATTATTATTATTATCATTATTATTATTATTATTATTATTATCATTATTATTTTAGTATCAGAGGATGTCCCGGCAAATACATCTCTAAACGTTTTCATTCGTGATCATGCGAAATTACGAGGTACAAAAGCGATGTGCCTTGAGGGTGGTTGTGGTGCTTGTATCGTTGCTGCAACAGTAAAAGGGCAAACCATGGCAGTGAATTCTTGTCTTGTACCTATTTTTATCTGTAACGGGTACATTCTCATCTTTAATTATTAATAATGTTCTGACTGAATATCAGATTTATTAATATATTTTATTCATTTTTTTCTTCTTTCATTTTTTATTCACAGATGGGCAATTGAAACCATCGAAGGTATAGGAAATAGAATGAAGGGATATCATTCCATGCAAGCAGCTTTAGCAGACATGAATGGATCACAATGTGGATATTGTTCATCTGGCATGGTCATGAATCTCTACAGGTCAGCACAACAATTTTATAAATAATAATAATGATTAATAATTAATGATTGCATATAAAAGAGTAAAATTTTGTCGTTGATTATTTTATAGTTAAGAAAAAAGAAATTATATTATAGTGAATTTTTTAATACATTAGAAATAATCAATTTTTAATTGATCAATCTTTATATATATATATATATTATATTAAATATAGTAGATATATATTAATTTCTTTCTTCGGTGAATTATTTTAATTAATATATATATATATATATATATATATATATGTATTTTTTTTATTAATTTAAATTAATTATAAATTTTTAGTCTTTTGAAGGATAAGAAACAAACAATGAAGGAAATCGAGAATTCATTTGGCAGTAACATTTGTCGATGCACAGGTTACAGACCAATTTTGGATGCATTCAAATCTTTTGCTTCTGATGCACCACCCAAATTAGTGAAGGCCATTCAAGATATCGAAGTAAAAACAATTTCTATTCGTATATAAATAATTTATTTGTAAATAAATTCTAAATATATATTCTCTTATATATACATATATATAAACTCTTTTTTTTTTTATTATGGTCTTCAGGAAGCTTATAAAATAAAGAAGTGTCCAAAAAATGGCTTGCCTTGCTTAAATGGATCAACTTGTGGTCTAGTATCGTCAACGCCCGTATCAATGAAATTGGAGGATGCAAATTTTTACAAAGTACTTTCGGTGGACCATCTCTTCTCGACATTTCAAAAACATCCAAATTCTACTTATATACTGAACGGTGGAAATACTGCTCATGGTACATTTTGTGAATTACTTTAAAATTTGTGAAAGATAAAAAAATGAATGGAAAGTATTTTTCATGGGAGAAAGAAAAAAGAAAAAAGAAAAAAGAAAAAAAAATGAAAGATATCTTTTCATAAAAAAAAAGAAAAGTGAACGAAAAGAAATAAATTTTTTTTTGTATTTTTTTTTTGTTTTTCTTTTCTTTTTATCAAATCTCCACCAGTTTATTTAATTCGTTCAATTCAATGATACAGGTGTATCTAAACAAAAAAAAAACAAAAAATGAATAAATAAATTTATCAGCTTATTTAAATAAAAAATTCAATATTACAGGTGTTTATCGAATTGAAAAACCAGATATTTACATTGACATAAACGATATTCCCGATTTGCATCGTATAGAAAAAACTGAACATTCTTTGACACTTGGGAGCAATGTGTCGCTTACATTGGCAATGAATACTTTTGAAAAATATTCGAAGGATAAAGGCTTCGAATATTTACGTCATTTGGCTCATCATATCGATCTAATCGCAAGTGTGCCAGTCCGTAATGTGAGTAATCGTTAAAAAGGGCGACACATTTGTGTCAGAAAATAAATGTAAAATAAATTGAACGATCGAATAAGAAAAAGAAAAAACAACCTATTTTCAGATCGGTACCATCGCTGGTAATCTCATGATCAAACACAAACACCATGAATTTCCATCGGACTTGTTCCTCATGCTTCAAACTGCTGGTGCACGTATACACATACGTGAGTTAATAAATATATAACAATAAATAAATAGAATATTTTTTTGTTTTCTAATCATAATTATCATTTAATACATAAATAAGTATAATTTTATTCCAATAAATTTTTCAAATTATAATTTATATTAATATCAATGAAAATCCAATTACATATGAATCGTAATTAATAATTAAATGATTAATGATAGAATTATTATTTTGTAAATAACAGTCGAAAGTCCTGGAAATAAGATTGAGATGACCTTGCTAGAATTTCTTGAAAGTGATATGAAACACAAAATTATATACAGTGTTATCCTTCCAAATCTCGACAGTTCCTATGAATTTAGATCTTACAAGGTAATTTATATATAAAAATTTAATAATTTTTATAACGCATTAGAAATTATTTCAAAATTTAATTATTATATCTGATTTAGATCATGCCAAGAGCTCAAAACGCACATGCACACATTAACGCTGGTTTCTTATTTAAATTGGATGGAACAGGAAAAGTTATGGAGAAGCCTAATATCATAATCGGTGGAATTAAAGGAAATTTTGTTAGTAATTTCGATGATATCAAACGTGAATATTTTTAATCAATAATGTATAATTACGATAATTTTATTCTTGCAGATGCATGCAAAAAATACTCAAGATTTTCTTGTTAACAAATCCGTATTCGATAAAAACGTCGTCAAGTCGGCTATTGATATATTGGATAAAGAATTAAATCCAGATCACGTTTTGCCCGATTATTCGCCAGAATTTAGGAAAACTTTGGCCGAAGGATTACTTTACAAGGTATCATTTAATTATATAAAAGGTGATTTAATGAATAAAATAATTTATTGCCATTAATCGACATTTACTATTAATTAATTGACTATACTAAAGATCCTCTATTTTTTGTTTTTTTTTTTTATTTATGAATTACTTATAAAAATTTAAATTTTTTATTTTTATAGTTTATATTGAATATAAGACCGGAGAAGATCGATCCAAAGCTTCGAAGTGGTGGAACAATTTTAGAACGTGAATTATCATCGGCTAAACATGATTTCGATACTGATAAAAATATATGGCCATTGAACAAGCCTATCGCAAAAAGGGAAGCCATTTATCAAACCTCAGGAGAGGGACAATACATAAATGATATAATGCCTTTGAAGGATGAAGTATTTTGTGCTTTTGTTGTCACTGAAGTGGCCAATGGTAAAATCGAAAATATTGATGCCTCGGAAGCTTTGGTATGTTATCATTGAAGGATAAATCATTGAAGATAATTAAATTATTAAATCGCTATAAAAAAATATTTTCAGAAAATGAAAGGAGTGGTGGCTTTCTTTACAGCAGAAGATATTCCTGGAAAGAATATATTCATTTCAGGTTCTAGCAATCTGATGATGCTCGATGAAGATGAAACGGTAAGATAAATTATTTGATCAATTCTTTGACATAATTGAGTTGTTATTTTTTACACTATAATCAACAAATATTTTTTCTCTTTCTCTCTCTCTCTCTCTTTTCTTTGTAATATATTAAATGTAAAATAACAATATATATTTTTATTATTATAATTAATATATATATATATATATACATATATATCATTCTATTTTTATAATCATTAGCTACAATAATTAAATAATCAATTTAATTGATAAGAAAATTATTGTCCTTAGCTATTTGCAGACAGTACAATATTATACGCTGGACAACCAGTTGGCATAATAGTTGCAACGACTAATACTATTGCAAATGAAGCTGTGAAGAAAGTAAAAGTAACGTATATCGATGCATTGAAAACAAAACCAATATTGACCATCGACGACGCTTTAGCTGATAATAATAAAAACAGGTTCTTACAAACTGCACATAATACTGCGACAGATAAAGGTAATTAAACTAATTAATTTATATTTTTAACAAGTATCATAGGAGATAAACTAATTTTAATAATATTATTTATAGGTAAAAACACGAAACATGTTATCAAAGGCACGTTCTCTTGTGGTTTTCAATATCATTATACCATGGAAACTCAATCTTGCGTTTGCATTCCAACTGAGGATGGGATAGATGTTTACCCAGCAAGCCAATGGATGGATCTTATTCAAGTTTCAATTGCTGAATGTCTTGGAATTAAAAATAATAGGTATGAGAATTAAATATTTACATCATTAGGCTCTTACATTCTCACTCGAGTCGTAATTTTTATTGTTAATCGTAAATTGGCATCAGTCAATGAAAAATTGTCTTTCATTGATCACATGTAATTCATAAATGTACAGGAACAATATAAAAAAAAAATTATTAAACAATCAAAATAATTATAAATTGTACGTATAAAATGTTTTAAATTGGCCATAAACAATAGACAAAATTTATAAAATAATATATTCATAATATTTTTCTTTTCTCTCAGCATAAACGTCAATGTTAGACGTTTGGGTGGTGCATACGGAGCAAAAATTTCACGATCGGCTCAAGTAGCCTGTGCGTGTGCTCTTGCATGTCATAAACTTAATCGACCAGCGAGATTCATTATGTCGATTGAAAGTAATATGATAACTGTCGGCAAGAGATATTCCACCAAACAGGAATACGAGGTTGGTGTGAACAATAATGGACGTATACAGTATTTGAATTCAAAACATTGGGGTAATGCCGGCTATTCTTTTAATGAGATGCATGCGCCTGTTGTATTGCATCATATGGGAAGGTATATATATATATATATATATTATATTATATTAATAATTTTAAGTATAAACAAAAAATTAATAATTTTCTAATAATTGAATACACAGCTGTTACGAAAATAAACGATGGTCCTGTGATGGTTTTGAAGTTAAAACGGATCTCCCATCCAATACTTATTGTAGAGCACCGGGTATGATTGAATCCTTGAACAATTTTTTTATAATATTATGATTTTTTTAACAAACATTCTCTTTGTTACAGGATCTACGGAAGGTATCAGCATGATAGAAAACATAATGGAACATATAGCTGCAGAATTAAATAAAGATCCTGTAGAAGTCAGATTGATAAATATGAACGCAGAGGATAAAAGTGTGTTGGAACCATTAATACAAGATTTGAAGAAATCTGCTGATTATGATTCGAGAAAGAGAGCGATCGAGATGTTTAATAACGTAAGAAACGAATACTTTGAGATCTAATTAATAACATATGTATAGATCGTTCCGTAAATACGGATTTTTTTTTATTTTACATATCGTATAGGAAAATCGTTGGAAAAAAAAAGGAATATCTTTGATACCAATGAAATATCCTCTCATGTATTGGGGACAATTCAATGCTATGGTTACCATTTATTCACGCGATGGAACTGTTTCTATTTCCCATGGTGGAACTGAATGTGGACAGGGTATTCACACGAAGGTAACAATGTTAATATTAAAACAAAAATAATTCTATGATATAACAAATTAGATTAAAGAATTTAATTTTTTTCTTTTTAATCGTTAGATCTCTCAAGTAGCAGCGTATATTCTTGGTATAGATCTAGATCTTGTTAAAGTGAGACCCAGTGATAATTTTACTGCACCTAATAATTCCGTCACAGGTGGTAGTATTACTAGCGAGTCTTGTGCTTACGTAAGTTTTACTTTTTCTTTTTTTTTTCCCCTATGCAAATAATACAATTGGGAATTGTTAAATTTTATCGATCATAGGCAACCATGATGGCCTGCAAAGAACTCTTGTTAAGATTAGAACCTATCAAGAAAGAATTAAACAATCCAACTTGGCAGGAATTAATTATGGCAGCATATTTGAAGGACGTTGATCTGTGTGCTCGTTACATGTAAACGAAAAATGACTTTTTTTTTGTTTTATTTCTTTGGAAAAACTTATTTTTTTATATCTAAGAAAAGACAATAATTCTATATTTATATTTTTCTTAGGTTTACAGCAAAAGATGTGACACCTTATAAAATTTATGGTACAACCATTGCAGAGGTTGAGATTGATGTACTTACAGGACAACATATTGTACAAAGAGTTGATATTATAGAAGATACTGGTATCAGTCTTAATCCTGAAATTGACTTGGGTCAAGTCGAAGGTGGTTTTGTCATGGGAATGGGATATTGGACTTCTGAAGAATTGATTTACGATCCTAAAACTGGCGCATTAACGAATTATAGAACTTGGGTATATTTATACCGAATTTAAAGTGTAACTGAGAAAATATCTAATTTTATATATCAATAATATTTATGTTTCTATTTTTATTTAGAATTACAAACCTCCTGGAGCTAAAGACATTCCAGTTGACTTCAGAGTTTCATTTAGAAGGAATACACCGAATCGATTAGGTGTATTACGTTCTAAAGGTAAATACATATGGCAATAATAGTAGCAATAATAATAATAATAATAATAATAATAATAATAATAATATTAATAATAATAATAATAATAATTCGTAACTCCATAACTTATTGTAAAAAAATTATATTATAGCAACTGGCGAACCTCCATTATGTATGGCTTATGTAATTCCTCTTGCTATTCGGCAAGCTTTAAATGCTGCAAGATTAGAATCTGGAAAATCTGGCTGGTACCAACTAGGTAGAAATCACTTATATTAAGAATTGATTTCAATTAGTTAGTTTAAATGTATATATAATTATATTTAAAATATTTTAGATGGTCCTATTACTACAGAAAAAATTCTCCTCACGAGTCTAACTAATAAGCAAGAAATGACGCTGTAAATTCAATATAACGGCAACAAAAAATAGGAATAAAACAATAATATTTTTAAATATAGAGAGTATATATAGGTAATAGAGAAATATATATAGATAATAATTTTTACATTTGTATACAATAAGCTGTAATATTAAAGTGAAACAATAAAGTTTTTAACAGTATATATTCAATAGCATTTTGTACAAAACAGTAATGAATAAATATATTACTTTGGCCTATTGCTGATTTTAATTAAAATTTTATGTTATAGTATATTAATCATTTAATAAATAAAGATTTCTTACTGGTGTGTAAGGCAATAAATACTTTATTTCTGTACAATTTAGAAAGAGGGTAACTACGGCATACCTAACTTTTTGCAATAAATTATTTCATTTATGGACTGTTCCATTCTAAATATTTAAGTTTCTTTGTTTTTACCGATACTCCATGCATCTTTGATAGATTTTCCAATACCAGGTCCATTATAAATTAGTACAAGAAGTCCAGCGAGTGTTATAATCGAACAAAGATTCAATAATACATGAAATACCTTTGGAAGTAACGTTCCAATAATAATAGGTCTTGCATAATCGACAATCAAAGCTTCCAAACCCCTATTTACATAGATATAATAATTAACTTTTTTAGAAAATAGATTTGCATTTGAGACCAATAGAAATAACCTACCAATGCATATGCATTACTACAAGAATAGCTAGTATTCCATCGACAACTTGATTTTCCAATAACAAAGAAGCTGGTAGTAAAATTGGAAGCGCAGCAGAAATTATTTTTTCCATAACCCATAAACGTACATGATTGCCGTCTGTACTAGCAAAGCGAGATTGATTTCCATTTAAGGTTAAAGATACAGGTAACTGTTCGCAAACAATGAAAAACAATTTTTAAGTTATAGTTTTAATATTATTTTAAAAGAATAAGCCTTAAAGATGCGTAACCTTCGTCAATAATTGATGATTTTCATGATTAACTAGTTTAGAATTCTTAAGATTCAAATTTGCAAGGGAGGAAGAAAGTCTGGTTGTTTGTGATAATTGCCCATATTGTGATAACATACAGCTAGGCTTTATAATAGATTCTGAAATAAAAAAATCATGTTTACTTCCATTTAAAAAAAAAAAAAAAAAAAAAAAAAATTACTATCAATATCACACATTATTACAATATAGCAATATCTAACATTAATCCATTCATTAAAAATACTTTATAAAAATTCGCGAATATTTGTTATAATCGCATTTTAACAATTCGTCATGGAGAAAAAAGAAAAAAATTAGTTAGGTTAAACAAATGATAACGATTACATAAATGAATTTGTATCTAAATTATATTTCAATATCCAAGGAGAATATCAAAATGAAAACTTACCGAATTGTTTAATGTTACGTAAAACACATAGATTTGTTATTCTTTGTAAAATCATTTTGTTAGAAATGTAAAATAATGTTAATCTTTTTTTTTTAAATGATTAAAATCGATGTATAGTATATGACACAGATTATCTGTTAATTTTCCGTCACTATCTTTTTTGGTTAAGTTTAGAAATGTTTAATCCGAAGAGATTTTAATTTACAAGCGTAGATTCAAAGCAACTTAGAAAAGTGACTAGAAACACAAGGTAATAACGGTATATGTATATTTCCTTTTCTAGAGATGTATACGTGAATACATGATACGAACGTCACTAGATAAAATCATATATACAGAGTTCGTTTATATAATCGAAAAGATCTAATTTCGATTTTGTAAACCAATCAGACTAATAATAAAAAAATTTGACATATAATCAATAAAAATTATATACAATTTTTCTAAGCGAGTATATTTAAATTTTGTTCCAAAAAAAAAAAAAATTATCATTAGATTTTTTTTGAAAGGTGTTCGTTGATTGGTGCATTTTATGAAATCGAAATATGCATGTAATTTGAAAAGCATTGGAATAATTTGAAAGCTTCAAATTCTTAATTTATAATCAAAACGCATAGAATAATTATAATTATTTGATAACTGCATAAACAAACTTTATTATTTTAATCATAATAAAAAATAATAAAATATTTTAACATGCTTTTTTTTTTATGTGAGATAATCTTTTAAAAATATCATTAAAATTTCTATATATATATATATATTCATGTTTGTTTCTTGATCCAACGATTATATTAGGGCATCAATCTTAAAATAAATTAATTATTGTAACCCTTAGCAGCATTCTCAACAAATGTTGCTAAATCGACATCTTTCTGCGATAATCCATTAACATCATGAGTAGATAAAGTCATGTTTACTTTATTATAAACATTAAACCATTCTGGATGATGATTCATTTTCTCCGATTGTAGAGCTATCCGTGTCATAAATCCAAAAGCCTGTTAAAAAATATGAAAATAAAAGTAAAAACAATAATTGTACAATTGTTTGAAATTAACAAAGATATTGATTTACTTCATTGAAATTTTTAAATATAAATTCTTTATAAATGGCATCTCGTTCTGTTTTCAAAGTCCATCCATTTTCTAACAAAGGATTCAAAAGTAGATCCCTTTCTTCTTGCGTCAGTTTCTTCTAGAATCATAGTATCAACAATGTTTTATATTTTTAATTTAAACATTTAAATAAATATAGTTTATTGATTAAATATAATTTATAAGATAATATTAGATTAATACTTAAGAATAGGTAAGCATTCATATTATTGATAAAGGACAAATTTATTTCATCATAATATATTATCAATATCAATTTTAACATATTATTTTGATTTCATGTTATTTTTTTTATCACAAAGAGAAACATGATTTAATATATAATACCTTCCTTTAAAATGTTCTTTCATATAAATATTGTTGATATTTTACAATTTCTGGATAAAAAAGAGAAAAAGAAAAAAAAAAAGATGAATGTAACAAGTGGTTGAACATATTGATTTCTTCAAGCAAGATATAAACAAGTATCTCATTCTATAATGTTTACAGCTCAATTTATTTTCTATTTTTTATTCATTTGGGATATAATAAATATTGTCTAATGAATAAACTCACCATTTTTTTTTTCTTGGAGCTGACAGGAGTAGATAATTGTATCTGACCAAGGTTGTGACATATACCGTTACTCTGATCAAATCCCCTTCTACTGATAAATCTTCTGGTCAATATTGCTAGCAACATTTTAGCTATGGACCCACATATATTTCTCTATAAGCTGTAATTTCGAAAGAGGGGATACCGAATGACATTTAAAGCGGGAACATAGTACAATTTAAATTTTCGATTTACAATATTATTAATAATTAATATATATATATATATACATAAATAAACGATAAGATTATTTTATTAAGAAGATAACTACAAAGTGTATCGAATTTAATTACAAAGTTTATTATTGTACATTTTTTTTTTCCTTTTTTAATATATATGTATATATGTATATAGGAGATGTGTTAGATTTTTTTATTATTGTGTTATTAATTTTTTTTCTGTAGCAAATAAAAAGATTATTTTGTAATAATTGATATCAATTGATTAATCATAATCATTAATTGTATATAATTTAATCATATTAATTATAAAATATAACATTATTTGAAATGTTTCAATTAGTTCCCGCTAGTGTCGCTGTAATCAACACAACCTAGCGAAGACATTTTATATGTAGTTTATAAAGTCAATGGCTACGTGTAATAACAGATTGTTGTAGATAGATTTGAGTTTAGGCGTTTTTAAATTTGTAAAAATTAATTTGTCATGGATAAGTCTATGAGTCAAAAGGAATATTTAAAGAAGTATTTATCTTCTGGAAATGAAAAAGAAAAAAAGAAGAAGAAGAAACTCAAGGTTGGTCCAAAAACGTAAGTATTAATTTGCATTCTTTATAACCTATTTCAATGGTTCCTACATTAGGCCTTTGTTTTTTTAGGTATAAAATAAATTATTTCTCATACGACTTGGAATTTAGAAACGTATATATATATATACATATTGAATGATTTGATAGTTTCAAAATAAAATTCATTGTTTTTATATAATATACACCGAACATATACACGTTTACATCGAATTGTATCGGATGCACGGAAAAAAAACTTTTTTGAAAATATTGAAATAATGAATTTTCTAAACTATAATATATACGAAAGATGGTGTAGTTTTCTTTTTTTTCCATTCTACAAACAGACAGATGTATTTTACAGAGTAAAAATCATAGATGATGACATAGACCTCAAGAAGCTCAGACCAATAGAAGATGGTGAATTTGACATATTCATCAACGGAGAGGATGCACCTCAAATAGCAGGAATAATTGACGAACGTGGCCCGGTTGATTTCTCTGACAAGAAAAAGTGGAAAATTATAGCCGACAATGAGGATGGAGAATTGCGGTTTAAAAGTAGCGAGAAAGAACAACAGGACGATACTGTTTTATCGGATAAAAAGGAAAAAGAAACTAGAAGACGTAAAAAAGACTATGATTCAGATTCGAGTTCAATTAGGAAAAATAAAACGAATGAAGATTCGGATGATAGTTTATCAAGGAGAAATAAAAAGAATAATCGATCAGATATTAAACATTCTAAAAAAACTAAGCATGATTATGATTCGGATTTGAGTCCACCTAGGAAAAGTAGAAAGGACAATGATTCGGATTTGAGTCCACCTAGAAAAAGTAAGAAGAACGATGATTCGGATTTGAGCCCACCTAGAAAAAATAGGAAAGGCAATGATTCAGATTTGAGTTTACGTAGAAAAAGTAGGAAGAACGATGATTCAGATTTGAGCCCACCTAGAAAAAGTAGGAAGGACGATGATTCGGATTTAAGTCCACCTAGAAAAGGTAGGAAGGACGATGATTCGGATTTGAGTCCACCTAGAAAAAGTAGGAAGGACGATGATTCGGATTTGAGTCCTCCTAGAAAAGATAGGAGACAGCATAATGATTCCAAAAGTAAACAATTTAGAGATTTATCTAAATCTCATAAAAAATACAGTAAAAAGAGTTCAAGCTCTTCTCATAAATATAAGGATTATGACAGTGATCAAAGTCAAGCACTTAGGCAATCAAAACATGGAAGGCATTCTTCAGAAAAGATTAAAAAGAATAGATGGAAAGATCATGATAATCATTATAAACATCACACAAAATGGGATGATCAAAACGATAGAAACGAGTCGAAAAATAGTGAAAATACGACACAGGATACAAAAATGAAGAAAACTTTAAGCGGTAAGAGCGCTGGTTTGCAGGATGCAAAATCATTACGCGAAGAATCAGAGGCTTTTAAAAAACGTGAAGCTGAAATGTTTAATAAGGTATTATTAAAGATATTTAATATTAAAGATATTTAATAATTTTATTGACTTTTGTGTCAATAAAATAATAATTATATATTATATTTCTTTAGTTAAGCAAAGAAATCACCGGTGCTGGTCAAAAGGCTATCTTACGAGATTCTAAAACTGGAAGGAGACGTAATTTAGAAGCTGAAGCGGCAGTAGAACGTGAAAAACAAAAGCGTCAAGAAGAATTGAATGAAAAATATGAAAAATGGGGTAAAGGGTAAGAATATTTTTTTAGGGATGATATAAATTATAATGCATGCGTGTCTGTATTATAATTTTATTAAAAAGATATTTTCAAAACAATTTTTATCTTTTTTCTTTTTCTTTTTTTTTTTCTCTCTCTCTAGATTGAAACAAGTAGAAGATAAAGAAGAAAAATTAAAGAATTATCTTCATGAAATAAGCAAACCATTGGCAAGATACGCAGATGATGCTGATTTAGACAAAGCACTTAGGGAACAAGAAAAAGAAGGTGATCCAATGTTGGAATATATTAGGAAGAAAAAAATAAAAGAAGGAAAAATAAAACCTGGTGAGTTATATGCTGTTTTTTTTTTTTTTTTTTTTTTTTTTGTACAACCAGACGAATTAATTGTTAAATATTAATCTCTATTAATATAAAAGTTCGTTATAATAATAAACAATGTAAATATCTTAATAGATGAACTACGATACCAAGGATCTTTTACGCCTAATCGTTTTGGTATCAAACCTGGTCATCGTTGGGACGGAGTCGATAGGAGCAACGGATACGAAAAGAAATGGTTCGAAGCACAAAATGCAAAAACAGCATTGCAAGAGGAAGCATATAAATGGAGTACAGCTGATATGTAATATATATATATTCTATGATTTTTTTTTTTTTTTTTAAGAACTTTGTTATAATTTTAAGATTATATCAGATGATAATATACAAATTCTGGCATTGATAATAAAATGTATATTAATTTTTTAATCGACATCGAGTTATGTATCGATGCATTCTGAGGATATATAACATAAGTCAAAGGAACAGTTAATTAAATGAACAATGAAAAAAAAAACATATAATTATATTTTATAATGAAAGTTCTATGTAAAATAAGTTCCTTCTTCGTTTAACCATTGTTCGAATTGCCACAAATTCATTTTTATCCATTTGATATTACTTTCAATATCTTCAATCACATTTTTCTTCATATTTGCATTTGGACCAATATTTGGATATTTATCGAAGAAATTTTTTACCTACGATATTAACGTATAAAATATAAATCAATCTAAGTTCATATTCAAACAAAATACCTCCATCAATTTTTCTTCATCTTTGAATAAAGAAATGGCTGCTCCTATAACTGCATCCACAGCGTGATCGTTTAATGCAAATTTTTCGATCAAATTTTCCCAATGATTTCTATAAAAAAAGAAAAAAAAAAAAATATGGATTTCATATTTACAATTAAAATATTTTTTTTAATTTTAACGAAAAACTACCTAAAAAAGTCCCAGACTATATCAAGACCAACTGGATTTAAAGCGACATTACTGATGACTTCAAAAAAATCTTGCCTACGAACAACTTTCTCGTCTTGTATCTTCAAAAGATATCTACGTTAAGATTAATTTTAAATATATAATCATTATTTAATTCGATATAAAAATATTTAACACGTACTTATTGAGAATATCCTTGTTTCTAACAGCTGCTAATCTTATCAACAATCTTTTTTTTTCTTGCACATCTGCCTCTCTTAAAAAGAATTCCCACATTTTTTCGAATATCGGTTCAGCCTCCTCGTTTGGCAAAAAGAGACCTTTATATCAAGAAAGAAAAAAAAATAAATCTTAATTAGAAAAACGTACATATATATATATATATATATTTTTTTTTTTTTTTATAAACATAAAATATTATTACATTTTATATTGTTTAACCCACCATAGGAATAAACGATAGAACGAATGTCAGGATGCAATTTTTGCGTGGCATTACTATCAACGAAATTTTTAAGCTTCATAATGGCTGTGTCCAAGCAATGATCGAATTTTACACTGCATGCTATCTTCAGAATAACTACCCGTAATTCTCTCGAAAAGTCGATCATGAGATTAGGCACATTTCTCGTACGATCAAAGATAAGAGAAATACTTATTAAATCTTATAACGATTTTCTACCTGTATGGTAATTCTTCTTTCTCGTTAACCTTCCATCCAACTTGTTGATAAATTTTTTCGATCAGACGTTGCACATAGGACTACGATAAATAAATTTAATTAAATAGATTTTTTATAATAATAATTAATTAATTATTATTATAAATATTTTTTTTCGATGTCACAATGGTATACATGCACATACAAGGGGAAAAAGAAAAAGAATTATAAAATTTCAAATAAATATTTGTTAATAATAAATGAATGAAAATTTTAAAATATAAAAGTAATAAAATTTTACTTGAAACGGACGATGCAAATTAGTCGAACGAAATAATCTGTTAACATGATTGATCCATTGACCAGCAACTATCCAAGGTTGAAGAGCACTCTCGTTTTTTAGGTAAGTGGTCATGTTCAAAACGATATGATATGATAGATCGTTATTATCACCTAAAATAAATGCATCGTGCAATAAATCTGCACGATTTACTGGATCCAGAACCTATTAATGAGATTATGATTATTCAAGTACATTCTTATAAATCAGATTTATATATATATAAGATAAAAGAATTGTGTGAGTGTGGATGTGAGTGTGTTTGATCTTTACTTGGATATTAGTCAATAGTAAGTCAGTGAACGTTCTCCAATTATCTTCAGTATAATTAACGATATAATAACCAATCGAATTGTGATTCAATTTTACCCAATTTACTGACTTTTCTAAGACCAATTCGACTGCATGGATATATTAACATGATGATTTAATTATTATCAAGAAAATTCTCTGGATACTATATTTTAATCGATCCATACGTAAGTGATTATGTCAGTAATTTTTTATTAATTTGCGTGTTCATTTTCTATTCGTTGATTTATGATAAAAATTTAATGAATTTTGAATTCTTTTTTTTTTTTTTTTCTTTTTTTTTTCTTTTTGGATCTGCTAAAAATTTCATTGAAATTCGTTTGGATCGATTAAGACGGGATATCTTTGTATATCATGTATATTCATAGATAAAAAACAAAATCTAATACTTGCCGCAAGAATAATTAGCAAGGAACCAAGCGAAATTGATACCGTCTTCTTGTCGACTCGTTATATACCTCAAAGGAATGTCCCAACTTTCTCTATCATTGAAAACAATTATATTATGATAATAATATAATCGATAAGAATTAAAAAGTTTGCCTTTTATATTTTCAACTTACGTGAACGATTCCTCTTGTTTTTTATCAACGATATATCGTTGCTGAGACAATTTCACTGATCTATCCTTTTGTTTAACTTTAACGAGAGGAAATCCAGATAGTCTTGTCCAACGATTTAAAAAATCTATTAGATTTACGAAATTTTTACTTTCCTCGTTTAAACGTTCAAAAAGTTCTTTCGACTCGGCATTAGCAAATTGATACATCTTAAGGTAACTTCTAATTCCAGAGATGAATTTTAAATTGCCTATTGCATCTTCTAACATGTTAATTACTGCAGCACTCTGAAAAAAAAAAAAAAGAAAAACCATCAAATATCATAACAAGTAACGAATAAAGTATTTCGATCATTAGAACAATTTGATTTGTTATTATATAAATTTTTCTAAGATTATCTTATTTTTCTTTTTTTTTTTTTTTTTAATAAAAGTTCGTCAAGTACCATTAAATTATCCTAGATAAGAATGTTTTATAATTGGGAAATAATTCATATTATCAATTACATAATAGGATGTTAAGATATTAGCATACTTTCTGATAAGAAATACGATCGAACATTTGACCTATTTCATCGGAAGCTTCAAGACGATTAACTATTGGGTGTGCATTTTTTTTCATATCATAGATCATCGATGTGTATTTAGTATCCAATGGGAAGATTTGCATCTAAAGAAGAAGAAGAAAAAATATAAACGCACCACTGTATTACAATTAATAATTAAATTGTATTAACGAGGTTTTTCTTTTTTGTTTTTTTTTTTTTTTTTTTTTTTTTTAATCTGTTAATATACAAGACCTGATTCCATTCGGGAAAAATAAAATCGACAGCAATGTGTTCCATATAAGTTGCAAAACCTTCATTGAGCCAAAGATCGTTCCACCATTTCATTGTAACAAGATTTCCAAACCACATATGTGCCAATTCATGGGTCACCGTGAGAGCAACGCTCTTTATGTTTTCGCATGAGCTATGTTCCTCGCTGTAGATCACTTCAGTCTCACGGAACGTTATTAAACCCCAATTTTCCATTGCACCAGCTGCAAAATCCGGTATTCCGACGAGATCTACGAAATTCTTTTTTTCTGTATTAATTACATCTTTATACGTAGGAATTTTATAACATATGAGTTGATCATTATGAAAACAGTCTTAATTATATATATATAAATTTAATTAATTAATATTATACCTAATTTTGGGAGAGCATAATCGATGTTCAAAATATTCGAATAATATTCGATAGCTTGGGCAGCAATATTCAAAGCAAATTGCACTTTACTCTTGTAATCCGATCTAATACAAACACTAAGCGGTATTCTAGTTCCGTTTAATGAATCTGCACTTGAGGTTAGACACTCGAAATCACTTATTAGAAAAGCCACGAGATATGTCGACATCGGTAAAGTAGGTGCAAAAGTTGTTACCATCAAATCGCTATTATCATCCGCTTTATCGACTCTCTACAAATTAATATCAGAATCTTTTTTTACGATTTTATAGAATTTGCTGTGAATATTTCGAGTATGAATTTTTGAAAAATTGCAAATATTTCGTTTGAAAATATTTACCGAAATTTTGTCATCTTAAATTTAATCTTTCACGAATTCAAAATTGTTTTTCTTTTTTTTTTTTTTTTTTGAAACCTTAAAATCATATTTTTTTAAGGATCCAAAATAAACGAATTTCGATTTCAAAAGTAGTAATTTTCAAAAAAGTATATTCCTCAATATACTCAATATTTTTTTGTCACGTTCGAAATATTCCACATTATATTATTTTTCAATATGGCATAAAGTTTTCTGCTTACTATACTCGGCATGTTAGATAAAGCATGATAATTCGATTTTCCATCGTGAACGATACGAATATGAAAAACAGATTTAAATGCTGGCTCATCGAAACAAGGAAATGTTTTTCTCGCATAAGTTGGCTCAAATTGTGTGACCGCTAATTTTCTATAAATAGAATAAATTAAAAAGAAAAAAGAAAGAAAGAAAGAAAGAAAGAAAGAAAGAAAAAAAAAGAATATTATAAAATATTAATATATATAATCCAAATGATCATTGAAATCACCTGACACGATCATTTTCGGAATTAACTGTATAACTACTCAAATAAAATCCATTGATCTTATTGCTTAATGTACCACTGTAATTCATTCTTAGGATATAATTATCAGGTTTTAAGCTATTTGTAATTTCGATTACTATCATTTCATATTCTTCAATAGGATAAATAGTATCGATTGAAATTTCGTCATATGGCATATCACTTTTATACAATTTAGTCGATGTGATGGTTAAATTTTTTGAATGTAAAACTATATAATCTTTAACCTAAAAAAGAAAAGGACGAGAGAGAGAGAGAGAGAGACATATTGAAAATAATGATTCGATTTATCGAAATGTGAAAAATCGAATAGATACCTTCATAATTGTTAAATCGATTTGTACAGCACCATAAAACCTATCTTCGATGAAATCAGGTGATGCTGCGATGATATATTTTTTTGGTACGATGTCCTTAGACAAACGACCATCTATGTGTTCGATTTCATACAGATTTTTATCGAATATTTTTGCTCGACCGAATACAATATTGAAGGTTATTAAAAATAAAAAAAAGTATCGTTTATATTTCATTACGATTCTCGAAACAAAAACTTTCTTTATTCTACTATCTGTAAATTTACGATTGGATATTATTTTAAAATCCAATGTAGATTGACGTGAATCAACGAAAGGTCTTATATGTTATATTACTAATGATAATAAATTGGAATGAAAGAGGTTATTAAGAGATAAAGTTATCAAGTCGATTATTCGATTATCGACTGAGTATCGTTCCTCGAAGCGTGATCGAGTTAAGAACGTATCTATGATGTTTTGCACCATGTGATAAAACTTATTTTGTTCTAATCGAAATTTTTTTCCTTCCAAATGTTTTAAAATATATCCATACGAATATAGAAAAAATATATTCTATATTTCCCATAAAAAAATTATTACTAAGTAATAAATGACGTATTGACATAATTAATAAAATATTTCGTTTCTCGAATTTGATATATCGATCGAGCTAAGAATATATTTATGATATTTTGAATTTTTACTTGTAAATAAAATATAAACATTCAAAATATATATTTCATGTTTGACATCAAATATCATTATAATATTATAATATTATAATATTATAATATTTAACGTACGTACTTACGCACACACACATATTGATCGGTATAATCTATACAAAGAGATTAGATTATCGAACATAAGCGAAAGATAACAAAAGCGAAACAAAAAAGTTATGATTTTTTATAAATCATAAAATTTATAAATACAAAAACCAAATTGATTTATTTATTAAGAGGATAAAATTCGATGTCATTTCATCTTTATTGTAACAAACCGAAAAGTGAAAGTAAGCTAAAGATACCCCACCAAATGTGTCGACCGGTTTTCCTGTATAATCGTTTCACATATACGCAATACGAGCAAGATACTTGAAAAGCTAAAAGAAAGAGATGAAGAGAAGTTTGATTATTGGAGAGGGGGAACAAACATGTAATTCTTATGGTAGATCCTTATACATTGACGAACATACTTCAGTTAGTATCAATTGGATCTTCGATTGATTAGTGTCGTTCAATTTTATAGTGCAATTATTAATTGTTAGTAAAGTATTAATTAATTAAATAATAATAATAATAATAATAATAATAATAATAATAATAATAATAATAATACATTCATTACTCTGCTATATTACTTATTTATATATTTATTTACATACTTATATATATATATATATATATATATATATATAAATAATTCAGTACTAATAAAAATATTTTATTATTATTTATTTTTCTTCAATATAAAATTTTGTTTCCTTCAGGTGACAATGGTGCAGTACAAGTTATCATACTTCAATGTAATGGGTTTGGGTGAGCCAATAAGATTCTTGTTAAGCTACGGTGGCGCCGAATTTGAAGATATTCGTATTGATCGCGAAGAATGGTTAAAATTTAAATCAGGTATGTACATTTTATTTTATCGATTGTTTATTACGAAAATTATTTTTTTTCTTTTTTCTCTTCATTATTAATTTAATTTCTCTCCATCAATATTTTCTATTTATCATTAATTGTTCATTAAAAGATATTATTATGTTACTTGTTATTATTAATTGTTTCTATTTACTTTGATTAATTGTTTAACTATTTTATGACACCGCGTAAATTGATTTAATTTTATATTGTTCCTTTTTTTTTCTTTTTTTTTTTGCAGCAACTCCATTTGGGCAGATGCCAATTTTAGAATTCGATGGTAAAGTTTATTCTCAAACATTACCGATTTGCCAATATTTGGCGAAGAAATATAATTTAAATGGTAAAACGGATTTGGACGATTTACAGATCAATGCTATTGCTAATGCTCTTCACGATCTCAGAAAACGTAAGATCTGAAATATTTGAAATATCTCAATATAATGTGTTTTGATCGAAATTAAAAAGTTTTGTTTATTTAATTAATTTATTTATTGAATTATATTCATTTATAGAAGTAGCACTTTTCTATAGAAGCACTGATCCCAACGAGAAGGCTAAAAAAAAGGAAGAAGTTTTAACTACAATTTTACCATTTTATTTGAAAAAGTTAGAAGAACTGGTTCATAATAATGGTGGTTATTTGCATGGTGGTCAGGTATAAATTTAGATATTTTCTGTTATTTTATTGATTATGAATTTTTCTTTTCTTTTTTTATTTTAAATAAAATTCAGAGCATTGGGCCAAAAGATTTTAGGTTAGTTATAGAGAAAGTCCTTAGATGATTTTCAGATTTGTGGTTATGGTTATAGTTTTATAATTTGAAAAAAATTGGCCTAAAAAATATTGGAAAAAAATAATTGATTTTCAAAGTTATCTAGAAACTTTTGATTTACCTAGAAACTTTTAAAGTACCTAAGAAAAATATTCATTTAAAAGTAAGGACAATAATGAAGAAAAAAAATAAAATTTATTTTATTAATTTGACCACCGTAGTACACTACTTCTATTTCATTATTGTAATTTTTATTCTCATATCATTTGTTTTTTTAACAAACACTTCTTATTCATCATAATGCAAAATATAAAATATTAAACAAAAGTTTTTTTTCTTTTCTTTAGTTGAGCTATGCTGATTTGTTTTTCGTGGCCATTTCGGATTCAATTAACAATGCTTGTGAGTTAGATATTGGTAAGGATAATCCTAATTTGAAGTCTCTCAAGGAGAAGGTACTTGCAATTCCAAAAATTAAAGAATGGATTCAGAAGAGACCTAAATTGGATTTTTAATTATTCATAATCCGATATCACTTTCATGCACAAATCTTATTTTTTCTTTTGCAGTATTGTAAAAAATCTACAGTTACAGTAATTAAAACGTATTCAATGCAATCTGTGCTCAGTGAGTTTATTTTTTAGCCTAAAAATAAGAAATTAAACAACATCGTCGTATGAAGTTTCCTGTTGAACATGAAAAGTAAATAAATTATTTATTATTACTTAATATTGTTAATATGCGATGTCTCCTTGTGCTGTTTTTTTTTTTTCTAAACAAAATATTTTACAAAATACCTATGTACAATAAGAAAACAAAAAGGGATGTTGATAGAAACATCAGTGTGGCTGCAGTGGCAGCTAAGAAAACGTTTTTCTTCCGTGGTATTTTCGTTCCCATGTGAAAATCTTTTCTCGACTGCAACAAATTATTAAAAATAATATTATATTAGGATCTAAAAATTTGACAAAAGACCAAAAATATCTTATAATTATTGATATAATCTTTGATATAATAAATATCTATTAATTATCTTATATTCGAATGATCGATTTTTAATAATAAATGTTTAATACGTGTAGTTAATTAATTTGATATTTAAGAAAATTTACTTTTTTCTTTATTTTTCTGTTTATGCACTTTACTCTCATGAACGAGTAAATGATATCGTAAGATGTTATTGTGAATACAATGATTAATAAATACATGAAAGGATATCAATAATTGTTATAAACCTTTAACGGTCAGTAAGTCACGACCTATGGAATCGTACGTATCGTTAATACCGATAATGCGGGAAATTATAATTTATGAGTTGTATCTTCGATTATAAAAACAAGTTTAATAATATTACTAACCAATGAATCATATTTCCTAATAATTAAAAAATGTAAATTTTTTATATAAAGCACACATAATGTATATCATAATTTTTTCAATCTTTATAGAGCAAACTATGTAAAGTGATTGATTAAATATTGATCATTCGAATATTGTTTATTACTGCTGGACTTTAGATAATTTTGTTTTTTTGCATCTAAAATATTGAACGTATTTAATATTTTTTCCAAGTCATTCTTTTAATTCATTTTAAATATAATAAAAGTAAAAATAAAATTATCAAAAAACATTTGTGAAAATAACAAAAATGATTGACAAACAAATTAATATATGTGAATAAGTTATTTTTCAATTTTTTATAAAGACAATATTATTATAATATGTGTTCTATATGAGAGAAAAAAAAACATAAAAATTTACCGTAATTTGTAAAGTTTGCGTTTTACGAAGTAGATCATCCAATTTTTGACCCCTGTCTATCAATTTTTGAATGCCATCCATTAACATACGTCGTATTTCGACTAATTGGGTCTCCAATTTTGGTATAGTATTTGGTTCCTGTTGATTGTATTCATTCTAAAACGATTATAATTTCTATTAATTTATTACATATCTTTTTCTTTTTAATTGATGAAATGAGAAAAAATAAAGAACGTTAATTAATACATTAACATAATAATAATAATAATAATCATTATTATTATTTTGTTGTATTTAATTTGTCGTTACGCTTTATCATCTTTAATTATAAATATATTATTTAATAAAAATAATTAAATTATCTAATAATATGTTATGTATAATAATAATACATATATATGTATTTAATTATTTATATTAATTAATATGTTAATTAATACAAATAAATTAACAGTTAAAGAGATAATTTATATTAATGATTGTAACAAATTTTGAAATGATCATAAAAAAAAAAAAAAAAAAACATTTTTTGCAAATGTGTTAAGCCCTTAATACCTTTAATAGGATTCTTATATAATGAAATGTAATAAATTTCATAATAAATTAAGAAATAATACGTACAATAATTTGTTGAAGTGGTTTAGAAAGATCGGCGACAGCTAGATTAGTTAGATCCCTCGATAGATCGGCAAGTATCGGTAATTCTCTGTAAATATTTCTCAACCTGTCGAGAAAGATTTGAGAACAGGATTCTAATCGGGATGCTGCCGATGAAGATTCTGGTTTTGTTGTCAAGCAAGCATAATGCAATTCTCCGATCAGTAGATGCACCATATATCTAAAGACAATATATAAAATGAAAATTTTCTATGTGATATTTAGAAAGATAAAGGAAAAAAAAAAAACAAGGCTCGTTCATCTAACGATGGATTTCCATTAATCAGATTGCCCAAAAAATTTTCACGAATCAATAAACGCAGTAAATACATACATTATTCTATGTGCTAATAATATTTAAATGATAATTATGACAAATAGCCTAAATATATATAAATATATATATTCAGCGTTTGTTTGTTATTAATTGTTTTCTTTTTTTTTTTTTTTTACATATAAAATAGATCGATTTCTAAGAGAATATAAATGGATATATTAAATTTTTATCAATTTTGGAATTAGACTAAATTGCATTTATAATTTGTAATGTTGCATTCATTTATAAAATTCGATGAAAGAGAGAGAAAGGGAAAAGAGAGATAGATAGATAGATAGATAGATAGATAGATAGATAGATAGATAGATAGATAGATAGATAGATAGATAGATAGATAGATAGTAGATATATATAGAGCGAGAGAGAGAGAGAGAGAGAGAAAAGGCAAAAAAAATCCACTTTTTTGTTAGACAATAACGAGCACAAAAACGCACCGAAATCAGATCGAGGATTTCTGAGCTTACTTGCCCCGATCGAGGCTGGTCCTGTCGTTTTCAAGATTCTTAATATCCTGTATTGTAGTTAAAGCAATTTCACGACAATCGGCTTCGGGATCGACCAAATAATCTGCGACGATCTTGCAACCAGATTTCTCCCAGAATGCAACGACTGCATAATGAACGATTACCGACATTTTTATTATTTTACCGAAAGAGAAAAATGATTATATTTGTAAATGAAATTAATACGTTAATAAAACGAAAACCGTATAATTCGTGGCAGAAAGAGTTTATGATTATATTTTCGTGTTCGTCGACTGACGATCACTCGCGTACGGAATGATGAAGAAGAAATTTTGATAAATTCGATAAACACATTACGCATACCAAAGAAAAATGAACATGATTCTCTCCCTCTTTGTTTCACCGATATGCATATCCGTTCGTTGTCAGTGACCGCACTCTTTCTACAAAATACATGATACCGTCTCCCTAATTAAAAAAAAAAAAAAAAAAAATAAAAAGTCATTTTTCACGAGAAATAGAAAATTGAAAAAAAAAAAAAAAAGAAAAAAAAAATATATATATATATATACACGCACACACACAAATATACATATACATATACACATAATCGCATGATATATACAAGCCGATGGACTGTGCGTGCCTCATCAAAGTTGATAGGTCGGTTCATCGATGATGAAACGTTCCCTCGATGATAAATCCCATCCATCGACGAGAAATCAGAAGATATTAGAAAATACTTGCGAACGTTTGAAAAATGAAAGAGCTCGGTTCTTTTCTCCTGAAAGAAAATATTTCGGATAAATAATATAATATTATTTATTAATAACTTTAATATAATATCTTTATTATTAATATAATAGATAATATATCTTTTTGCATTAGAGTAATACGAAAAGAGCGTATTATCGATGTTGACTTTTTGAAGTACGAAAGAAAATTGCACGTAAACACTTTTTATGGTCATTACTAACAATGGTCATTTTTGTTGATATTAAACTATCGATGCACGTTAAAAGAAAATTTTATTCCAAGTCCAATTTAAAAGTCTTAAAAATTATATTGAAAATTTAACCTTATTTAAATATATTCATTTATATTTTCTTTATATTTAATGCGTGTTTTGATTTACGTAATATTTACATCCATGTAATATCGTTTAAATATTAGTTTTTTATAGTTATAATCCGTGTATTTTTCAAATTGTTTAAATAATTTTTAAATTATCAATATTATGATTTATTTAAGTTTAACTGGAGATAGAGAGAATTTCAATGATTACACTTCTCGAAACGTAAAATCGAGAATTGTTTCGATATTCGTTAAAGTCAATCTATCGTTCGTTTATTATCGATATTACGTATAGCCTATTAACTTTGAGATCAAAATTAAAATGAATATTTAATATTATGTTAAAATTATTTTATGTATTATGCCTATTACGAACAATTTAATATTAACGCGAATATATTATTGTTTAAATATTGATCTATTATATTCTGTATTCATTATATATTATTTATATAATTATAAAATTATCGAAAGTATAAATTATTTAAACATTGTTTTCGTGTCTTTGATATATATCTCTATAGCTATCGAATTTTAATGATTAATTTTATTAATTTAGGCTAATAGAGTATCCGTTTAGTTAGTTTTTAAATTCCTATGTTATATTTTTAATGTTTCTATATTTTCCTCATAATAGATCGAAAAATTACATGTTTCATGGTAGTGAGGAAGCCATTAGACAGGTGGCGTATCGCGCATGCGTCTGGGTCTTCTTGCCATTGGTGAATCGGTCATTTGTAATTATTTCGTTGTATCTGTCACAGCAGACCTTCGTCGTCTCATTTTTATTACAGGTTATTATTACATTCTTTTTTAACGTACATCTTTATTTTATATATCAATCGATTAAACAAAATGCGATTTCCATGCATGTATGTTCGCAAGTGTTGGCATCGTCTTGTTTAAAAGATATCCGCGAAAATAAAATCGGTGTTTTAGCTTCTCCGTTAGAGCTACCACACCATAATTATTTATCAGTTTTTCAAACATTATTTTTGCGATATCGATAATTTTCTTGTGTTTTAACGATGCTCTAATTCTAATAGTTCTTCCTTAATTAATCGTATTTCATTGTTTTTCGTCGTATGTACGATTTTCATATACATACAAATGTATATACAAACATATATATATATACACATACATATATATACATATATATATACACATATATATATACATACATATATATATATATATATATATATATATATATATATATATATATACATATAGATGTCTTTCTTTTAATACAAATATCGATAAATCCTGCATGCATGTAAATTCGCATATAATTAATTTTTTATTCTATTAATATCGATCTAATATTTTTCAGCATTCCAAGTAACATACAAATGAAGAAAACTACGTAATACAGTAGAAATAATATTTGAAATGCAATCATCCTCCATCACACATACACGTAAGTCAATCTGTTTTTAACTAAATACGATGATATAAATATACTCTTATAGAGTGTGTGAGAAAATGAGAGAAAAGGATAGTATTAAGATATAAATAATACCTCGAAAATAGAAACTAAATATATATAAATAGATAAGAGAGCTGGAGGAAGCAACGAAAGTTGAAGCAGCTCTGTACGATGTTGAAACAGCAGCCCGCATCATCAAATGGATCCAACCTAAAACATAAATTATAATTAATAAGAATATACTAATAATATAATTAAAAACATAATTAAAAAGAAATAACATAAATAAATATTTAGAAAACCTAATTAAAAACATAATTTAACAAGAAAAATATGAGAGAGAAGGAAGCTGCAAAAAGATAAAAAAATAGAAGCATCTCTACAAGATGCTGTGACAGCAACCCTTACAGATGCTCTCACCCACTCGAGATATATAAAGGATAATTCATGAGAGTAAATAAGAATAAAGAGAAAGAGAAAGAACAGCGGAAATAAAAGTGTTATACAAAAATTTCCTTTTTGTTTCTCTGAGAAATTATTGTACAATAGAATTCTGTTATATTTTTTCCTTTGAAGTATTATTAGCGATATAAAGTGGAAAAATATTAATGTTCAGTTGAAATTAGATTAAAAAGATATTGGAAAAGTAAAAAAATATGCAGCCATTCGCTCAGTAATACTTGCATTAAAGAATTTATAATTAGAGTATGCAAGTAATACCGACCCAGGTCTCACTACGTGGAAGTTGCTGCATGTGGAGACCCACGGACTGACGGTGACTCTACTCTAAAATCCGCGTTCCGCGATACCGGTCCGCGATACCTTTCCGCTTCAATGCACTGGCTTCTTAACTAACAGGGTATGCGTAGCTTTGCTACTACACACCTCTTACAGATAGCTCCACCATTTGCACCGTCTGCTTCAGACATAACGGATTATTAAGCACATTCGAATATCGTGCTTTCCGAATTTCGAACAATCAAAGCGCACTCCTTAGACTACTAATCGCGTCGCGACACCCACGTGTGTGTTATAATTACGTAGATTCTACTGTTAAGCCGAAATTCGCGAAGTACCCCCAACGAAATTTTGAAGAAATCAAACGAAGTCCACGGTAGGACCTTTAATCGCGCCCGAACACCCACGCGAGTGTTAGAAAAACGATGACTCTACTCTACAATTCGCGTTTTCGATTCGAACAATCAAACGTAATGTAATCGCGCCCGAGAACACCCACGCCTGTGCCCGCCGACACGCGCGCCAGTGTTCTTCCTATCCTTCCCGTATTCGCGTAGAAATCGATGATGAATCTTGCCATTCGATGTACCATCCGGTCGCTGATGAACCTATCCCTCGATGACCTATCCTGTAAAAGAAAAAGATAAAGAGGAAAAAAATAGAATAAAAACATATATAAAACAGAAAATAATA
Source organism: Vespa mandarinia (assembly GCF_050613455.1). Taxonomy (NCBI): domain Eukaryota; kingdom Metazoa; phylum Arthropoda; class Insecta; order Hymenoptera; family Vespidae; genus Vespa; species Vespa mandarinia. Next base: position 6,970,766 of record NC_140816.1, on the reverse strand, counting down.
TATATACACATATATAAAATACAAATAGAAAATATATATAAATAGATAAGAGACCGAGAAAAAGAAACGAAAAGAGAAGCAGCATGCATCATCCCAAGATTCCTACCAAAAGAAACTAAATCATAATTAATAGAAATATATTAAAAACATAATTAAAAGGAAATAACATATTAATAACACAATTGAAAACATAATTGAAAAAGAAAAATATGAGATATAAACGAGAGCCGGAGAAAGAAAAGAGAGCCCCAGAAAGAGAAGAATAGAGAGCCCCAAAAAGATAAGACAAGAGAAAAAGTTCTCTATGATGCTGAGACAGCAGCCCGCACAGAAGCCCTCGCCTACAGGCCCCTCCCGTAGGTCCCACCCGAGATATATAAAGGATAATTAATGAGAGTAAATAAGAATAAATAGAAATGACAGCGGACATAGAAGAAAGATAGAAAAATTTCATTTTCGTTTCTCCGAGAAATTATTGTACAATAGATTTCTGCTATATTTCTTCTTTTGAAGTATTATTAGCTATATAGAATGAAAATATGTTAATGATTAGTTGGAATTAGTTTGAAAAGATATTGGAAAAGTAATGCAATATGCAGCCATTCGTTCGATAATACTTGCATTTAAAAATTTACATTTAGACTTTGCAAGTATTAACGATCCAGGTCTCACCACGTGGAGGTTGCTGCATGTGGAGACCCACGAGCTAACGGTGACTCTACTTTACTCTAAAATCCGCGTACCGCGATACCGATCCCTCATGCCTTCCGCTTCGGATATCTTGGGCATGGGACAAAGCTAACAGGAAGTATCTAGCCTTAGCTACAGGGACTCCACTTACAGAAAGCTTAACCGTTCGACACCCTCCGCCTCAGGCATAACGGATTATTAAGCACATCTGAATTCGTGCATCCGAATTTCGAACAATCAAAGCGCATTAATCGCGTTCACGAAACTCACGTGTGTTATAATTACGTAGATTCTACTGTTCTATCCAAATTCGCGAAGTAATTTAATCGATATGTCGAAGAAATAAAACGAAGTCCCCGGTAGGACTTTCAATCGCGCAAGCGAACTCTTACGTGAGTGTTAGAATAACGGTGACTCTAAGTTGAAATCCGAAGCGCACGCCGAATTTCAACACTAAAACGAAGTCCATGATAGGACTTTTAATCGCGCCCGGACACCCACGCAAGTGTTCGAAAATCGGTGACTCTACTCTAAATAAACTAATCGAATATTCGAGCAAACAAAACGAAGTCCCCGGTAGGACTTTTAGTCGCGCACGCGAACACTCACGTGAGTGTTAGAATAACGGTGACTCTAAGTTGAAATCCAAAGTGACATATGCTAACCGGTATTTAGACTTCCATGATATTTGTCGGGATTTCCGCCCCGCTACCAAACATTAGGATTGTCATAACATCAGCCAGCTATGTACAGCACTACAAGGTAAACCGTTCGCGCACCCCGAATTTCAACACTAAAACGAAGTCCATGATAGGACTTTTAATCGCGCCCGGACACCCACGCAAGTGTTCGGAAAAAGGTGACTCTACTCTAAAAAAACGCGTTCGCGTGGTAATCTAATCGAATATTCGAGCAAATTTAAACGAAATCCCCGGTAGGACTTTTATGTCGCGCTCGCGTTCAATCACGTGAGTATAAGAAAAACGGTGACTCTACTCTATATTCGCGTTTTCGATTCGAACTATCAAACGAAGTTTAATCGCGCCCGAGAACACCCACGCTTGTGCACGCCGACACGCGCGCCAGTGTTCTTCCTATCCTTCCCGTAACCGCGTAAAAATCGATGATGAATCGTGCCAGGCGATGACGCATTCGACCAGAGATGAACCTATACCTTGATGATCTATCCTGAAAAAGAAAAAAAGAAAATGAATAAACGAAAGATAAGAAAATAGAAGTAGCTCTGCACGCTGCTAAAACAACAGTCCGCTTCATCTCATGGGTCCTACCTAATGCTTAAAAATTAAAATTGATTAGAATATATTAATAACAAATCTAAAAACATAAAAACATAATTAAAAAAAATAACATAAATAAATATTAAAAAGACATAATTAAAAAGAAATAACATAATAAAAATCTGAAAAGACATAATGAAAAGAAATAACATATTAATAACATAATTAAAAACATGATTAAAGAAAAAAAATATGAGTAATAAAAGAGAGCTGCTGAAAGATAAGAAAATAGAAGTAGCTCTGCATGCTGCTGAAACAACAATCCGCTTCATCTAATGGTTCCTACCTAAAACCTGTAAATCATAATTAATAAGAATATATTAAAAACATAATTAAAACCATAAAAACATAATTAAAAAGAAATAATATAATAATAATCTGAAAAGACATAATGAAAAGAAATAACATATTAATAACATAATTAGATACATAATTAAATAAGAAAAATATTAGATAGAAAAGAAAGCTGCAGAATGATAAGAAAATAGACACAGCTCTACACGATGCTAAGAAATCAACCCGCACAGAGGCCCACACCCATGTCCCCATCCCATGGGTCCCACCCGAGACTAATAAATCATAATTAATAATAGTAAATAACAATGCAAAATATGAAATAGAAAAGAGAGCCCCAAAAAGAGAAGATAAAAGAAACAGTTCTATATGATGCAGCCCGCACAGAAGCCCTCGCCCACAGGCCCCACCAGTGGGTCCCACCCGAGACTTATAAAGGATAATTAATTATAATAAATAAGAAAAATAGAAGTGACAGCGGACATTAAAGTAGAAAAATTTCCTTTTCGTTTCTCTGAGAAATTATTGTACAATAGAATTCTGCCATATTTCTTCTTTTGAAGTATTATTAGCGACATAAAATGAAAATATGTTAATGATTAGTTGGAATTAGATTAAAAAGATATTGGAAAAGTAAAAAAATATGCAGCCATTCGCTCAGTAATACTTGCGTTAAAGAATTTATAATTAGAGTATGCAAGTAATACCGACCCAGGTCTCACTACGTGGAAGTTGCTGCTTGTGGAGACCCACGGACTGACGGTGACTCTACTCTAAAATCCGCGTTCCGCGATACCGGTCCGCGATACCTTTCCGCTTCAATGCACTGGCTTCTTAACTAACAGGGTATGCGTAGCTTTGCTACTACACACCTCTTACAGATAGCTCCACCATTTGCACCGTCTGCTTCAGACATAACGGATTATTAAGCACATTCGAATATCGTGCTTTCCGAATTTCGAACAATCAAAGCGCACTCCTTAGACTACTAATCGCGTCGCGACACTCACGTGTGTGTTATAGTTACGTAGATTCTACTGTTAAGCCGAAATTCGCGAAGTACCCCCAACGAAATTTTGAAGAAATCAAACGAAGTCCACGGTAGGACCTTTAATCGCGCCCGAACACCCACGCGAGTGTTAGAAAAACGATGACTCTACTCTACAATTCGCGTTTTCGATTCGAACAATCAAACGAAGTTTAATCGCGCCCGAGAACACCAACGCCTGTGCCCGCCGACACGCGCGCTAATGTTCTTCCTATCCTTCCCGTATTCGCGTGAAAAAATCGATGATGAATCCTGCCATGCGATGTACCATCCGATCGCTGATGAACCTATCCCTCGATGACCTATCCTGTAAAAGAAAAAGATAAAGAGGAAAAAAATAGAATAAAAACATATATAAAACAGAAAATAATATATATACACATATATAAAATACAAATAGAAAATATATATAAATAGATAAGAGACCGAGAAAAAGAAACGAAAAGAGAAGCAGCATGCATCATCCCAAGATTCCTACCAAAAGCAACTAAATCATAATTAATAGAAATATATTAAAAACATAATTAAAAGGAAATAACATATTAATAACACAATTGAAAATATAATTGAAAAAGAAAAATATGAGATATAAACGAGAGCCGGAGAAAGAAAAGAGAGCCCCAGAAAGAGAAGAATAGAGAGCCCCAAAAAGAGAAGACAAGAGAAACAGATCTATATGATGCTGAGACAGCAGCCCGCACAGAAGCCCTCGCCCACAGGCCCCTCCCATGGGTCCCACCCGAAATACACAAATGATAATTAATGAAAGTAAATAAGAATAAATAGAAATGACAGTGGACATAAAAGAGAGATAGAAAAATTTCCTTTTCGTTTCTCTGAGAAATTATTGTACAATAGATTTCTGATATATTTCTTCTTTTGAAGTATTATTAGCTATATAAAATGAAAATATGTTAATGATTAGTTGGAATTAGTTTGAAAAGATATTGGAAAAGTAAAAAAGTATGCAGCCATTCGCTCAGTAATACTTGCGTTAAAGAATTTATAATTAGAGTATGCAAGTAATACCGACCCAGGTCTCACTACGTGGAAGTTGCTGCATGTGGAGACCCACGGACTGACGGTGACTCTACTCTAAAATCCGCGTTCCGCGATACCGGTCCGCGATACCTTTCCGCTTCAATGCACTGGCTTCTTAACTAACAGGGTATGCGTAGCTTTGCTACTACACACCTCTTACAGATAGCTCCACCATTTGCACCGTCTGCTTCAGACATAACGGATTATTAAGCACATTCGAATATCGTGCTTTCCGAATTTCGAACAATCAAAGCGCACTCCTTAGACTACTAATCGCGTCGCGACACCCACGTGTGTGTTATAATTACGTAGATTCTACTGTTAAGCCGAAATTCGCGAAGTACCCCCAACGAAATTTTGAAGAAATCAAACGAAGTCCACGGTAGGACCTTTAATCGCGCCCGAACACCCACGCGAGTGTTAGAAAAACGATGACTCTACTCTACAATTCGCGTTTTCGATTCGAACAATCAAACGTAATGTAATCGCGCCCGAGAACACCCACGCCTGTGCCCGCCGACACGCGCGCCAGTGTTCTTCCTATCCTTCCCGTATTCGCGTAGAAATCGATGATGAATCTTGCCATTCGATGTACCATCCGGTCGCTGATGAACCTATCCCTCGATGACCTATCCTGTAAAAGAAAAAGATAAAGAGGAAAAAAATAGAATAAAAACATATATAAAACAGAAAATAATATATATACACATATATAAAATACAAATAGAAAATATATATAAATAGATAAGAGACCGAGAAAAAGAAACGAAAAGAGAAGCAGCATGCATCATCCCAAGATTCCTACCAAAAGAAACTAAATCATAATTAATTGAAATATATTAAAAACATAATTAAAAGGAAATAACATATTAATAACACAATTGAAAATATAATTGAAAAAGAAAAATATGAGATATAAACGAGAGCCGGAGAAAGAAAAGAGAGCCCCAGAAAGAGAAGAATAGAGAGCCCCAAAAAGAGAAGACAAGAGAAACAGATCTATATGATGCTGAGACAGCAGCCCGCACAGAAGCCCTCGCCCACAGGCCCCCCCCATGGGTCCCACCCGAAATACACAAATGATAATTAATGAAAGTAAATAAGAATAAATAGAAATGACAGTGGACATAAAAGAGAGATAGAAAAATTTCCTTTTCATTTCTCTGAGAAATTATTGTACAATAGATTTCTGATATATTTCTTCTTTTGAAGTATTATTAGCTATATAAAATGAAAATATGTTAATGTTTAGTTGGAATTAGTTTGAAAAGATATTGGAAAAGTAAAAAAGTATGCAGCCATTCGCTCAGTAATACTTGCGTTAAAGAATTTATAATTAGAGTATGCAAGTAATACCGACCCAGGTCTCACTACGTGGAAGTTGCTGCATGTGGAGACCCACGGACTGACGGCGACTCTACTCTAAAATCCGCGTTCCGCGATACCGGTCCGCGATACCTTTCCGCTTCAATGCACTGGCTTCTTAACTAACAGGGTATGCGTAGCTTTGCTACTACACACCTCTTACAGATAGCTCCACCATTTGCACCGTCTGCTTCAGACATAACGGATTATTAAGCACATTCGAATATCGTGCTTTCCGAATTTCGAACAATCAAAGCGCACTCCTTAGACTACTAATCGCGTCGCGACACCCACGTGTGTGTTATAATTACGTAGATTCTACTGTTAAGCCGAAATTCGCGAAGTACCCCCAACGAAATTTTGAAGAAATCAAACGAAGTCCACGGTAGGACCTTTAATCGCGCCCGAACACCCACGCGAGTGTTAGAAAAACGATGACTCTACTCTACAATTCGCGTTTTCGATTCGAACAATCAAACGTAATGTAATCGCGCCCGAGAACACCCACGCCTGTGCCCGCCGACACGCGCGCCAGTGTTCTTCCTATCCTTCCCGTATTCGCGTAGAAATCGATGATGAATCTTGCCATTCGATGTACCATCCGGTCGCTGATGAACCTATCCCTCGATGACCTATCCTGTAAAAGAAAAAGATAAAGAGGAAAAAAATAGAATAAAAACATATATAAAACAGAAAATAATATATATACACATATATAAAATACAAATAGAAAATATATATAAATAGATAAGAGACCGAGAAAAAGAAACGAAAAGAGAAGCAGCATGCATCATCCCAAGATTCCTACCAAAAGCAACTAAATCATAATTAATAGAAATATATTAAAAACATAATTAAGAACATAATCAAAAATATAATTAAAAATATAATTAAAAACACGATTAAACACATAATTAAAAACATAATGAAAAGGAAATAACTTATTAATAACACAATTGAAAACATAATTGAAAAAGAAAAATATGAGGTATAAACGAGAGCCGGAGAAAGAAAAGAGAGCCCCAGAAAGAGAAGAATAGAGAGCCCCAAAAAGATAAGACAAGAGAAAAAGTTCTCTATGATGCTGAGACAGCAACCCGCACAGAAGCCCTCCCCCACAGGCCCCTCCCATGGGTCCCACCCGAAATACACAAAGGATAATTAATGAGAGTGAATAAGAATAAACAGAAATGACAGTGAACGTAAAAGAGAGATAGAAAAATTTCCTTTTCATTTCTCTGAGAAATTATTGTACAATAGATTTCTGATATATTTCTTCTTTTGAAGTATTATTAGCTATATAAAATGAAAATATGTTAATGTTTAGTTGGAATTAGTTTGAAAAGATATTGGAAAAGTAGTACAATATGCAGCTATTCGTTCGATAATACTTGCATTTAAAAATTTACAATTAAACTTTGCAAGTATTAACGATCCAGGTCTCACTACGTGGAAGTTGCTGCATGTGGAGACCCACGAGCTAACGGTGACTCTACTTTACTCTAAAATCCGCGTTCCGCGATACCGATCCCTTATGCCTTCCGCTTCGGATATCTTGGGCATGGTACAAAGCTAACAGGAAGTATCTAGCCTTAGCTACAGGGACTCCACTTACAGAAAGCTTAACCGTTCAACACCCTCCGCCTCAGGCATAACGAATTATTAAGCACATCTAAATTCGTGCATCCGAATTTCGAACAATCAAAGCGTATTAATCGCGTTCGCGACACTCACGTGTGTTATAATTACGTAGATTCTACTGTTCTATCCAAATTCGCGAAGTAATCTAATCGATATGTCGAAGAAATCAAAGGAAGTCCTCGGTAGGACTTCCAATCGCGCACGCGAACACTTACGTGAGTGTTAGAATAACGGTGACTCTAAGTTGAAATCCGAAGCGCACTCCAAATTTCAACGCTAAAACGAAGTCCATGATAGGACTTTAATCGCGCCCGGACACCCACGCAAGTGTTCGAAAATCGGTGACTCTACTCTAAATAAACTAATCGAATATTCGAGCAAACAAAACGAAGTCCCCGGTAGGACTTTTAGTCGCGCACGCGAACACTCACGTGAGTGTTAGAATAACGGTGACTCTAAGTTGAAATCCAAAGTGACATATGCTAACCGGTATTTAGACTTCCATGATATTTGTCGGGATTTCCGCCCCGCTACCAAACATTAGGATTGTCATAACATCAGCCAGCTATGTACAGCACTACAAGGTAAACCGTTCGCGCACCTCGAATTTCAACACTAAAACGAAGTCCATGATAGGACTTTTAATCGCGCCCGGACACCCACGCAAGTGTTCGGAAAACGGTGACTCTACTCTAAAAGACGCGTTCGCGTGGTAATCTAATCGAATATTCGAGCAAATTTAAACGAAATCCCCGGTAGGACTTTTATGTCGCGCTCGCGTTCAATCACGTGAGTATAAGAAAAACGGTGACTCTACTCTATATTCGCGTTTTCGATTCGAACTATCAAACGAAGTTTAATCGCGCCCGAGAACACCCACGCTTGTGCACGCCGACACGCGCGCCAGTGTTCTTCCTATCCTTCCCGTAACCGCGTAAAAATCGATGATGAATCGTGCCAGGCGATGACGCATTCGACCAGAGATGAACCTATACCTTGATGATCTATCCTGAAAAAGAAAAAAAGAAAATGAATAAAAGAAAGATAAGAAAATAGAAGTAGCTCTGCACGCTGCTAAAACAACAGTCCGCTTCATCTCATGGGTCCTACCTAATGCTTAAAAATTAAAATTGATTAGAATATATTAATAACAAATCTAAAAACATAAAAACATAATTAAAAAAAATAACAAATAAATATTAAAAAGACATAATTAAAAAGAAATAACATAATAAAAATCTGAAAAGACATAATGAAAAGAAATAACATATTAATAACATAATTAAAAACATGATTAAAGAAAAAAAATATGAGTAATAAAAGAGAGCTGCTGAAAGATAAGAAAATAGAAGTAGCTCTGCATGCTGCTGAAACAACAATCCGCTTCATCTAATGGTTCCTACCTAAAACCTGTAAATCATAATTAATAAGAATATATTAAAAACATAATTAAAACCATAAAAACATAATTAAAAAGAAATAATATAATAATAATCTGAAAAGACATAATGAAAAGAAATAACATATTAATAACATAATTAGATACATAATTAAATAAGAAAAATATTAGATAGAAAAGAAAGCTGCAGAATGATAAGAAAATAGACACAGCTCTACACGATGCTAAGAAATCAACCCGCACAGAGGCCCACACCCATGTCCCCATCCCATGGGTCCCACCCGAGACTAATAAATCATAATTAATAATAGTAAATAAGCATGCAAAATATGAAATAGAAAAGAGAGCCCCAAAAAGAGAAGAAAAGAGAAGCAGCTCTATAAGATGCTGAGAAAGCAACCCGCACAGAGGCCCACACCCATGTCCCCATCCCATGGGTCCCACCCGAGACTAATAAATCATAATTAATAATAGTAAATAAGAATGCAAAATATGAAATAGAAAAGAGATCCTCAGAAGGAGAAGAAAAGAGAAGCAGCTCTATAAGATGCTGAGATAGCAACCCGCATAGAGGCACACACCAATGGGCCTCTCCCATGGGTTCCACCCGAGATATGTATAGAGGATAATTAATGATAGTAAATAAGAAAAAATAAAAATGACAGTAATTATACGAACGATAAAATGCTGAATTTAATTTTATTAAACTTAAGAAAAATAAAAGATTAATTAAAAAGAAATGAAATATTCTGAACACAGATATAAATAAATATTATTCTCTCTGAAAGAAATATTATATTTATTAATCGATAATATATGATAATATATGTACATGTTGTCTATAACTTTGCTAAGAATATCCTATTGTTTAAATATTAATTAATTATTCCTTCACGTGTTCGGGATCCCACGACTCGGACCTAGCTGAAAAGAAATAAGGAAAGAAAACAGAATTAGTTTTTTTATTTAATAAAAATAAAAGATTAATTAACAAAAAAAATGAAATATGCTGAATATTGATTTAAAGAAATATTATTTTCTCTGAAAGAAATATGGTATTACTTGTACATTTCATAGATATATGATTTTAATATAGAACTCGATTTTATTAAAATAAAATTATGAATTGAATTGAACTTTAAAAAAGAAAAAATGTACAAAATTTATCAATCGACTTTAATGTAAAATTTGATTTTGTAAAATTAGAATTATAAATTTAATTGAATTTTAAGAAAGAGAAAATGTGTAAAATTTATGTCTCGAGTTTAATATTAAAAATGCATAAAATATGAAATAATCCTATTCGCGTACGTGTAACAGTGTGGGACCAGAGACGGTTACTTCGTCTCAGTTTTTTAAATCCACACCTATCACCATAAGAGCATTTTGAGTGACAACATGGTAAAATTAAAATAGGATTAAGAGCCATTCTCGAAAGTTTCTAATGAATCTTCGAAAATAACTCAATATCCTAATAGTTGCTCTCTTGAGCCATAGTTTGAAAATACATTTTTACAGCTTAAGAGAAATTAGAATTAGTATATTAATTGCTGAAAATCCTGAGCTAAAAATTCATTAATTTATAATCTAGACCTACGGGATATGACTATGAATCTCTTTGTTTATTAGCAAATACTCTACTAGACTTTTCTCTTACAAAAGTAATAACTCTACCGAGACTTTTCTTTTTTTAATTCAAATTGATTTAATTAATATTTATTTAAAAATATAATTGCAAATTCTTGGACACTCCTTCTTATAAACGAGAATTTTAATTATTATAAGAAAGTCATGCACAATTTCGCTTATAATCCAGAGACTATCCATCGCGAATATCTTCTTGCTCATTTTTTATTAAAACTCTTTAGTAAGTATTATTTTTCGCATTGGACAAATATTTAAAAATGTATTAAAATATTCAAAATTTGAAATAATTATAAACACATTTGAGTAAAAAGATCCTATCCTGATCTAATAAATAAATCAAACAATAAGAAACCATTCACGAGTAAATATCCGAAGAAATTTACTCGTGGTCACTCAATGCTCTTCTAATAATTAATTACAACCAATCACTCGTGCCGATTCGGACCTTTCGTCCTCGACATGATTGAGTGATCAGAGGGATTTAAAAATTCACTCACTACTTAAGAAGTTCTGCGATGGCTCCAAAACACTCGTTCACGGTTGAAGTCGAAATTGAGGATGGATGATTCTTTAAAATTAAATAGGTCTACATCGAAGTTGATTGAGATCCTCTTCAATGATGCACTGACCCTATTACGCGATAAATATTTTTAAACGAACGGTCACTGAATTTATTTCGCGAAACTCTACTATCTTTTATAAATACAGTCTATGTGACTGTTAAAAAAGCAAAACGTTTTGGTGAACAAACACTGATTCTAACGATTGCATTGCACGCAATCGATGCAAAACAACACTTTTGTTTAAATCGCGAAATCCGAACGAACAAACACTGCTTCTACATCGCCATATTTTTATTTAAACGATACAAATATTCGATTTTATCATTGAACTGCGCGCGATTGCAATGATATTCTGAAACAAAAAAATAAAAACAGAATTATTATTAACACTGTTATAATAAGAAACTGTATAAATTATTGAAGAAATATAAGATATAAAAATATATTTACCTTAAATATTCGTTGATACTTTTAGGAAAGAAACCCTGAGAGACTTTCGATGTTTTCTCGTCAAAGGACAAAGGAGAACTGATTCGGTAATCGTCCAAGTATGTAAAGATATCGTATATGATAATAAAAAAAAGGCCAAAAAATACAGAATGAAAATTTAAAAATATCGAAATATTAAATTAAAATTATTGTAAGTAACACGCGAGTTATTACCTTCTTAATGTTTAAATAAATGTTTAACTATTGTTTAAATATCAGTATATTATACTATGTGTACATCAAAAATTGTTTAAATAATTGAAAAATTATCTATAAATCTAAAAATTATATATAAATTTTTAAGTATTGGAATTTTATTTTAAAATTATTTTTAGTTTCTCACGCGTCCCCGTCTTTTTAACGTTTAAACGAATAAACTATTGTTTAAATATTACTATATTGTACTACGTGTACATTAAATATTGTTTAAATAATTGAAAAATTATCGAAATTATTAATTAATATGTTTTCCCGATTAGAAGTAGAGATTATTGATGTGCACTGGTCGGAGTGCAAAAGAAAACTAACTCGCGAACCGTCAAAGTTAATCGAAGGATCGTTTATGTTTATAATGCACAAGGCCAACAACCGCGAGATCAAATTTTTAAGTATTGGTATTTTATTTTAAAATTATTTTTAGTTTCTCACGCGTTTCCGTCTTTTTAATGTTTAAACGAATAAACTATTGTTTAAATATTACTGTATTGTACTACGTGTACATTAAATATTGTTTAAATAATTGAAAAATTATCGTAATTATTAATTTATTAAGTTTACGCGATTAGAAAGAGAGATTATTGATGTGCACTGGTCGGAGTACAAAAGAAAACTAACTCGCGAACCGTCAAAGTTAATCGAAGGATCGTTTATGTTTATAATGCACAAGGCTAACAACCGCGAGATCAAATTTTTAAGTATTGGTATTTTATTTTAAAATTATTTTTAGTTTCTCACGCGTTTCCGTCTTTTTAATGTTTAAACGAATAAACTATTGTTTAAATATTACTGTATTGTACTACGTGTACATTAAATATTGTTTAAATAATTGAAAAATTATCGAAATTATTAATTAATAAGTTTTCCCGATTAGAAAGAGAGATTATTGATGTGCACTGGTCGGAGTACAAAAGAAAACTAACTCGCGAACCGTCAAAGTTAATCGAAGGATCGTTTATGTTTATAATGCACAAGGCCAACATTCGCGAGATCAAATTTTTAAGTATTGGTATTTTATTTTAAAATTATTTTTAGTTTCTCACGCGTTTCCGTCTTTTTAATGTTTAAACGAATAAACTATTGTTTAAATATTACTGTATTGTACTACGTGTACATTAAATATTGTTTAAATAATTGAAAAATTATCGTAATTATTAATTTATTAAGTTTACGCGATTAGAAAGAGAGATTATTGATGTGCACTGGTCGGAGTACAAAAGAAAACTAACTCGCGAACCGTCAAAGTTAATCGAAGGATCGTTTATGTTTATAATGCACAAGGCCAACAACCGCGAGATCAAATTTTTAAGTATTGGTATTTTATTTTAAAATTATTTTTAGTTTCTCACGCGTTTCCGTCTTTTTAATGTTTAAACGAATAGACTATTGTTTAAATATTACTGTATTGTACTACGTGTACATTAAATATTGTTTAAATAATTGAAAAATTATCGAAATTATTAATTAATAAGTTTTCCCGATTAGAAAGAGAGATTATTGATGTGCACTGGTCGGAGTACAAAAGAAAACTAACTCGCGAACCGTCAAAGTTAATCGAAGGATCGTTTATGTTTATAATGCACAAGGCCAACAACCGCGAGATCAAATTTTTAAGTATTGGTATTTTATTTTAAAATTATTTTTAGTTTCTCACGCGTTTCCGTCTTTTTAATGTTTAAACGAATAGACTATTGTTTAAATATTACTGTATTGTACTACGTGTACATTAAATATTGTTTAAATAATTGAAAAATTATCGAAATTATTAATTAATAAGTTTTCCCGATTAGAAAGAGAGATTATTGATGTGCACTGGTCGGAGTACAAAAGAAAACTAACTCGCGAACCGTCAAAGTTAATCGAAGGATCGTTTATGTTTATAATGCACAAGGCCAACAACCGCGAGATCAAATTTTTAAGTATTGGTATTTTATTTTAAAATTATTTTTAGTTTCTCACGCGTTTCCGTCTTTTTAATGTTTAAACGAATAGACTATTGTTTAAATATTACTGTATTGTACTACGTGTACATTAAATATTGTTTAAATAATTGAAAAATTATCGAAATTATTAATTAATAAGTTTTCCCGATTAGAAAGAGAGATTATTGATGTGCACTGGTCGGAGTACAAAAGAAAACTGACTCGTGAACCGTCAAAGTTAATCGAAGGATCGTTTATGTTTATAATGCACAAGGCCAACAACCGCGAGATCAAATTTTTAAGTATTGGTATTTTATTTTAAAATTATTTTTAGTTTCTCACGCGTTTCCGTCTTTTTAACGATTAAACGAATGAACTATTATTTAAATATTACTGTATTGTACTACGTGTACATTAAATATTGTTTAAATAATTGAAAAATTATCGTAATTATTAATTTATTAAGTTTACGCGATTAGAAAGAGAGATTATTGATGTGCACTGGTCGGAGTACAAAAGAAAACTAACTCGCGAACCGTCAAAGTTAATCGAAGGATCGTTTATGTTTATAATGCACAAGGCCAACAACCGCGAGATCAAATTTTTAAGTATTGGTATTTTATTTTAAAATTATTTTTAGTTTCTCACGCGTTTCTGTCTTTTTAATGTTTAAACGAATAGACTATTGTTTAAATATTACTGTATTGTACTACGTGTACATTAAATATTGTTTAAATAATTGAAAAATTATCGAAATTATTAATTAATAAGTTTTCCCGATTAGAAAGAGAGATTATTGATGTGCACTGGTCGGAGTACAAAAGAAAACTAACTCGCGAACCGTCAAAGTTAATCGAAGGATCGTTTATGTTTATAATGCACAAGGCCAACAACCGCGAGATCAAATTTTTAAGTATTGGTATTTTATTTTAAAATTATTTTTAGTTTCTCACGCGTTTCCGTCTTTTTAATGTTTAAACGAATAGACTATTGTTTAAATATTACTGTATTGTACTACGTGTACATTAAATATTGTTTAAATAATTGAAAAATTATCGAAATTATTAATTAATAAGTTTTCCCGATTAGAAAGAGAGATTATTGATGTGCACTGGTCGGAGTACAAAAGAAAACTAACTCGCGAACCGTCAAATTTAATCGAAGGATCGTTTATGTTTATAATGCACAAGGCCAACAACCGCGAGATCAAATTTTTAAGTATTGGTATTTTATTTTAAAATTATTTTTAGTTTCTCACGCGTTTCCGTCTTTTTAATGTTTAAACGAATAGACTATTGTTTAAATATTACTGTATTGTACTACGTGTACATTAAATATTGTTTAAATAATTGAAAAATTATCGAAATTATTAATTAATAAGTTTTCCCGATTAGAAAGAGAGATTATTGATGTGCACTGGTCGGAGTACAAAAGAAAACTAACTCGCGAACCGTCAAAGTTAATCGAAGGATCGTTTATGTTTATAATGCACAAGGCCAACAACCGCGAGATCAAATTTTTAAGTATTGGTATTTTATTTTAAAATTATTTTTAGTTTCTCACGCGTTTCCGTCTTTTTAACGATTAAACGAATGAACTATTATTTAAATATTACTGTATTGTACTACGTGTACATTAAATATTGTTTAAATAATTGAAAAATTATCGAAATTATTAATTAATAAGTTTTCCCGATTGGAAAGAGAGATTATTGATGTGCACTGGTCGGAGTACAAAAGAAAACTAACTCGCGAACCGTCAAAGTTAATCGAAGGATCGTTTATGTTTATAATGCACAAGGCCAACAACCGCGAGATCAAATTTTTAAGCATTGGAATTTTATTTTAAAATTATTTTTAGTTTCTCACGCGTCCCCGTCTTTTTAATGTTTAAACGAATAAACTATTGTTTAAATATTACTGTATTGTACTACGTGTACATTAAATATTGTTTAAATAATTGAAAAATTATCGAAATTATTAATTTATTAAGTTTACGCGATTAGAAACAGATTTTTAAACAATAGTACGAACGTACTATTGTTTAGATATTGATTTATTGTATCTCGTATTCATTAAACATTGTTTAAATAATTATGAAATTATCGAAAGTATAAGTTATTTAAATCTTTTCTTGTGTTTTTGAATATATTTATATAGCTATCGAAGTTAAGTATATCTCTATAGCTATCGAATTTTAATGATTAATTTTATTAGTTTGGACTAACATAATATCCGTTTATATAGTTTTGTAGTTCCTATATTATATTTTTAATCTTTCTGTATTTTCGTATAATAGATCGACAAATTACATGTTACGTAGTGGTAGGGAAGCCATTACACATGTGGTGTACAGCGCATGCGCGGGTTTCCATCTATGCTTCTTATTGGTTATTCCGCCATTTGGAATTATTTCGTCGTGTCAGTCACAGCAGATCTTCGTCGTCTCATTAATTACAAGTCATTAGTATATTCTTTTTTAACGTACATCTTTATTTTATATATCAATCGGTTTCTTAAAATGTAATTTACACGCATGTATGCTAGCAAGTTGTGGCATTGTTTTGTTTAAAAGATATCCGTGAAAATAAAATCGGCGTATTGGTTTCTTCCTTAGACCTGTGACGTCATGTATTAATATCGATCTAATATCGATCTAATATCAGTCTAATATTTTTCAGTGTTCCGAGTAGTGTACAAACCAAAAAAAACTACGTAGTACGTTAGAAATAATATCTGAAATGCATTTGTCCTGCACGCACACGTAAGTCTATCTGTTTTTAAATAAATTTTTAAATAAATTTGAATTTAATTTTAAATAAATACGGCAATGTTCTTAATTAAGAGAGAGTGAGAGAGAGAGAGAGAGAGAGAGGGAGAGAGAGAGAGAGAGAGAAAGAGAAAGAAAGAAAAATAGTTTTATGATATAGATAATGGCTTGAAAGTTCCCCGAATAATAATATCTATGAATTTGCAGTCCCTGGCAAGTATAAAAATTTATACCAATCAATATTTATGTATTTGTATATATGTATATCATTCCGAGAATTTAGGAAATAATTACTTACCGGCAAAAGCAGATGTAAACAATCAAAGGACGATTGGGTCTCTTGATACGACCTTGCTCTTCGTTGTTACTAACGTGTTACGCAGTTCTCATTCGCACGAGCAGCTCTCCAGACGTGTTCAGACTTGTTCTCACTTCGTTAATTCCAATCCGTCTAGCTTCTCATTTATATTATATAGAATGTTTCATAAACTTGATTTAATCATTTATGGATTATTAATTTTATTTTATATCATATTAGACTTCAATACTTGTAGTATTTATATTTTGAGTATGCAGATCATATTTACATTTTATATACACGTTATATACATATACATATATGTTCATAAATTTAGTTAATTTTATTCTACATTAATAATACTCTTGGATTTTTATCCTGTTCTTATTTATTGTATTCAACTGATCTCTCTACTTCAATACATTCGCAAATTATCAACTATCAACTATCAACTATCAACTATCAACTATTATGTACTTCTGCTGTAACTGGTCTTCATATACAATCTCTACAAGTATGTAAGTTTCTGTTTAAGTTATTTTAATTAAATTTCAAATAATATATAAAAAGTTGGGTATTAATTCTAATAAACTGTATATTGAGTATACAAATCATATATACATATGTATCATATACACATATGTGTATACATATACATATATACATATGCACATGTACACAGTTCATATACATATATGTATTATATGTATACATACATTTATCATATATACAAATACATTTATATACATAAATATATTTAATTTCATTCTGTATTAATACTTGAATTTTGTCTAGTTCTTATTCGTTGTATTCAATTAATTTGTCAACTTTGACATATTCAACTGTCATGTATTTACTTTTACTGTTCTTCGTACACAGTGTATGCAAGTAACTTTATCTACAAGAAATTTTAATTAAATTTAATTAAAAAGTTAGACATTAATTTTAACAATCTTTATCTAATCTTTAACAAACTTTATTTATATGTTGTACAATTCAATACGTTCTGTCATAGTCTTATTGTAAGTTTATTTACTGGATTATATCCAAAACTTTTATTATATAATATTTTCAACTTCTCTTAAAAAATTTATAAATGGATCTCTATACGCAGCAACCTCCATGTGGTGAGATCCGGAAATCGGTATTGCGAACGTTTATGTATTTTACATTATATAACGTACGCACTGCCGGGCCAATGGCTGACGTTCGGTGCATTAGAAAATATTTTTGATAAAATTTTAATTCATTAAAAATTTTTTTAACATATTTTACATTGAATTAACATTGAGTTTAAAGAATATTAAGAAGCACCGAGAATAATAAAAATTTTAATTGAAGTATAATAAAAGTTGAATTAATATAAAATAAAATTTCAAGATACGTTTAATCGTTTAATTAATATTATAAATATTATAATTTTAATGTTACGGCTTCTTGTCTAGTTTTACTTTAATGCTATATCTATTCAGATTTATAGGTATCCACGCGATTTGTATATTTTTGTGAACATATCCCTATCGCGATCATATCCATTTTTAAATGATAGATACAACGCGATTTTGATCGTTTGCTTTTTTTTTTTTTTACATATTCATTTATCTTAACATAGCTTGCAAGTTTTGCAATTACATCTTTTTAACGCTATTTTTTTTTCCTTTTCATTACTATAGTATACGAAAAATGTAATATTATAAGTTTATAATTTTAAAATTATGTAATTTGAATAATATGATATATGATATTTAATATTTTACACATAATATTTAATATGTTATAAATTGTAAAAGTAAACGTCACAGCTTGCTTTAACAATTTTTCTTCTACAGGTCTTCAGTTGTTGATCGCGCGCAATGCGATCATAGAGTCAGTGTTTGTGCGAAATAGTTTAATTGTTTTGCAATCGAATAGATTGCTTTAAAAATAAAATAAAATAAAATCGCGTATTAGAGTCAGTGTTGTTCGCCGATTAGAATTTCTCGGTCGCGTTAGTAAATCAGAAAACAAGAATTTATATCATATTCTTGTTAAAACTATATTGCTCGCCGTTGTTGTTAGAATCATTAACACACTTTCGGCCAATTCGGTGGAAGAGGATTGCGTTTGCGATAAATATTGTTATGGTCGAAAGTGTGAATTTAAAAATTCATCTTCTTCATCTTTATCAACGAATGTAATGCTTCGTCTGGAAACAATTACACGTTAGTATCTTTCTTTATTCTAATCATTACTTCTCATTCATTGTTCAAATTATATATATATATTTTTTTTTATCTTCTTTGATTCATCGAAGATATTTCTTTTTGACATGGAACATATAATTAATTATTTTTTGTGCCTTATTAATTACAGATCAATCAACGATTCAACAATAATTTTAATCAACTTCACGACATCATTCGACCTACGTCGAGGGGGACGAGTGTTTTGGAGCCATCGCAGAACTTCTTAAGTAGTAAGTGAAAAATTTAAAGTTCCTCTGGTGCCCATCATGTCGAGGACGAAAGGTCCATATCGGCACGGGTTACTGGTTGTATTCGTTGATGTCCCATCGTCCAAAACGAGCATAAGTGACCGTGATTAAGATCTTTGATTTTATTCACGAGTGGTTCCCTATATATGTAGTTAGATCTTTTCTTGTGAATTTTTTATTATTATTATTATATATATATATTTGTATATCAGGCTAGGGTCTTCTTGTTTGAAAGTCGTTTAATTAACAGTGCTGTTAATTAGCACTTTTTTCTCTCTTCGTCTTTGCTCGCGATATTAATAATGAAATCGGGCATTCATTTACCCGATTTCGTCCAAATAAAGCATATAACGTGGTCTACGTTACATGCATTGCTTCGTACACTTAATCTATTTAATCGCGATTTACTTCGATATTTTGATATATCGATAATATATAAATGAGCAAGAAGACAAACCCCTTTCGCGACGGATAGATTCTGTCAGTCAAGTGGTGGATCATAATCCCGTTCTTTCATTAGAACAGCCATTCGATGAAAGGAATCGTCCGAGGTGTTTTTTATATAAATTAAATATTTCAATAAATTTAAATATTTCAATAAATTTAAATATTTCAATAAATTAAATATTTTTATAAATATATTCTCTTAATCCTATTTCATAACCGCATAATGTGTATGTATATATACGAGATATATACATATTTCATACCTACATGTCAACACAGCTCTACCGCGGGTCGCTCAAAGGCCCTTATGCGGTGTGCAATATAATAGAGTTGTATAAGGTTTTTTGCAACTCTAATTTTACCACAACGTGGTAACTATTATAATTATTATCATCATTATCTCCCTCCCCCTCTTCCTCCTTTTGTTTGAGTCCTTGCTAATAAGGTAATAAGCAATGAGACTCGTAGAGTCACAGCCCGTTTAGGCCTAGTTTATAAGTTAATCATTTTTTAGTTCAGGATTTTCAGCTCTAATTATACTAATACCCGTTTCTCCCCCCCATGCTTTCTGCGTTCTCATCTATGCGTTTGCCCAGGTGTTACTCGTATGGGTGAGAAACAGTCTGCGTGGGTTTATTAGTTTTAATTTTTTTCCTTTTGGCGGCTGTCATTGTGCTGGTGATTGCACGGTGTACCTTGCACTTGTATGTGCGTTTTAGGTGGTGTATTGTACATCGTTTCGCGATAACTTTTTAATTAATAATAAATAAATATCTTATATTAATATCGTTTTGCATAATTACCACATGTTTCTGTGGAAAATTTTAAATACTCGTATATATTACTAGTATTCATATATATACTAGTATGTACTAGTATTTTTGCTTTAGTCATATATGCAATAATCATTAGCCGTGGCAGTCGATTACAGCAATTGGTACGTACTCCTAACACATTAGAACAATACGCGTTTGAACTGGGGTGTCGGAGGTGCCCCGGGGCATACTCTCTAGTGTAGGCTTTTGCACCCTGGTGGTATGTGAGAGAACCGTGGAGTGTATGTGTTGGTGTGAATGCTTTGCACTTTTTAAATATAGGTAATAGGCAGGCAGGTAGCATACCTTTTCTGAGTGAATGTACACATTTTATATAAGTAGGTAGGGACCGGAAGACTCTGGATCCGATTCTCACTTAGGAGTGAGAAGTCCCGTCTCCGGGGATTTGTGAAGTTTCAGCAAATTTTACAGTCATTCAGCATGTCTGAATTGTCTTTTATTCCTTTCTTTTTTTTCTCTCTTTTTTTTTTCTCTTTTTTAGATTTTTTGCTGACACTTTGCATTGCGCCAAAGTATCAGTATTCAAACAGTTCGAAAAACTTTGCACTCAATGAGAACATTAGATGCATCCCATATATTTTGAACTTGGCAAAGGATTTTGAACTTGTTTGATACTTAGTTATAAATTAACGCTTGCACTTCGCGATTCTTGAAATATTTTTTATATATTTTTTTTTTTTTATAAAATCTATATATTTATTGTGATCCTAAAATTTCATAACTGCATAATTTGTATGTATATATACGAGATATATACATATTTCATACCTACATGTCAACACAGCTTTACCGCGGGTCGCTCAAAGGCCCTTATGCGGTATACAATGTAATAGAGTTGTATAAGATTTTTTGCAACTCTAATTTTACCACGACGTGGTAACTATTATAATTATTATCATCATCATCATCATCCTACTACTCCTCCTCCTCCGTTTGTGTGAGCCTTTGCTCAAATTAGAATCTACTTGCATATTTAAAATATTGCAATTCTCGTGGTTTTAACTTTTTACTGAAACTTTTCATTTTTTAAGTGCAAGCAGTTAATCTTAGTTTGTAATAGGTTCAACGATTAGAATGAATATCATATCTGCTGGAGCATTCGATTAAATGTGCCTGTGTAATTGTGCACGGTTGGTGGATTCTTTGAGTCCATTGATTGTCCACAGGCTAGGATAGCTTTACGGATTAGTTCAAATATTTATCAAATATGAATCTTTTATTTTTATTTTTGTTCTTTTTTTTTCTTTTCTTTTTTTTTTTTTTAAATAAAATAAATAAATAAAGATTGCTAGAAAATCGAGACGCACCCAGGTAGATTAGAAAACGCAGTTGAGAATATGTGTTGGGATTCGTCAGTGCCGTTTGGAGTGATTCATTCGCGAATTTTGTCATACCTCAGTGGTTATATTATTTAGAAGAAATCGATACTTTACGTCGCAAACACTTACCGCTCGTTAGGTTAAGTAATAAAAAGAAAAAGAAAGAAAGAAAAAAAACCCAGCGGAAACGTGTTTTTTACTTCCCAACTCCTTAGCTTGCGACTATTGCGTCTCGTTCAATTGCGTGCGTTAACACGAGTGGTTTGAGTCTTGTTGCGTAAAGTGAGATCAGGTCGGGATTAGGTCGGTTTAGATTAGGGACGATTTCATTCTTATAGTATAATCCACTGTGGCATGTCAATTTTTGTGGGTGCGTTGTTTCAACCGGTAGGGCGTTTTTTGATGCGTAATCTTATATTGCGTCGCACGTAAGGAATGCTCCAATGCAGTGGTTAGGGCACGAAGCAAGAAGAGGCTATATGCTGAAGAGGCCCCCACAAATTGTGGCTCAAGAGGGCAACTATCGACTACAAGCCATTTTTCAAAGGTGCTCCGTATGTCGAACCCTTCGTTAATGGCTTATGGTCTTATCAAAATCCCCTTTATCCTTTTACCACGTTGACACTTTTGCTCGTAGTAGTTTGTTCCTGGACGGAGATGATGGACCATTCCATCTCCTTGCTATGGCGTTCCGTATTCGCGTTCGTGAAAAATCAGGGTCTTTGGAATTAGAGTCAAGCTTTTGCAATTAGTTATTAATTAATAGAGTCTTTGCAAATTTCTTTTTCTTAAAGTAAAGTCGAGTCATTGAATTTTTTTTAAAAGTAGAGTCAATTTTTCAATTTAAAGTATAGTCGAGTCCTTTGAATATTTTTTTTTTTTTTTTTTTTTTTTTTTTTAAGTCAAGCCCTCCCTTTACATTTTAAATTAAAGTCGAGTCCCTCCCTTTGCATTTTAAATTCAAGTCGAGTCATTGCACTTATCTTTTTAAATTAAAGTCGAGTCATTGCACTTCTCTTTTTAAATTAAAGTCGAGTCCTTGCATTTTTAAAATTTTAAAGTAGAGTCTTTTTTGAAGTAAATTTTTAGTTACAAAAATAGAATCACGCTCGTTAAATATTGTGTGGACGCCCGTGGCCTGCAGCAACATTGCACTGGAGTGCACAGGAGTGCACCTGAATACTCAAGCATGTTGATTTTTAATTCAGAATAATCATATATTTTTTTTTTTTTCTTTCATCTTCATAATTGCATAATGTGTATGTATATATACGAGATATATACATATTTCATACCTACATGTCAACACAGCTCTACCGCGGGTCGCTCAAAGGCCCTTATGCGGTAAATAATGTGTACACAGGATTGTAAAACTATTTTTACAACTTCCTACTTTTACCACGAGTTGTAAAATGACTCATGTGGTAATTATCTTCATCATCATCATCATCATCATCATCATCCCCATTATCTTTTCATAATCTGATTCTGATTAATCTGATTATTCTGATTATTCTGATTATTCTAATTATTCTGATTATTCTGATTAAAAATCTACAAGACTTGATGTCTACATCGAGAAAGGAGGTACCTGCATTCAGGAATGCGGATGAATATATATTACAGCAAAGATATACATTTCTCATTCAGAATGATCAAAAACAAATAAATGAATGAATGATTGCACTAATAAAAATATTTAATGAATCAATATTTATATATTTCAATATCTTAAGAAATTAAAGTTATTTATTAATAAATAGAGAACATTTCCTTTTATTTCATATATAATAATTAAACTTATATTTAAATAGTGCAAATGTAGGAAAGAAATTTTGAATCTGATTCTGATAAGAAATATATAAGTCTTTGCTAGATGAATGAAATGACATAAATGGCAGCCAGCACTCAGGAGTGCATTTTAAAATATATCAAGGATATACATTTTTATTCCAAAATTATGAACAAATGAATATGAAGTGAGAGACTTAATAAATACATATGAGAGAGAAAGACAGAGAGAGAGATAGAAAAAGAGAGAGAGAGAGGGGGAGACAGAGAAAATTTTTATTATTATATATATATATAAATTTCATAAGAAATGCTAAGAAGATATATTGATATAAAGATTATTAACAAATATTTATACGTATATGAAAGAAATATGATTATTTTTTTGGAATAAAAATGCATAAGTCTTGGTACATAAATGAAACGATTGATATGGCTTGCCTGCACTCAGGAGTGCATATGATACGTTCACAGTAAGTACATGCCTGCACTCAGAAGTGCATATGATACGTTCACAGTAAGTACATGCCTGCATTCAGGAATGCAGATGAATATATTACAGTAAAGATATACATTTCTCATTCAGAATGATCAAAAATAAATGAATTAACTCACTAATGAGAATATTTAATAAAGCCACATACAAATAATTCAACTCTGATAATATTTTTTTCAATAAATTAAACACATATAACAATAAATAAGGAAAATTTCATTTTATTTCATATATAATACTCGCAATTATATTTAAATGGTGTAAATAAATGAAAATAAATTTTGAATCATTCTGATAAGAAATATATAAGTCTTTGCTAGATGAATGAAGTGATATAAATGGCAGCCAGCACTCAGGAGTGCATTATTAACATATGTCAAGGGTATACATTTTTATTCCAAAATGATCAACAAATGAATATGAGATGAAAGATTTAATAAGTATATATGAGAGAAAGAGAGAGAAGAGAGAGAGAGAGAGAGAGAGAGAGAGAGAGATGGTGACGAAGAGAATTTTTATTATATATATATATATATATAAAGTTTCATAAGAAATATTAAGAAGATATAATGATTGATATAAAGATTATTAAGAAATGTTTATACGTATATAAAAGAAGTATAATTATTTTTTTGGAATAAAAATGCATAGGTTTGATATATATATGAAGCGATTAAAATGGCTTGCCTGCACTCAGGAGTGCATATGATACGTTCACAGTAAGTACATGCGTGCATTCAGGAATGCAAATAAATATATTATGGCAAGGATATACATTTCTAATTCAGAATTATCAAAAATACACGAATGAAAATGCACTTATTAAAGTATATAATAAATAAATATTTAAATATTACTGTTTCATGATATTATATTAAAGAAACAATATTTATCTAATAATAAATCAAGAATATTTTATACTTTTCTTAACATAATAATTTATTTATATTTAATTAGTGTGCAAATGAATGAAAAGAAATTTTCAATTGTTCTGATTAGAAATGTATAAATCTTGCTAAGCGAGCGATATGATATAAAAATAACAGCCTTGCACTCAGGAGTGCATAAAATATGTCAAGGGTGTACATTTTTATTCTAAATTAATTCAATATGATCATCAAATGAAAAAGTTCATAGATATATAAAAAAATATTCTTTTATTGTGTGTGTGTGTATATATATATATATATATACGTATATATGAAAAATTTATAAGAAATACAAGGAAGCAATGCTGAAATGATATAACAATGCATTTTAAAGAAACGTTTATGCATGTATTAAATAAATAAATATGATTACTATTTTTTTTTTTTTTTTTTTGGAATAAAAATGTATAAGTCTTGGTATATAAATAAAACGAACGAAAAGGCTGTCCCACACTCAGGAGTGTGGATGAAAATAGTTCAGAATAGGGACAGGATTGCATTCAGGAATGCACCTGGATATTCAAGCATGTAGATTTTTATTTCAGAATAATTTTAAACTTTTTTTTACATAATTATTGATAAATCATTAATTCTTTCTTTATCTTCTTTTATATGAATTAAAGTTTCACGATTATATACATATATATATGTATTGTAAATAATGCTACAATTAGTTGTAAAATAACTCATATGTGGTAATCATCATCATCATCATCATTGTTTTATACAGATTCTAATTATTCTGATTAAAAATCTATAAGACTTGATGTAGTTTAGGAAATTAGGTTTTGTTAAAGCAAGCAGTAACGATAAAATAAATTTGTAAAAATAATATGAAAGAATACATCTGAATTATTTTATCTTTAATATATATATATAATATTTTTATATATTTAATCTTATCGTTATCTTTAAGATTTAATATTGCATTACTAGTTCATATACATATATTAAATACATAATTTTAAAATTGTAAAAATGTATTATTATATTTTTTTTTTAATTTAATAGATAAAATAGTGTCTTATGTATAAACGATGTAATATATATATATATTAGACACTCGATGTAACTGCATACTTCGCGTTAGTATAAACGTAATAAAGTGTGATGTATTTGTAATCTATCGATTAAATGTAGATTTGATCTCGTTATGGATATGATTATGGGGGTATACAAAATTGTGTATGCATTCTGTAATATGAAACAAGGGGTGGTATATTTCTTTTTGCTCTTTTTATTGTTTCCTTTCTTTCTTTTTTTTTTTTTTTTACGCGACTAAAATTAATTACACAACGTGTCTTGAATAATTTGCAAAGTTTATTGTACTAAACATTAAATTCAAAATTAATTTTTTTATGTGTATATGTGTATCAAATACTTGCCAATTATATATGCAATCTTTTTTGAATTTATATATTTGTGCATAAAAGTTACGCATAATTTCTTAATATCGTTTAAAGATAAAACACGTTTTCTAATGCATTGAGAATTCTAAATGTTTAATATTAATTTTTTTCTTCTTTGGGCCATTCTAAAGTTTGATTTTCGTATTTATTAAATTTTCAAAAAGAATATTTGGCCATTAAGTGTATATACAATTTCATTTTTCCACACATGCTCTTTTGTATAGTTTTTTTGTTACAGGGAATGTTGTTTCAAGGTTTCAAGATTAAATATTACGAACTATAATATAATATCCTTTTATCGATGGGTATTAGCAACTATATAAAAAAAAAAAGAAGTATATCAAGGTTTGTAATAATATTATATATGGCATAAAAATAAATTAATAAGGATTATAAATCTGAATTATATAAAAATTGATTTGTGTTTCAGCTATTTCCAGACCTATCTACTCAAATAAAACTCAAAAGGCAAAATAATAATGCGGGTAAAATAATAATACATTTAATTATTCCTGACTTGAATGAAGAATTGAAATTATAAAAAAAAAATGAAGAACGGTGCAGAATGAATTGTTTGCTATTGTTTCTTGTATTCATATTTAGAAGAAATTTTTAATTAATCGATAAAAAATTAATTTTTGTTTCAGAAAATATCATCTAACATGGCAAGATTTAATTTCACTCTTCGTTGGCTGTCGTTGTATTCGTATGTTTAAATGTATACGTTAAATTTATTATTTTATATATATATATATATTTTATTTTCAGCAAATAATAACGATATGAATTTCTTATGTTCACAGAGTTACGGATTTATTATATTTATATAATAATAATAATAATAATAATAATAATAATAATAATAATATTATAATTAAAAAGTGTTTCAGATGTTTTATGTTTTTCAGATGATGGTTGATTTTTGTTATATGTGAAATTGATATATTATTTTGATTGCTTCATGTTTGATTATAAAATGGTTTAAATATTTTATGTTCACAGGTGACTGGCGATTTATTACACAAAATTTTTGCTTATTATTTTGGCTGCTTCATGTTTAATTATAAAATAGTTTAGATGTTTTATGTTCACAGGTGACGATCGATTTATTGCACGGAATTTTGTATATTATTTTGACTGCTTCATGTTTAATTATATAAAATGATTTAAATGTTTTATGTTCATTGATATATACAGATGTACCGTTTATAGCTTCTGGAAAAATTATATATATATGTATATATATATATATATATATATATATATATATATATATATATATATATATATATAATGAAGTATTAGATAATAAGATAATATATGTAATACAAAAAAAAAAAGACAAAAAGGCCAATCTTTAATCTTATTTAATTTAATCGCTAAAAGATTAAATTATTTTTATTGCATTTTCAATAACTAGGTGATATATTTATAATATTCTTTAGTTTTATTATAAAATAATATTTAATAATATATATATATATATATATTATTAAATATAATATTATTAATATATTATTAAATATATTAATATATTATTAAATATAATATTATTAAATAATATTTAATATATATATATATATTATTAAATATTATTTTATATATATATAATTTTTACATGATTTACATAAATTATAGGTCACGTGTATATTAATCATTATGTTCCAATTTTGATTTTAGTATAATAGTTTTGTTTCAGCATCCACATTAACCCTATTTGGGAATAGAGTTTCATAAAGAATGATTGAAGTGCTCTCTTCCCTTTTTTCGGGTAGGTAGGTCGATATCAAACGGATTCATAAATTTTCGTCTAATCTCGATTGATTAGAAAAAAATTTTTGATTCGTTTCGCGATTGATTTTGTTATCCTTTTCCAAATTATAATAATTTTTATTGGATATGTAATAATAATAATTCTATATAATTGGTTCTAATGTAATTTATATTAATAGTAGAGTCTTAGCCCGTGGGTCTCCGTATGCAGCAACCTCCATGTGGTGAGACCTGGAAATCGATATTGCTTGCGGTTTGCGATAAATACAAAATAACCCAAGTACTGTCGAGCTAATGGCTGCATTTAAATTCAATCAAAATTTATTATATTCTGTGATGATTCTTTTTTCGATCTTTCCATATTATCCATTTTTTTGTGGCTCAATTTGAACATAAATAAATTATTTTATTATTTATTTATTGTTATATTTGTTTTGAAATTATGTACATATATGCAATTTAATATATATATTTCTTTTTGCAATAATTATATATATGTGAATGTAATATAATATATATACATATATGGAAATATTTTTTGTTTGAATAGAATAGATTATAACAGGATTTTATTCTTATGTCTTTTCAATGATTTACGCCATGAATTCTCACTTATATTTTTTGTCCGATTTTGATGATCGAAGACTCATTAAAGAGATAAAGGTTTTTTTTTTTTTTTTACACGAGCTTTTACTTTTCAGATTTTTGAGAAATATTATTTTTCTTTTGCAAAGATCATGTTTAAAAAAGGAATTATTTTCAGAAGTAATCTTCACGCAAGTAAAAGTCTGAATTGAAAATTGAAAACAACGATTTTCAAGCCTTTATCTTTCGAATGAACTCTTGATCATCAAAATTGAATAAAAATTGGTAATATAATTACTTCTTTTAGGCCATTTTGGACACAGTTGCCTTTTTATTCATTTTTTTCCGCACCCATCGCTAAAACCGTATATTTCGAACGATATTGGGTGAATAGTTTTAATTAGTAAATAGTATACTTATAAAACAATGGTATATACCTATATATATATATATATTATTTTTTTTTTTTAGAAGATAATAATACGAAATCATTCATGTTTTACTTTCATTTTAATATGTTTTTATTCAATCAGCAATCGTACATATAATGAGTCTATTAACCGGCCAGCAGATGATAGATTCTTTTAAGTACATTTTTCATACTTATGTAATAATACGAATAAAAAGAACGAACTATATATTAAAACTTGTCCGATTAAAAAGAATATTATAATTAATATATCTGAAAAATAAGAATAAAATACCGATCAAGTAAGAAATAATCGGTAAAGAAGGATGTTGTTTTATTGACAGTACAATCGATGATGGTAAGTTAGTGTTCGGCCGTATAATTAATTCGGTCGGTAACATTGGACAACCACTTTATCGGACGAGTAAAATGCGATGGTAATAGTAGGTGTTTTTTTTTTTTCAGGCCGCATTGATAATCGGCGATTACAGTTGAGCGTTGTTTGTAGAGTAGTACGTTGAAGAGCGTTGAATAACGTGATTATTTTCAAAAGAATGAAAAATTTTAATAACTATATTATTGTAATAATAGATTGATATTATAAACAAAAGATTAATTAGTAGAAATTTTAAAAGAATTACAAAAAATTGATAAAAAAAGTATATATATATATATATGTATTCGTATTATTTCGCAAAGGTGGGATGTTACTATAAATCTTTAAATATTTTGCAAATACGTATGAATGATTCACAAATAAGACTCGCTTTCTCATCGAGACACTTTATTCGCATACTTATTGCATCCTGCCTATATCTTAATTCTTCGTAAGAAAATGCGCAAGAGAGCGCTACGATTTCTTTAAACGTTCGCTTATTTTCATTTATTTATTTAATTATTTATTTATTTTTTTTTTCTTTTTTTTTCTTTTTTTCTTTTTTTTTTTTTTGCATCATTTCTTTTTCATAGTTCGTCGCGGAATGGTACGAGAAAAAATGTGTAAACGTTAGAGGTAAACAGTACAATATTATTTTCATCCCCCTTTCTTATTTATATATCTTTCTCCCCGTCTAGTAAAAGAGACGTTTTTATTTATTTATTTATTTTTTTATTTATTTATTTATTTATTCATTTATTTATTTATCTTTTTTGTTCTTTCTTTCTTTCTTTTTTCCTTCCTTCCTTCCTTCCTTCCTTCCTTCCTTTCCTTTCTCTGCGTTGATGATTCTTTTTTATCACTTTTTTTTGTTCCTCTTTCACCTATATACTTGTTATTTTATTTATTCTTTCAATATAGCGGAGACTTAATTCGTATTATGCGATAAAGTTAAAGACAGTGAAAAAAGAGAGGGAAGTTGTGCCGTGTATATATCCCTTAAGTATATACACGTCTCCGTATGCCTCTATATATATATACATATAGAATAATATATATGTACATACATAGGTGTGTGTGTGTGTGTGTGTGTATACGCGGAAAAAAGAGATAGAGAGAGAGAAAGAGAGAGATAGAGAGAGAGAGAGAGAGAGGGAAAGAGAGAGATGAATTAGAATTTGAAGAAATTTGAAGAATAAAAGACGAGTAAGTGAGAGTTTTTCGTTTATAATTCGAGTTTTCATTTAGGATTCAAAAAGAGAGATATCTCGGCGCGACGGTCGTAAAATTCCCTCTTTCCGTTCCTCCCATTCGACCGCCTGCGCTTAATCGCGAGACAATTTGCATATTAATAATTTTTCACTTTTGTTTTTTCTTTTTTTCTTTATTTTTTCTTTCGTTTTTATTTGTTTATTTATTTTTTTTCTTTTTTTCTTTTTTTTTTTTTTTTTCTTTTCTTTTTAATTTTTTTTTTGTCCTTCTTTCTACTTTTCCTTCAATCGTCTCACGTTCTCCTTTAAAACATTCTTATCATTATTAAAAACCCGTACTTCGTCGTACGTTTCGCAAAGCGAGATACGTCATCGAAAAATGGTACATGTATGTATGTATGTATGTATGTATGTATGTATGTATGTACGTATGTACGTATGTACGTATGTACGTACATACGTATGCATTTAAGAGAGATGTAATGTATTTAAGGATATAGGGTACGTATGTTTAGGTATATATACGTGCATGGGTATGTGTGTTTGTTTGTATGTGTGTGTGTGGGTGTGTGTATATGCGCGCGTGTGTTTCTGGAAAAAAAAAAACGAAGAAATTAAATTAGACACAGACAGTCGTCGAACACTATAGTCATCGTTTCTTCCCTTCGTATTCTCCCTTTCTTCTTTCCTTTCTCATCTTCTCATGCTGTCATTCAATTTCTTTTTAATTTGTTCTTTTTTTTCTTTTCTTTTTCTATTTTCTTTTTTTTTTCTTTTTTTTTTTTCATTTCATCGATAATCCATTTCATTCGTTACTCAAGTTCTGTCGTTTCGCCTCACGAAAAAGGACAAAACGCGCGCTAATAAGTACATTAGTTACAAGTTTAGAGAGAAAGGCTTTTACGGATAGTTTTTTCATTTTTTTTTTTGTCTTTTTTCCTTCTCTGTTTTTTATATCATCCCTGTTAATAATGACCATGATAATCAATTTGATTAGTAATAATAATAATAATAATAATAATAATAATAATAATAATAATAATAATAATAATAATAATAATAATAATAATAATAATAATAATAATAATAATAATAAATTGATTAATGAATGATTGATAATGATATGATAATAATAATAATAATAATAATAATAATAATAATAATAATAATAATAATAATAATAATAATAATAATAATAATTATAATAATTATAATAAGATTTATCGTAGACGCTCTTTTATCGTAAATTGTTTTATCACACAATTTTAATAATCGATCCTCGTGGCCTCATACGTCCTTTTATCGTTTGATTTTTGTAGATTAAATTGTTTCACTTTTTTTTTTCTTTTTTTTTGTTCATTTTTTCTTTTCCTCTTTTGTTCTCCCATTTATTTTTTTCCCCCATCCCGTTCGTTTGTATTTGTCGTTGGTTGTATAGATATAAAATGTTTTTTTTCGATCCTCTTTTTCATTATTCCCGAGATATCATTACTTGACAAAATTGTTAACGTTATATATATATATATATATATATATATATATATATATATATATATATGTATATGTATATATATCTTTTTCTTCTTTTTCTTTTTTCTTCTTCTTCTTTTTTTTTTTTTTTAACTTATATTTGTCAAACTTCGTACGTAAACGTTGCTATTTACAAGATGTATATACACATAATACAATATAGAAACACGTAATACTTTCGAAGAAGAATGAGCATTTGTTGGAATTATAAATATGAATGATAATTGAATTCTTCGTCTTTGGGAAAAAGCTCCAAAAAGGGAAGAAAAAGTTTAAAAAAAAAAAAAAAAAAAAAAACCCACGTGATCTTCTCTTTCATCTAGCAAATTTTACTTTATCTTTTTTTTTTTTTTTAATTTTCTTTTTCATCTTTCTAATTTTTTTTTTGTTTTTTCTTTTCTTCTTTTTTTTTTTTTTCTTTTAATCTTTTCCCCATGCGGAACGATTCTCCAAATACTATTCGCATTAGAATTAGGGCTTTTCTCGAAATTTTTAAATGTAACTGGAACTCACTTTCGAAAACGATCATTATTTCTACGACGAACTTGAAAGCGTGTGAATCGTTTTAAAAAATTTCTTAGATTTTCTTTTCTTTCCCTCCTCTCTCTCTCTCTCTTTCTCTCTCCAGCTCCCCCCTACCCCATAACTAATCCATTGTCCACTTTGATTCATTCTAACCATCATATTTTTTACATTTCTATCCCCGTATTTCTCAAATGATAAGAAAGAAAGAAGAATCTAAAAAAAAAAAAAAAAAAATATAAAAGAAAAAAAAAACAACGTTTCGTACGCGTATATTAAAATATCGACGATTAAAATATTATATCGACGATTATAATATTATACACGATATAAAATATTATATAATAGAGTTAATATAATTATTAAATAATTTTAATAGTAATAATTAAAATAAGTATTGAGGAGAATATCAAAATTAAAGGAGATCATTGAGATCCTCTCTCCATAGTTCGTTTTTAACGAACCACACGACGATTTTACAGTCTCTAAATTTTCCTCCTTTTCTTTCTCTCTCACCCACAACCCACACTCATTCCATCCTCCCTCCCTCCCTCCCTCCCTCCCTTCCATCTCCGTTCGAGAGAGAAAAACTACTTACTTACTTACTTGCTTGCTTGCTTTTGCGAGAGACAATATTGAGACGAATGCACGTTGTTCGACGTTTCTTTTTTTTTTCTTTTTTCTTTTTTCTTTTTTCTTTTTCTTTTATTCTTTTTTTCTTTTTCATTTTTTTTTCTTCATAGATAAAAACTCGTTTATTGATATTATATAATTCGAGGTAGAAATAGCAAAAAAGCAATGTTGCGTGTTTCGTACGTTGGATCACTTATAAACATCAAACTTGCAAAGATCTTATTACGAAGAATGATAAAAAGATATTTTTCTCTCTTCCTCTCTCTCTCTTTCTCTTTCTCTCTCTCTCTCTCTCTCTCTCTCTCTCTCTCTCTCTTTCTTTCTTTCTATCTCTTTTTCTTTTTACGTATTCGTACATTCTTAATCATTAATCGAATTCATTTTTCTCTCTTCTTTGGATGAAGGTGTAGAAAGTTTAAGCAAAAAAAAAAAAAAAAAGAAAAAAAAGTAAACAAAAAAAAGAGAAAAATAAATAATAATAACGACGTAGATATCTTCTATCTTTATCTTACAAAACACGAAACACTTGCGTATGTACTACTTACACTCTTTCCATCTCTCTCACTTTTCCTAATCCCTTTTTCTTCCTTTTCTCTCTTTCGTTTATTATCAATAATGAGTATATCCCTTTCTCCTTCTCTCTCTTTCTCTCTTTCTTTCTTTCTTTCTTTCTTTCTTTCTTTCTTTCTTTCTTTCTTTCTTTGTTCTAATTAAAATCGGCATAAGTTTGTTAATTTGTTCATATATCGCGTCGACAAATAATGATAATGATAATAATGATAATAATTATAATGATGATTATGATGATGATGATAATGAACTAATAATAATAATAATAATAATAATAATAATAATAATAATAATAATAATAATAATAGTAATAACAATATTACGCATATATATGTACATACGTTTGTTTTAAATTGTCGAAGATCTTTTTTTCTTTCCTTTTCTTTCTTCTCGATTTTTTCATATTTTTTTTCTTTTTTTTTTTTTTTTTTTCTTTTTGTTTTTTATGAAATTGTGGACGGTTTTCGGATAGCCTTCCCTAGATTTCTTATTTTATTCGTTTGATTAATTATTCCCTTTTATCTTTCTTTTATCGTTTGCCATATTCTTTCAGAGACTTTTCTTACATTTAAAACGAAAAGAGAAATCGATGAAGATCTTTTTAACATTTTCTTTTCTTGCTTTGTCTTTTTTTCTTCTTTTTTTACTCTCAAAGTCTTCGTTTTTTTTCTTTTTTTTTTCTTTTTCTTTTTTTTTTACTTTCATACTTCATACATACGTTTCTCGAAAAATTGGAGATTTTTAGAAGAAAGAAAAGAGATACGGAAGAGAGAGATAGAGATAGAGATAGAGATTAAATGAGAGAGAAAAAGAGAGAAAGAAAAACGAAACGAACAAAATGGATATTTTCTACTGCTATCAATACTGCTGCATTCTTTAAAGGTTTTTGCACGATTCCCGTCGAATCGAAAGGATACGAATGTATGTCAAAAGAGAGAGAGAAAGAGAGAGAGAGAGAGACATAGAGAGAGAGAGAGAGAGAATGATCCTGCAAAAATAATTTTTATTCCTTTTTTATTCTTCTTCTTAATTTTTTTCGTTATTTCACAAACCACGATGCCTAGCACTTTTCGACAAAATAAAAAATAAATACGCAGGACCGCATTTATCACTACGTACAAATTGCGTTTATAATAATGAATAATAAATTTCGTGAAATTAAAATCAGAAAGAAATAATTTTTTTTCCTTTTTTTATTTTCTAATACAATTATTGCAGGATCATCCCTTTAATTCTAATTCGATTGATAAGGACCAAATTATTCGCGAGAATCTTTATTAGATCCGTTGTTCGATGTTCCGATCCGATCCGATAATCCGATCCGATCCAATGATCTGATCCGATTCGATGATCTGATCCGATCCGATCCAATGATCTGATCCGATTCGATGATCTGATCCGATCCGATCTGAACCGAGCCGATCCAAGCCGAGTCGATAAGAAGAGATATTTTTTTACTTCGCGACACGAAGCGAGATTGATTATGATTTTTCGCCTATCTAATTGTAAGATATATATATATATATATATATATATATATATATAAACATGTATATATGTGTATATATGTACATAATGTTTTAAAGAGAAGACGGCAATCTTAAAAATGAACTTTAGGTAGACCATTTTGTTACCATTTTTCTTTAAATATCCTTTCGTATCTCCATCTCTTTTTCCTTATTTTTTTTTTCATCCTCAGCTTCTTCCTTTGTTTTTGCCTCTCTCTCTCTCTCTCTCTCTTTCTCTCCTTCTATTGTATTTTTCATCTTTTACTCTT
>NC_140816.1:6920000-6925000 GCF_050613455.1 Vespa mandarinia | reverse complement strand
TCACGGGCGTTGGTGGGGCGTCCTTTCTCGGTGGCATCCTCTCGTTTATGGCATCTAAACCCTTCGCTTCAGCGAATGAGGTGATCTTGTGATTCGGTGAGAACCCTTGGAGAGCTAAGAAATAAAAAAGAAAAAAAAAAAAACAGAAAGACGATCATAACAAAAATTGATAATATATTTCTTTTGCGAATTTTCTTATCTTTCGTTTTTATTTCTTTTTTTTTTTTTTTTTTTTTTCATTCATTCATTCCTTCACTCGTTCCATTCATTCGTTCCATTCATTCGTCCTTTCGAACAATTTATTGCTTGGGAAAACTTCTTTTTTTTTTTTAATTACATTAATTAATATAGAGAATATGATCTTATATTAGTTTCCATTGGAATTCTTTGTAAATTTTCATTATCGTTAAGATGCACGAGTACTTGTCGATTTGTTTATATAAACAAAAATTGAAAAGTTTTAGAAAGCAATTCAACGAATGATGGTCGGCCTGAAATACGTGTGTAACAAGGAGGATTACATTACATATAGATAACAAGATATATGATAAAAATAATGTAATAATTAAATAAAATAGGTGAAACGTGAGAAAAGTTTTAATTACCATTTTTCAAGGACGTCTTTCCACCAGATAACGCGCCAAGTGGTAAAGCTCCGGTAGGTGTGAGACCTTTCAATTGTAGCACGCTTTCGCTCTCCTCCCTGAAAGTAGATAATCATTTATTTTTTCTTTTTATTTTTTTCTGTTCTTTTATTCCTTCCTTTTTTTTCTCTTTTACCCGCATTCTATTCATAAATTTTATCTATGCATATTAGCAACATAAAATATCCCAAAAGAGGATTATTACTACAAACCTCAGGACGGAGAAAACACGCGCCATTTTGCCGATGGCTCTGATCTTGTTTCTTATAACCTCCTTGCGTAGATTTGCTGCTGCACCTATAAAATTGAGACGATGTCGTTTTAAAGAAGCCTTAATAAAATAAAATAAAAATTTGTATGAGAAAGAAAAAGGAAAAAAAAAGAAAAAAAAAAAAAAAAAAAAAGAAAAATAAAAAGAGAGATTGTTCCGGCGATCGTCGATTACACGAAAACAACGAACGTACTTACAAAAAAATAATATTGTTTTCCTTTTTTTTTTTTTTTTTCTTTTGTCTTCAATTATTTTTTTATTCCTAAACGAAACGATTAGAAAAATCGCATTTGTATTGTTTTTTTCTTTGCTTTTTTTTTTCTTATTTCTTTTTTTTTTATTTTTTATTTTATTTTATTCTTTCGTAATATGTTTTCGTGAAATAGTCGTCTCGCGGTTACTCCTTCCTGCGAATAATACACGCAGGAACTTATTAATTTTTCTTTTTATAAATCGTACAACTATATCATTTCATTATTATTGTTTAATTAATGTTTCATTAGATTGTCACTCTCGTTATATTCGAGTTACGGCAAACAACGTTCAAGCCAAAAACTCGGTGCACGCGACGAGCGAGTGCATATTAGTTGCGTTTAAGGATATATAAATATATATATATATATATAAATATATATAAATATATATATATGTATATAATAAAAACGTACATATAAGCTTTTGAGTAAAAAATACGACTATATACATACGTACATACACACACATATATATATATATATCCTTGTGTATATAGTATGTGTATATATATATATACACATATATATGCATATATATATATATATATATATATATATATATATATATAAATATGTTTCTTTCTATAGTTTCATAAAAGAAATCTAATCTAAACACATTCTTAGCATTCTAATTGCAACGTTCGTAAAATATATTTTGCATTATTATTTTATTATTATTTCCCCTTTTTTTTATTTATTTATTTATTTTTTTTAAATAACTCGTACCAATATTATTTATTCACCCTTAAATGCACGTGATGATCGCAGAATTAAGAAAAAAAAAAAAAAACAAAAAAAAAAAACAAAAAACAAAAAACATTCAATACGACGTAGTTTAATTTGTAAATAAATTTAGTAAAGAAAAGAAAAAAAAAATTCCTTTCTTTTTTTCTTTTTATTTCTTCTTTTCTTCTACGAAATTTTTCAATGAGAAACGATAAATCATCGATTATAAAAAAGGGTTAATAATTATTAATTAATCGCGATAAAATTTACGAACGTTCCTTTCGAAAATAATTGCTACGATGCAAGCAAGCGAAGCTATGCGAAAAAATTGCGCATATAAATATATGTAATATATATCATAAACGAATGTACATATATGCGTAGGTCATACACATACATACATATATATATATATATATATATATATATATATACATATATATATATATGTGTGTGTGTGTGTGTGTATGTATGTATACACAATAGATCAGCATTTATATATATATATATAAAGAAATGTATAAAAATAAATAAACATGCGCATGCTGGATAAGCACGAAAACGTACGCACCGTGCGGCCACTAAAGATATGCGGCAGTGAGATATCTTTCTTTATTCGACCACTTCCATCGGTCGTAATTAATTTCATAGTTCTCCGTCGTTCTCTTAAAATTACTTTTATATATATATATATATATATATATATATATATATATATATATATATATATATGTATATGTATATAACCTATAATCGCGAAGTATCGGACTCGAGACGAAAGACGAAACGGCTTAGACAAAAAAAAAAAAAAAAAAAAAGAGGAAAGAGAAATAAAGGAAAAAAAGAAAAATATATATATAATATAATCGTTAACAATCTCGCTAACTTTTTTAATATCCTAATACTAATGACTCGTTTTATTCTTTTCTTTTTTACTTCTAATTTCTAGTATCTTTTTTCTCTATCGGTTTTTTTTTTCTTTTTTTTTTTTTTTTTTTTTTCTTGATAGGAAAGTTCGTTTACGGGGTACTCTGTCAACTACTTTTTTGTTTTCTTTTTCTTTTTTTTTTTTTGTAGTTCGATTTCGTTCGGCGAACCCTCTTCAATTTTTCCTCTCTAATATTTTATATAAATAATGATAATAATAATAATAATAATAATCGTAATAATAACAAACGCGATAGAGGGTTGGAGTAAAAAAAAAAAAAAAAAAAAGAAAGAAAAAAAGACACTGGGGAAAAAAAAAGAAAATGAAGAAACGGAAGGAGAGAAATGCGGCACATAGAAAACGACGTACGGTCACTACTTACTCATACAAACAGATATCAGGCCTTTGCTCTCTATACACTCATGTGTCAACTTGATGTATGTACATACGTACTTATGTATGTACATACGTACGTACTCTGAATACATTATATACGTGTCGCAGTGGTGGAATTTTCTGTTCCATTTTTATATATACTTTTGTTTTTATTTATTTTCCATCTCTGGTTTCTTTCTTTCTTTTTTTCTTTTTTTATTTGTATTTTTTTATTTTGTATCGAGACAACAAAAAACGATGGAAAATGTTACGAAACTTGGTTCATTTCCAATCGTATTAATTAATAATTATTAATTAATAATAATAATAATAATAATAATAATAATAATAATAATAATAATAATAATAATTTATTGGAAGCACACCACAGCAACAGTATTCTCTATCGGGCTAACATTCATCGTGGTTTGGCACCGAGTTTTTCGAAACAAAGGTCCAACGTAATCTCCTGGAGAATTAAATCAATATATATTCTCTCATTTGTTTTTCTTTCTCTCTCTTTCTTTCTTTTTTTTTTCTTTTTTTTTTTTTTTTTTTAACGACATTTAATCAATTTAAATCCAAGATCTCCGAAAGAAGATATCGTCAGACCTATGTGTTTCAAATATATCATACGTACGTCGCCTGTATTTAGGTAAGAATCGTGTAATAAGATCGATTATTGGTTACTGATAATATTATTCTTACGTTGATATTACATATATCAGATTTTGTATCACAATTAATTTCTATTTATTCAAAGTTACGTGATATATGTATGTATGTCCGAGAGATAAAAATTGAAAGAAAATAAAAATGTACATATGTAAAAAGAAAAAGTATATATATATATATATATATATATATATATATATCCATAACAAGAAAAAAAAATATTTTTTTGAATATATTTAATAAAAGTCTCGGTCGTTTCAAAACGATGGATTCATCTTTGGTATCGTTAGTTTTACTCGTTCCTTAGAAAGAAAGATAAAAAATGAAAAAGAAAAAAAAGAAAAAGTAGATCCAAAGATGCTCGTTAAAAATATTGCAGAATTTGTTATTTATACGGAAAAATTAATAATTTTTCTTTTTCATTCGTTTTTTTGATTGGCTCGAAAAAAAAGGAAAAGAGAAAAAAAAAGAAAAGAAAAGAGAAGGAAAAAAAATTAATAAAAGAAAAAGAAAAAGAAAAAGAAAAAGAAAAAGAAAAAAAACAAATACACGATCTCGTTGTACCTTTCTGATTCGACTTGTCGTTTTACTTACTTCGCACAAATTGACAGGCGACGTAACGCATTTCTAAATTTTCCTGAACGTAATCCTCTACAAAACGAATAATAATTATATTGCGACGTCTATATGAATTAGATTCGCCGATGCCTCGTCTCGTGTTACCGTTTCGCATATCCAATAGGAAGGGATCTTATACCCAATGGCGGATTATATTTAAAGCGTTATTCGAATACCATAAATCCTTCGATTCTTCAGAATAAATACGAACAAACGATTATGCCATAATAACAATAACAATAACAATAACAATAATAATAATAATAATAATAATAATAATAATAATAATAATAATAATAATAATAATAATAATAATCATAATCATAATAATAATAATAATCATAATAATAATAGTCATTCGAACAAGTCTATGACGCGTCACTTCTTCCGCGTATTACCCCTCCCCTCCCGAATCACCACCCATCCCACAATTCTTTTTTTATTCTTCGATTCATTTTTATTCCTTTTTTTGTTCTATTTTTTTTTTTTTTTTTTTTTTTCCTATTAAG
>NC_140816.1:6910000-6912500 GCF_050613455.1 Vespa mandarinia | reverse complement strand
AAGAAAGAAAGGAAGAAAGAATGAATGAATGTGGAATAATGATGATAAGGGTGGAACACGATGATGAATAGCAAAGCACGAAACTGTTGAATTCGTTTGTCATTCGTCGTCATTCGTCTTCCATCATTTTCGTTTTTCTTCTTTTTTCTGTTTTTTCTTTTTTTTTTTTTTTGTTATTGCAATCATTTCAGCATAGATTAGGAACGAAAGAAAGGGTAAGATCGAAAGAAAGGAGAAAATGAAGAAGAAAAAAAAAGAAGTGTTGACTTTGATAACTTTCTGTTAATCTATTTTGTTTTCTCTTTCTTTTTTTTTTTTTTTTTTTTTTTTTTTCATGATGACAAAGAGAGGATTGTGAAAGATAGGGACTGACGGATGCTTAATCAATTCGTACGATTGTTCCAAGCAACCCTTCGATAAGTATTTATAATAATTATTTGTGATATTATAAATTATGAAAAATGAATGGGCAAGTTAATCGTAAAGATTGAATTTATTAATGGAATTTAGAAATATGTAAGGATATTTTTCTTCTCTGATTCTAAGCTATCCTTGTTCTTCGCTAAAGTAACGGAAGGAAGATTAGATAGATGTATAGATGGATGTATAAAGAGAGAGATAGAGAGAGAGAGAGAGAGAGAGAGAGAGAGAGAGACAGAGAGATAGAGAGAGCATTGACTAAAAAATATCCAAAGATCGTGAAGGACGTATAAAAAAAAAGAAAAAAAAAAAGAAAAAAAAAGAATAAAATAAAATAAAAGACAAAAAGGAGAAAAGAAAGGGAGGAAAAAAAAAATTCGAATAAGAGAGAATACGAATGGGATTTTGAAATTGGGATTTTTGGGAAAGTTTGTTATACGGGAAGAAGGGAAATGAATTTGTAATGGTTTTAAACATAAAAGCGAAAGTGTTGGTTGGCTGTTAGAAGACGCTTTAAAATACGTCGGAAATGGTTCGTTTGGTGTGAAGGAGAATAGGCCAGCTAAATGAGAAGGTCGAAAGAGAAGGAGAAGAAGAAGATGGAGGAGTTAAAAGAGCAATAGTTCAGCTTGTTCGTAGTTCCATTGCATCGTAAAATACGCAAATAAACCGAAACTAGTCGGTAGTCGACTCGTCGTAGTTCAACGAGGCAAACTCAAAACAACTGGTGTAGGAGTTCGCAAAAGCACCGGGTTAAAGACTGTGTTATGGAACAGAAAAAGAAAAATGAAAAGGGGCTGGGAGGAAGGGTGAAAAGGGTTTAGAAAGGGGGGTTCAGAAGAAGAGATGAGAGAGAGAGAGAGAGAGAGAGAGAAAAGAGGGTCAAAAGAAGGGTAGGAGGAGGTGGTGGTAAAAGCAGACGACGAGGGGGTTCCTCGAGAGAGACCATAAAACTTGGTCGCGTCCGAGCGTTTATAACGAACGCAATGCGCGGAAATACGGCAGCTTAATCCCAGGGAAACGGCTGACACACAGAAATATTCCAACGTGACTTTCGTGCTTTAATCCATGGAGGACTTCTAGTAAAGCTTCTCTGCCTCTCTCTCTCTCTCTCTCTCTCTCTCTCTCTCTCTCTCTCTCTCTCTCTCACTGGTTCTCCTTTCTTTTTTACTCTCTTACTCTCTCGTATATATCCGACGTAGTAGTAACTCTTCGCATAAATTTACTATCCCCCGACGATCTTAAATTTATCGCTAGAAAGAGAGAACTTTTCTACCTCTCTCTTTCTCTTTCGTGCACATTGAATCGAAATGATATCGCGTTTATCTCTCTCTCTCTCTCTCTCTCTCTCTCTCTCTCTCTGTCTATCTTTTTAGCGCGCCATTGTAGAAAGAATTTTCATCTCAAAATTTAACCTCCTTTTATTATTATTATTATTATATATATATATATATATATATTTCTTTATTTATTTATTCACTTACTATTGTTTATTCTTTTATTGTTTTTTCTACATAAATTTTCCTATCACTCCGACGAAGTATTTTTTTTTTTGCATTCGTTAAAATGTAAAATGTTAAATAATATAATAGGAGAAAAATATTGAACGGTACGAGGATTAGATTATTCTTTTCTCTTCCCTTTCCTTGTTTCTTTTTTTCTTTTTTTTTTCTTTTTTCTTTTTTTTTTTCCTCTTTGTTTTTGTTATAAGTTCGTAAAAATCTCATCGAATTCTCTGCGCAAGAGTTTCCTTTTTATTATTGACTTTGATTTTTTTTTTTTTTTTCTTTTTCTTTTTTGTTCTTTCGACGATCGAGTCTATTACGAACGTGTTTTTAACTTCAAAACTTAGAAAACGATGTAAATGTTTTTTTTTTCTTTTTCTTTTTCTTTGTCTGTTTTTTTTCTTTCTGCTTTCTTTTTCTTTTTCTTTTTTTTTTTTTTTTTTTTAGACGCACATCAATGGCCGAATAGGTGTAATAAAATAACTGTAGAATTCCTATGTGTCTATTCGCGATAAATCAAGATAGTTCGGGACTGGCATGTGACTGTAACCTCCTATGTGACTATAATAAAACGA
>NC_140816.1:6897500-6902500 GCF_050613455.1 Vespa mandarinia | reverse complement strand
GCGTATATTTTTTCATGTGTACGAGTTTGTACGATCTTTCTTTCTTTCTTTCTTTCTTTCTTTCTTTTTTTCTCTCTCTCCCTCTCATGGTTTCTCTCTTATTTATTTTGGTCTAATTAAGAAAGAAGAGAGACCAATCGATTGTAGT
The DNA here is from genome assembly GCF_050613455.1 of Vespa mandarinia. NCBI lineage: Eukaryota > Metazoa > Arthropoda > Insecta > Hymenoptera > Vespidae > Vespa > Vespa mandarinia. The sequence continues at coordinate 6,902,352 of NC_140816.1, read as the reverse complement.
CACGACTTAAGACGTACCAACGAACAAAGCTTCGCTCGACATGTTCTGCAAAGAAGGCTTCAAAATTAAAGGTGAATTTGAATAATGAAAAGTCACAGTGGACATTACCTTCCTCGAGGCCTTCATCGCCGTCGCTCATCAATTCATCGTCCGAGCATATGTTCAGTACGTTCACTAGCATCTCTGTGACTGGAAACAAAAAGAAAAAACAGAGGAAGAAGGAGAAGATGAAGTAAAAAAAATTGAAAGGAAAGAAATGAAGAGAAAGAGATGTCAATTATATACAAAAAAAAAAAGAAAAAAAAAAACGAAAAAAAAAAAAAAGTAAGTAAATTTGCACTCGTGAAATTATTATTATTAATTTTTGTTTTTCTTCAATTTTTATTTTCTTCAAGTTTTGAAATTCAATTCAATTTACTTATTTATATTTTTTTTTTTCTAATTTTGTTGTTGTCGTTGTATTCGCCAATATATATTTTTACTTTTGAAAAAGTAAAAATTATTATTTGTGATATAAAGAAGAAGGAAAAAGAAGAAAAGAAAAAAAACAGAGAAACAAAAAAAGAAAATAGGAACAAAGAAAGTTAATTTTACCTTTTTCACCAACGAACGGTAAAGACCACGTAAAAACGTCCATAAAGTTGGGTAGCCAATATGGATGAGGCGAACAGTTGAATTGCCTGATGTTCATTACGTTATTTTCGTATTTCAATACGGCTGCCTGAAACAACAGAATTTTTTTTCCTTTTTTTCTTTCTTTTTTTTTTTTCTTTTCTTTTTCAGAGGAGAGAGCCGCTGATTCCTTTGATCAAAAAAAACCTTTTTACAACGTAATAATATATCCTCCCTTTCGACTTGAATTAATTCTTCATTTCTTTGTAATTTACATATTTTACAGCTGATTCTTTGCCATAACGCCGAATACTCAGATACACATTTCATTTATTAGTGTTATCTAGAAAAAAAAAAAAAAAAAAAAAAGGAAGTACAAATGAATAAATTATTTCATTTACGAAGTCGTCGCGGCCATTTCTCTCTCTCTCTCTCTCTCTCTCTCTCTCTTCTTTTTTTTCTTTATTTTTTTTTTACGAAAATCATTAACAATAATATTTTTCCACTGTATATAGATATTCGTACGTAAAAAAAAAAAAAAAAAAAAAACAAAATTAAAATACAAAAGTAAGTAAATTAAAATATAAAAGGGAATTAATAAATTTTCATAATTTGATATTACATTAATATACTCGATTGATATTAATTATTTTAATAATTTGATGAATAATTCAATTGCTTTTTATAAAATTGTTAAGTAATAAATTTTATAAGGGACAGAAAGAAAAATAAATTGTTATTAACGGACGTGACGTTGTTATATCAAATGAAAACTTTGACGGAGAAAATAAATTGTAAATTTGCTAATCTAAAAATTGCCATTATATTCTGATAATATTTATTACCTTAATAATCCATCGTATCAGCGATCGATACGTATATACCATTAGAAGCAAATTTTAAAGAGTAAAAGTGATCGATCGATTGATGCGCGCGCGCGTGCATGTATATGTGTGATAATAAATATATAAGTAAATAAACATAATTATCAAAGATATATGAAGGTAGTTGTACCTATATATATATGTATTATAACGTTATCGTAAGAAAAATTATGAAAATAATAAATAAATTTGATAGAACGAAAATTGAAAATTTGAATGATTCGTGAAATTTCTCTTTAATATATGAATTAATATTTATTATCTTTTAATAAACGCAATATGATTGATACTTACGTATTTAGTTATGCTATGTGACAAGATAAATTTTTAAAGTATATGAATTCGATTGATACGCGTGTATGCGCTAAATAAATAAATAAATAAATAAATAAATAAATAATTAAAATAATTTTTGAAATTTATTTAATTATAATCAGATTATAAATTATTATGGAAATCTGTTACCTTGTTGTTGTAAACGTCGAGATAATTAGGCGCACTAAAGATGGTTATTAGCGATGGGAAGCCCGTCGTTTGAGATTTTCGATACATACGATATCCCGCGTCCTGTGCCTCATGCGCTCTTATGATGCTGAGCAGATTATTGGTCTGCAGGAAGTCGCAACACGCGGCGTAACTGTAACATAGAGATTAGATAGTTTAGATAGATCGTTTCGAATTCCGACGTTCGAGAGTCCACCGGATATAGATGGAGAGACAACTTCCGAGTGTTTTCGATTAAATCCGAGGTCAAATGGAACGACAACATTTTCACGTGAAATGTATCATTTGCGACAAAATGACTGTGACCATTTCGAAAAAGAAAAAAGAAAAAAAAAAGAGAGAAAAAAAAAAGAGAAAAAAGAAAACGCTTTTCTTTCCACTTTCGAAATCGCGTTTTATTAAAATAATATTTAATATTACGTACAATTCGATTTAACACATGTTTTAGATAGGAATCTTTTTTTATCGATTTTTTCTTTCTTTCTTTTTTCCTTTATTTTTTTTTTCTTTTTTTCTTTTTTGCCCCTTTCGATTTCTCGTCAATTCTACGAATTTTGAAAATGTTCTAAATGGATCGCTTTATAATTTTTTTTTCTTTTTTTTCATTTCCTTTTTCTTTTCTCCTATACTCTCTCTTTTATTTATTTATTTATTTATTTATTTTTTTTTTTTATTAGAAACATTTAAAGCAACATATTACATTATTTCTAATTTTCATGAGTAATTATTATGAGAATATGAAATAAAGCCACGCCATTCTATCCCCCGTAAGATATTAATCCCGTCGATTTCGCGCGTATTATAAATTTATCTGAACTTTAACACTTTATATTTTTTTTCTTCCTTCCTTTCTTTCTTTCTTTCTTTCTTTCTTTCTTTTTTTCTTTATATGCACTTAAGTCTTTGCAAAAAGATATTAATTACATTCAACGTGATACGTATTATATTATATCTGAAATTTTTATATATTCATTTAATATATTTCAAACGGTGTCACGTACGTACGTCAAATAAAATAACAACAGAATTATTTATAAATGAAAAATGAAGATCGAAAAGAGTGAATGTGTATGAGAGAGAGAGAGAGAGAGAGAGAGAGAGAGAGAGAGAGAGAGAGAGAGAGAAAGAGAGAGAAAGAGGAATATAATCCTACTTTTAAAACTTGAATATTATCGAAGATCGAGATAAGAGAAACAATCGATTAATGGTATGAGATAAATAAATATCGAAGGAAGAAAATATAATTTAATAAGACAATATAATTTTTGAACGTAAGGGAATTTACTTTACTTTTTATGATCATTTTATAAGTTGGATAAAATTATTCGCTTGCGAGCTGACTTGCGTGCTCGTCACAGACGATAATAGTAATAACAGTAATAGTAATAGTAATAGTAATAGTAATAGTAATAGTAATAGTAATAGTAATAGTAGTAGTATTAATAGTAGTAAGACTGCTTGAGAGTTTTCGTCGATGGTTTTGCTTCTCTCATTCCTCTCGTCGTTATCAACCGTGTCAAAGAAAGACGAAACAAGTGAACCAGAAATTCAGAGAGAGAGAGAGAGAGAGAGAGAGAGAGAGACAGAGAGAGATAGAGATAGATAGAAGAGACCGTATAGTAAGCCGTGAAACAATTTCGACGTCTCAAAGTGTTAGTTTCGAACGTTTGGACGCAAAACTTCCTCCTCCTATTTGAGAAACTCTCAAGTCAGTGCTAACGTGTGTCAGGAGCAGTGGTTCTCAAACTACTTTTCAAATTGATTCTACGATAAAGTCTCTCTCTCTCTCTCTCTCTCTCTCTCTCTCTCTCTCTCTTCGAGTTTGTTTGTAGCTACAAGAAAGCTAAACGATTTTATAGAGTTTGCCTTTTATGGAACTTCGATCGACCCTATCTCCTTCTGTCCCCTTCCCCTTCCTCCTCCACATTGCCCCTTGCCTACAGTAAAACAACTAATCAAAGTAGTTAGGCGTAAACTATAATTTGTTAATTTTGTCTTCAGCTTTTCTCCATGTAAAGTGTGTCTACGTATTCTAGAGTGCATCTAGATGGGCATACACATATACATACACACATACATATATATATATATACACACTTATATATATATATATATATATATGTAAATGTAGATATATTGATTATAATCGCTAATTCAATTCGTACCTCATCGTCGGGATCAATTACAAATGCAAATAACCGACGATTTGTATTCAATGATAGTCGTATCGTTGTTAGTTATATATATATGTGTGTGTATCAGTATGCGATTTTCAAAACGGAAATATTATTTTGTTATGATGTCACATTGTATAATTCGTAAGTACGACAAGGAAATTATATCAAGTTGAAATCATATCCAATACAATAAATATCTATTTATGCTTGACTACGTAATATCCGTGCGTATATATATATATATATATATATATATATATATATATATATAATATATAGACGTATAAGTAACTATGTAAATCCTTCAACATAACAATTTTATTTTAATGATATTCTCTGAACGTTTCTGAACGTTACTCATCATTATTTTCATTATCACGTAGTTTCTAGGAATTTGTTAATTTTTTTCTTCTTTTTTTTCTTTTTTTTTCGATTCTCATTTTCTTTCCTCTTTTTTTTTTCTTCTTTTATTTTACACATTTTATATTTTTACGAGATCACAGATAATATCAGGAATGCGATGTAAGGATAGAAATGATTTCTTTTCTGATTTTTGGAGATTTGTTTTTTTTTTCTTATTTCTCTCTCTCTCTCTCTCTCTCTATCTCTTTTTTTTTTTTTTACTTCACGTCTCATCATCGATTTTTTTTTTAGAAACATTTGCTTTGTCATCGA
>NC_140816.1:6880000-6890000 GCF_050613455.1 Vespa mandarinia | reverse complement strand
ATCTAAAAAAAGAAAAAAGAAAAAAAAAGAAAAAAGAAAGAAGAAATAAAACGATCTCGATAATATATTTCAATAAATTATATTTCATAATCAACAATGTTGTATATATATATATATATATATATATAGATATACATTTGTTCTATCTTTCTTTCATTTTTCTCTTTAACCCTCTCTCTCTCTCTTTCTCTCTTTTTCTCTCTCTTTCCTTTCTGTAATAGAATTTGAACATCTTTTTGCCGTACGACAAGGAAAGAATGAAGCTATTCCAGAAGGAATAGTTGCTTACGACAGGAGAAATCGAGAAACGAGCGATTGGAGCGCGAGAGAGAGAAAGAGAGTGAAAGAAAGAGAGAGAGAGAGAGAGAGAGAGAGAGAGAGAGGGAGAGGGAGGGAGGGAGGGAGAGGAAAAAGAAAACGAGGGAAGTTACGTTTTATAGCGAATCGATAGAAATGGCACTTTTTGAAAAGCTTTACCCGACGACTTTTATAGCAAGTCGATCAAGAATTTATGGCAGAGAGAGAAAGAGAATGAGAGAAAGAGAGAGAGAAAGAGAGAGAGAAAGAGAGAGAGAGAGAGATAGATAGATAGATAGAAACATGCCTTCGTGGTTTGAAACGTTGAAAAACGTTCATCTAGCTGTAAGTTTTTCGAATAAAACGAGAAAGATCGGTCTATCGAGGATATCCCATAAAATAAGTTATATAGGTCAACGTTCTTAGTTGGCCTATGGCGACAGGACAACGGAAGTAACGACGGGGATACTTTATAGAGTTTTCTTTTTTTTTTTTTTTTTTCTTTCTAAATGTCTTCCTACTCTTCTTCTTCTTATAATCATCATCATCATCATTATTATTATTATTATTATTATTATTATTATTATTATTATTATTATTATTATTATTATTATTATTATTATTATTGTTGTTGTTGTTGTTGTTGTTAATATTATTTCTTTAGGCTTTATTTATTTATTTCTGTTTTTTTTCTCTTTTTTTTTTTTTTAAATCATTATCTCGACGAAAATTGTACGAAAATTTGTACGTAAAGGAAATATTTTGCATGAATTTATGATAAAATTTCAATCGCATATAAAAATTTATGTAAAATTTTGATCGTACGTATATACATGAATTTATATAAAATTATTTTATATAATAATTTTACATAAAATTTCAACCGTACACGGGAATTTATATATTGTATAATAATTTTTCCAGAAAAAATTTTTTTGAGACGTACGAGAAAATTTGTACACAATAATAATAATAATAATAATAATAATAATAATAATAATAATAATAATAATAATAATAATAATAATAATAATAATAATAATAATAATAATAATATATTAAAATTTCTATAAAATTTGAATTATATAATAAGAAAATTCGTAGTGAATAATATTTTAAAATTTATTATAAAATAATTTAATCATAGGCGAATAGAATATTCATATGAAATAATATGATAATAGTTGAAACATAAAATACGTAACTAACGATTATTAGTTGCATATAAAAATTTATCTACAAAATTATTATTATTATTATTATTATTATTATTATTATTATTATTATTATATGTATAAGTCGAAGTATACTACTAAAGATCGTAAAATTCTGATTAATTTGTTCGAATTAACAGAAGAAATGAAAAAAGAATGGAAAAAAAAATTTCAATTAAGAATAGAAATAAACGCGATTTCGTAATCAGGAAATTAGATGGAAAAGAAAGAGAGAGAGAGAGAGAGAGAGAGAGAGAGAGAGAGAGAGAGAGAGAGAGAGAGAAAATGCGAAAAGGAGTTAGGTTTTGTACGAAGGGAATGTAATTTAACGGGACATCCAACAGCTCATCTGCTTAATGGCTATGTTTCTCTTCTCTCTCTCTCTCTCTCTCTCTCTCTCTCTCTCTCTCTCAGATTATAATAAAAAATTAAAAAAAAAAAGAAAAAAGACAAAAAGAAAAAAGAAAAGAGAGAGAAAAGAAATATTGAAAAGAAGAAAGAGGAAGCGCAAAAAGAGAAAAAAGAAAGAAAAAAGAAAAAAGAAAAAAGAAAAAGAAGAAGAAAAATTAATCTCGCATTCTCAATCTTCTTCCAAGCGTATTTTCTAAGCGCGGACCTATTCTGAGATTCGTGATTGCGATCTCGCGAATAGAAAAAGTATATTTTGAATGGAGAGATCTTAAGAAATATGAAAGGAATTAGAGTAAAGTGCAAAAAAGGAAAGGAAAGAAAAAAAGAAAAAAAAAAACAAAGAAAAAAAATGCGAGAGCGAGTGAGCGAGAGAAAGAAAGAGAGATAATCACGATGGCGATTAAACTGTAAACGATCCTTTTTTATTCTAGACATTGTTAGACGATTAGAAAATGTTTGATAAAAATTTCTCGTATAAATTCGTTTCAATCGAATTAAATTATTGCATTAAAACAATTCTTTATGTAATCAAGAACAAAGATAAATAAAGAAATAGAAGTTGTTTTTACACCGTGTGTGTTTTTAGAAATTACATCGCGAGTACGTTTAGAAATTTATAAAAAAAAAAAAAAGAAAAAAAAAAGAAAAAAAAAAGAAAAGAAAAAAGGATTCTCATCGATCCTTCATCGATCGAATTTTTTTCACGGATATTATTTATTAAATGATTAGTAATTAATTATTTTATTCGAACAGTTTCTAGTATTAGATGTTTAATTTAAACAAAACAAAACAAAACAAAACAAAAAATTAGAAAAATAAAAATAAACGAAAGTAAAAGAGAAATGAAAAGAATGATAGAAAAAAAAAAAAAAAAAAAAAACAAACAAACAAAGAATTAAAAAAAGCAATACAAATATTTTACGCGGGTAAACGATCAAAGTCGTTTTGATTAAAATTTCAAAAATCAATTAAATTTTCGAACACTAACTTTAGAGATCCTATTTTACTTTTTCATCAACTTTATATCCTATATATCCTATATATATATATAGGAGAATGGAATAAAAATAAAAAGAAAAATGGTAAAAGAAAAGAAAAGAAAAAAAAAAAAAAGAAAAAAGAAAAAGAAATATATCGCCGATCGATAGTGTTGATAAGTACTATATAAGTAAGATTAAGAATAAATTATACTATAGTGAGCGGCATAAAGCGTGACCCTCATTAAAATTCCGTTTGGTAAGTTCTAACGATCAAGTGCATACTGCACAAGTACGACATAAGTGGGTCTAACGTTTCAACGTAGCCAGTTAGAATTTATTTAACTCGCTATCGTCCGACAATCTAATCGTGGCCATTATTTATTAACGGGACTTTCTAATTAAGAGAGAATACTAAGAATAAAAGTACATTTAATAATAATAATTATCAAATTTTATATATATATATATATATATATATTATAATTTATACAAAATTATATATAAATTTTGTAATAAATTCTTTGTATATACATACGTATATATATATATATATATATATATATATATATATATATATATCTATATATTTTTTTTTCATATAATAAATATATTTTTTTTGTATCACTTTTTTCGAACTCACAAAAAATTTTTTTTCTTACATCTTATATCATTACCACATTTATATTAATATATTTATAATTATTAAATTTCTTTAATATAATCATCATCAAGTACAATATTTTCACGTCAAAGTTTTCATCATCATTAAAAATTATTTTTCTAACAACAAAAAAAGAAATGAAAAAAGGAAGAGAAAATGTAAAGAAAAAAAAAAAAAAAAAAAAAAAAAAGAGTAATGGAAATAGAAAATTAAAAAAAAAACTTTTCTACGAGCATCGATTAAATGCCATAAAGAAGATGGTTCCCTTTTTATCCAACCCATTCTTTTTTCTTTTTCATTCAGCAACAACTAGAACAACACAATAACAACAACAACAACAACAACAACAACAACAACAACAACAATAACAACATCGATGCTCGGTTATATTAGGAATATCAATTAACGACCGGACGATTTAATTAGCCGCTAAAGTGCTAGCCGCAAATGCACGATTTTCCAATGGCAATATTCCCATATCGAACAATGAGAGATCGCACAAATACATACATACATACATACATACATACATACATACATACATACATACATACATACATAGATATATACATAGATATATAGATCTCGAATTCGGTAAAGTTGAAATTCATCGATAAAGACCAATTCAAATCAACGTGTATATGTGTGTGTGTGTATATATATACGTACAAATGTATGTATGTATGTATGTATGTATGTATGTATGTATGTATGTATGTATGTATGTATGTATGTATGTATGTATGTATGTATGTATGTAGATGAATGTATATGTGTGTAGATTTCTGTACAATGCGATTTCCTATAAATTATCGATGCAAGAATCCCATATATATATATATATATATAATTCAATTTATGTTCTTGTCGAAACAAAAATATTCTAATATTATATATGAAAATTATATAGAATTAGATCTGTTATTATATTATCAAATAATATTTAAACTATTTTTTTAAATAATATGATATACAATACTATGATAATATAAATTGTACTATTATAGTATTCCAACTATACTATATAAATATTGTATATATATATATATATATATATATATATATATATATATATCAATAAATATTCAATTGGCCAATAAATAATATCCAAGTTTTTATTTTTTCTTATATAAATAAATTATATTAGTGATTTATATTAATACTTCTGAGAGACATTTTGACTATCATTAATATTTAATATAAATTATCAATGTCCTTTATGTAGATATTAAAATAATATAAATAATTTCGACGTTATCTATTGGCCAATCTAATAAATAAATAAAATAGAAAGAAAGTGATATATGACGAATAATAAATAATGAAAATGTGATTTTCAACATATATTCTCTCTCTCTCTCTCTCTATTTCTCTCATCATCAATCAAATGAATAAATATGACATAAATACGTTTGATTGGTTAATTAAAAAAAATTTCGAGTGTCCTAATTTTTTGCACTTTTTTTTATTAACTTATTTATGTTACACGAGCACGGCTGTCAATTTCATTTCTTTTTCTATCATTTAAAACATAACTATAAATAAATAAATAAATAAATAAATAAATAAATAAATAAATAAATAAATAATAAAAAAAAGAGAAAACAAATTTTAAATTTACAAATAACTTTTTATATTCGAAGGATGTGATCGGCAAGAGAGTCCAATATGAATTTATTAATATTAACGATAAAATAGATAAAGCGTTCTTTTTTCTCTCGAAAAAAAAAATCAAAAAAAAATAAAAAAAAAAAAAAAAAGAAAAAAAAGAAAAAGAAAATTTAATACTGAGCGAATCTCTTTCCTCGTAATAATACGTTTCTACGAGGTTGGTCTTATTTATCTACGATGATCTCTCGCGATATATAATAAGGGTGGCGACGTAAAGGATGCGGTTGCGGTACGAACAAGGTTGACGGCAGCTTTAAAGTAGCGAGTATGGTGATGAGGGAGGAGGGGTGGTGGATAGGAGGAGTGTGAGGGTCGGGATATGAGGGTGGGGGGTTGGTGGGAGTGATAAAGGAGCAAGGACGTTGGTACTGTTTCCTGACCCTTTCTCGTCGTTGCCATTTGGTATTCATATCGCTTAACCACACTAGCAAAAGCCGTTCTTCTTACAACGTAGAACTATGTGGAATAATACATGACACAAGTAACCAAGGAGTGGGACCGAAGGTTGAAGTAAGGGGAAGGGGAAGTGGAAGGGATAGGATAGTGGTAAGAGTACACAGGATACAGTGGTGTGAGGGTTGTTACGCGAGGGTTCAAGAGTACGTCTGAAACCACCCCTCTCATAAATATTGTATACATCATGGCGTCCCTCAGGGCCCTCCTTCTTTTCAAGATATTAGGAGAGAAAGAGAGAGAGAGAGAGAGAGAGAGAGAGAGAGAGAGAGAGAGAGAGAGAGAGAGAGAGAGAGAGAGAGAGAGAGAGAGACTTTGACTGTAAATGAAAGTTTCTTGATCGTCAAAATAATATTCACCATACCACCATACGTTTTTTTGATTTAAATGTTCATCTTTTTATTGATTATATTATATTTATATTTTTCTTTTTCTTTTTTGTTATTACTTAGCTTTGCTTTTCTTTCTTTCTTTTTTTTTTCTTTTTTTTATTGGGTGCATACGTGTGTGTGTGTGGGGTTTTTTTTTTCTTTTTTTTCTTTTTAACTAATGTATTCTCTCGTATTTTTTTTTTATGTCGTGTAATATTAGATTGAATTAAGTCGGATGGTTTTATTATGTAAATACTTATATATCTGATTGTTCGTTAGTCTTTTATAAATTACTAATTATTTAATTTAGATAATTAAAGAAAAAAAAATTTCTTTAATTGTTTTAACTTCCGTTGGTTTATAATTAATATTAATCTTTCTATAAATAGAAAATAAATAAATAAAATTATGTTTAGAAAAATTTTCATATATAATAGTATAATAAGTTTTACTTATACATGATACACAATTATAAAATATGAATTTTTATTGATTATTATCAAAAGCGTAAATTAAAATCTGAATTATTATTATTATTATTATTATTATTATTATTATTATTATTATTATTATTATCATTATTTTTTAACTAGACGTAGACAAGTCCAATCGAGTGAAATTTGAATATAATTAAATAAATAGCAATATTGCCAACCATTGTCATAAGATATATGATTTCTATCGTGAATGTGAAAGGGATGGAAATGTATTGGTAGGATGGAACGGGCTGAGGGTGAATTGAGGGTGAATTGAGGGTGAATTGGGGGTGAATTGGGGGGGTTAGTGAGTGAGTGTACGACGTTACCTTGTATAATATACATATAATATTAGAAGTTACTACGTATAATTACTTTCGAATAATTAATATTTCAAATTAATATCGGTGATATTTGGACATTTCGACTCCGAACCGTTTCATTATTTATTTCTACATAATTTAAATCTCCGTCAAACATATATATATATATATATATATGTTCTTGTACGATGAATATTTTATCAAATGCGATCATTGTGCTTTACGTGTGAGTTTATATGTGTGAAAATTAAAAATTATCCGTTTGAAAATATTTCGATGAATAATTAATATAATAATAATAAAAAAAATAATAATAATAATATAATAAAATATAATGCATTAATAATGTATCCGTTAAACAATATAATATTATTATTAGATATGCGAAGGTATGTATATAAATTTAATCGAACAAATTGACAAAGCGATAATTGATATTAATTCTTTTTTCTGTTTTTTTTCTGTTTTTTTTTTCCTTTTTTTCTTTTTTTTTCTTTTTTTTTTTTTTTTGCTTTTTGCTTTTTGCTTTTGCTCTTTACAATTTTTTATTTTTCGTTTGGAAAAAGAAAAAAGGAAAGAAAAAAATGTTTCGAATATATTGACCGTTCGTTCGCAAAGTTTTCACACTTTTAACGAGAGCAATTAATTTAACAAATAGAGTTAGTAATTTTAAATGTGAAAATAAAAAGAAAAAGAACACCGATTTGAAAAAAAATTTCGAAAAAGCATATCGATTGAATTTTTTTTTCTTTTTCTTTTTTTCTCTTTTAAAACACCCAACCAACCTCACCCACATAACTCACCATATAATTATACATTATATACTACGTATAAATAATTTATACATATACGAAATATATTAATAATAATAATAATAATAATAATAATAATAATAATAATAATAATAATAATAATAATAATAATAATAATTCAGTGTCTAATTTACGCTTTGATAGTAACAAAGATTCATATTTTGTGTGTGTGTGTGTGTGTTTGTGTTCGTATGTGTGTATATAAAATAAAACATAAGTTATCGTTTATAAATAAAATCAATATAATACAATATATGAAAATTTTAATTAACATAATTTCCATTGAATTAATTCTTTATTCACACTAACGTAAATAATTGATAATAAAAAAAATAATTGTTTTCGTATTATTTATTAAATGTTGAAAATATTATTATTTATTATACGTTACAAAATCATTCTCGTAGGTTTCTCTCTTCTGATAATATTTTCACTCGAGATAGAGAGAGAGAGAGAGAGAGAGAGAGAGAGAGAGAGAGAGAGAGAGAGAGAGAGAGAGAGAGAGACAGAGAGTGAGAGAGAGAGAAAGAGAGAAAGAGAGAAAGAGAGAGATAGAGAAAGAGAGAGAGAGAGAGAGAGAGAGAATCGATAGATAAATTATCTCTATTCCTCATCTATCTTCATATATATATATATATATATATATATATATATATATATATATATATATATATATATATATATATTTATGTCTATGTATAATACACATATCTTTCTCTATCTTTATATTATTTTTTTTTCGCTGTTCATCGAGAAAGTCGAGAAGTCCAGTCTTTTGGAAAAATGATCGACCCTGGGAGCGCTCGTGTTGACGGAAATGGGTTACGTGGCAAGAGCAATAGCTCGTTATCTGCTTGAACGAGCAAGAGTAGTAGCGCAGCATCTTCAAGAAGAGATATATAGCTCGTCCAAACTCGATTCCAACGACTCCGATCGAGAGTCATTTAGCATTGGCACGCTCAATCATCTTTTTAATTTTCTTTCCCTTCTCCCCATCCCTGTATTTTTCTTTTCTTTTCTTTTCTTTTCTTTTCTTTTTTTTTTCTTTCTTTTTTTTACAATATTTCATTTTCTTTCTCCGTGCATGTAATATTTTATTCCTTCATTCTAATTATATGTATACCCATATATATATATATATGTACATTTTCTCTCACTCTCTCTCTCTCTCTCTCTCTCTCTCTCTCTCTCTCTTCTCTCTCTTCTCTCTCTTTTCTCTTTTCTCTTTAATTGTAATATTTAAATTTCTTTTTTCTTTTTTTTTGTTTCTTTTTTCCTTTTTTTTTCTACTTTTCTTTTTGTTTCGAACGTAAAAAAATTTCAATTTTCTTTTTTCTCAAACAAACGAGTCGAATGGTTAAACTCAATTAGAAAAGATGTAATGTTAAATGATAAATATTGCCGTTTTATAATATTTTATAATAGTATCTCGTAAGAGTTTGTGGGAGGGAAGGGGGAAGGGCATTTTTTTTCTCCTTCAAAAGAAAAGCTTGTAAGAAAAAAAAAAAATATATATATATATATATATATATATAAAATCTTTTTGTCATATTTATCCACAAGATATTTATATATTATTACTCATTATTAACTAAGAGAATAATTAATTTAACGTTTTACACGCTTCATCTTTGTGTGTAATTCTCTTTTATATTGTAAGGATGAACGAAGAAAAAAAAAGAAAAAAAAAAGAACAAAAAAAAGAAAAAAGTAGGATCGAACCGTGAAAATGATACGACGATAAGAAAGGATAAAAATAAAAAGACAAAGAGAAAGAGTAAAGAAAAAGAAGAAGAAGAATGAAAGAAAGAAAGAAAGAAAGAAAGAAAGAAAAAGAAAACAGAGATAGATGACGGAAGAATTAATATTGCATGATAATGCCATAGTGAAACATTTATCTTAAGAAAAAAGGACAAAAAAAAAAAAGAAAAAAGGAAAAAAAAAGGAAAAAAAAAAGGAAAAGAAATTAGTATTTGCAATGTCTAACAATAAGCCATCCTTCTCTCGCATGATCCCTAACTCCATTCCATCCCATTCCACCCCAACATCACCCTATATTCATTCCCATGATAATCAACGTGTTAAGATTGCTATCATGATCTTTCGTGAGCTTCGATCGCACCAACGTACATACATATATACGTACGTGTAGCCTTTTCGTGAAATAGAGAGAGAGAGAGAGAGAGAGAGAGAGAGAGAGAGAGAGAGAAAGTGTACAAGGCGATCAATTTAATAGCATCGCGATAGCACGAACTTGGGTCTATTTAAAGCATCGTTTCTGCATACTATAAGCCATCGGTCGCATAAATCGCATCGTTCGTTCTGATAAAA
>NC_140816.1:6870000-6875000 GCF_050613455.1 Vespa mandarinia | reverse complement strand
GAGAGAGAGAGAGAGAGAGAGAGAGAGAGAGAGAGAGAAAGAGAACAATCGTTCGTATGGATCATCTTACTCGATAATCATCATAGATTATTTTTTATATTAATATATGTGTCGTTTTGTTGTTTTCTTTGTCGTTTTTTTTTTTTTTTTTTTTTTAAGATAAAAGTTGAGATTATATATACAGATATTATTTGTATATAATATATCGATGAATAATTATTGGTTTATTATTAATTAATTAATTAATTAATTAAATAATCAATGTAATTCAAAATAAGATATTAATTTAATTACAATTATTATTATTATTATTATTATTATATATATATATATATATATATATATATATATATATAATATTATTCATTATTTAATAATATTTCTTTCTCTATTAAAATAGGATTAAAAATAGGATTTGAAAATAAAATTTAAAATAAAATTTAAAATAGGATTATTATTGAAAAACAACCATTCTCGTTGATTAAATATCATCGTACATGATCGGATTTTGTTCGTAGATGGATTATAATTTCTTTTTTTTTTTTTCCATTCTTTCTTTTTCTTTTTGTCCTTTATTCTGTTTTTCTTTTTTTTTTTCCGTTTTGTTTTGTTCTTTTTTCTCTCGTTCGCTCTCATATCATTTAGTTTTGTTATTCTTTGTGGCTATAGTTTCTATTTTTTTTCTTTTTTTTTTTTTTTTTTTTTTTTTTTTTTAATAGTAAGATAATTATAACGTTCAATGACGTTGAACAGACAATCTAAGTCCATTGTAACCAGAGAATTTCAGAGATAACATCTGCGGACAATGCATGGACTCAGTTTAATCCGTTCCCAAGCGTGTTAACCTGTTCTATGCGGCCATTTTGGGTATGTCAGTTCAGTGATTATTACATGTTATTGTTATAATTATTATTATTATTATTATTATTATTATTATTATTATTATTATTATCATTATTATTATTACTATGCGATCTTGCGCAGCGGAATGAAAGCTTTTTCATTGAAGAAATTTTAAAGTCAGATAGAGAAAGAGAGGAAGAGGTTAGACGAGGAGAAGGCTATAGATGAAAACATTTAATTAATTCTTTCGAATACAGCTACGATACACACACACACACACATATATATATATATATATATTTATTAATTTATTTATTTATTTGTTTGTTTCTTTATTTATCAAAAATTAATATTTTCTACGTAAAGTAAATAAAAAATTGGAATAGATATTTTTTTTGTTTTGTTTTTTGTTCTTTTTTGTTTTTTGTTTTGTTTTTAACGTCTCTTTTAACGAATCTTTAGATGACATTAATAAAGAAACGATCTAATGAATTAATTCCGTTCACTCGTTAGAATATATTCGATGATTATTGCGAATTGGTAAAGAAATAAATGTAAATAAAATAGTAATAGAAAAGGCAGAAGAAGAAAAAGAAAATGATGTATGATGAGAAATAACTCACCTTACGTATGTCGTCCAAATTGTGTATTTCCGGCGACAGACCACCGTGGACACAAAGAAACTGTTGATTCATGAGGGCTGCCAATGGTAAACAATCGAACGCATCCATACACGCATCGTATACCCTTTCTGAATACTTTATTTTACCTGGAAGAAAAAAAGAAAGAAAGAAAGAAAGAAAGAAAGAAAGAAAGAATCGATAAAAAATTTAATTACAATTATTTATAACACTGGGCCATCGTTTTATTACGACGTTTCAATGGTACATTTATTTTATTTTCTTTCACTTTTATTTTTTCTCCTTTTTTCGTTTCCTTTTTTTTTTTTTCTTTTTTTCCTTTTTATAAATATCCCAAAGAAACAAGAAAAAAAAAAAGAAAAAAAAAAAAATTATATCAAAATGGCGATTTATTTGCGGAAAATTTATTTCGATTTACAAGAAAAAAAAACAAAAAAAAAAGAAAAAAAAAAGGAAACCAAAAAAAAAAAAGAAAGAATTATTTCCTCGCACATTATTCTTCTTAAATTATAATGAATATTGATATAACCTTATTTTTTTTTTTTTTTTTTTTTTTTCTTTTATTATTCACATAAAATTGCATGTAAATAATGGCATATAAATCGTTGATATAAATTATAAGCAAGATTTTTTATTTTTTTATTTTTTTATTTTTAATAGAAACGTTTAAGAAGAAAAGGACAAAAGAAATCGTAGGGAAAATTGTTACGATAATAATAATAATAATAAAAAAAAAAAAAAAATAAAAAGAAAAAAAAAAAAGAAAAAAAAATCTTTTTTAAATCATATCGTTATCCTTATATATACATATATACATGTACAGTAAATAACATAATCGCATTTATTTAAACTGATTAACACGGAATATATTCATCGAGCCCTCTTGACTTTACCACGCGATAATGAAAAGAATCTAGGTCAATCGGTAATCGATACCCGTAAATAAAGTCTTGTCTTTCGGTTAATTCGCCGTTTGTTGCTTAATTGCGATATCAATTAACACGGGTAATGAGAATATCCGTGGTTCTGCAAGAGATGCCGTAATTGGGCCATCCTCTTCGTTCGATCTTACGTTGTTAATCGAAAGATTGAATCCTCGTTTATACATAAATACGTAAATACATATATATATACATAGACATATACACGCAAATACATAAATATATACATACGTACATATATATATATATATATATATATATATATATGTATGTATGTATGTACGTAGATGTATACATTAGTAACATACACATATGTTTAGATAAGAGTATTAAATTTATATATCTATCCACTTATAATTATACATATAGATAATATGTATAATACATACATATATATATGTATATATATATATATATATGTATGCATGTGTGTATGCATGTTTGTATGCATGTGTGCATGCATGTGTACTTGCATGTAGGAATTTCAAGAAATTCAGAAAAACATAGGATTATTTGAGGAAAGTCATTACATTAATAGAAATAAATTCAAAATTAAAATAATTAATTGAATGTTTGATTTTTACATATAAAAATAAATATATATATATATTTATATATATATATATATAATTAATTATTTCATTATTCTTCTAAACAAACAATTTGGTTATCGTCGTTATATTATTATGTCCTTGCGAATTTGTTTAATTTTCGCTATTAATATAAAAATGTATTTCGTTGAAAATCTTATTCTCTCTTTCTCAAAGGAAAACAAAAAAAGAAAGAAAAAAAAAAAAAAGAAAAAAGGAAAGGAAAAAAAAAGAAAAAAAAGGAAAGAAAAAAAAAAAAAGAAAAAGAAATAGAAAAACAAAAAAGGAACACTAGAGAATATAATATTTTCTTTTGACAAACATTTCTTCCGTAGAAAAAATAAAAAAAGACGACAGAAAGAAGGAAAGAGAGTAAAAAAAAAAAAAAAAAAAAAAAAAAAAAAAAAAAGAGAGAAAAAAAGAGGGAAGCAAAAAAAAAAAAGAACAATATGATGAAAGCGCAAAAGGATAAAGGACAAGTAATAAAAAAAAAAAAAAAAAAAAAAAAAAAAAGAAAAAAGAAAAAACCGTCTCCGTAATTTTTTTTTCAACGTTTTATCAAAACCTTCCTAATAATGACTCTTTTATGGGATGAATATTTAAAGGTTGCGTTGATTTTTCGGTATGAGTTCAAACGAGAGGTGAGAGAAAAAAAAAAGAGAGAGAGATAATAGGAGAAAATAAATGAAAGAAGAAGAAAAAAGATTTGTTTTCTCTCATCACCACTCGATATTAGATTCGATGTATCTACTTTCTCGTTCGTGTCAAGATAGAAAGAGAGAGACAGAAGGAGGAAAAGAGAGAGAGAGAGAGAGAGAGAGAGAGAGAGAGAGAGAGAGACAGATTGACAGAGAGGAAAGAGCAACAAAAAAAAAAAAAAGAAAGAAAAAAAAAAGAGAGAAAGAGAAAAAAACAGAGAAAGGAAAAGATAAATATGGACATAAGCTGTGTTCCGGCATTTTCTCGAAATGACGTGGGAAGAGTTTGTCCCGTCAATAAAAGAGAAAGAAAACGAAGGAAAAGGAAAAAAGAAAAACAACAAAGATAAAAAGAAAGAGACAGAGAGAGAGAGAGAGAGAGAGAGAGAGAGAGAGAGAGAGAGAGAGAGAAGAACTCAGAGAGAAAGGATAGGAAAAATAAAAGATCTGTTGGATGGTAAATTCGAGCAAATTGATGTTATTGATATTTCGGAATACCACTCGAAATCTCTTAGATATTTGGAAAATGAACATTTTTCTTCTTTTTATCTCCGAAAACTAGATATTCTTTAAATAAAGAAAACGACAGAAAGATAGAGAGAGAGAGAGAGAGAGAGAGAGAGAGAGAAAGTGTGTGTGTGTGTGTGTGTGTACGCATTTCGTGTATCCTCGATACGTGTCAAATGAACTGCAGTATATAAGCAATGATAACTGGGGCGTACAAACTGTGGTTAGAAAGAGAAAGAAATAGAAAAAAAAGAAGGAAGGAGAGAGAGAGAGATAAATAAAGAGTAAAAAGAAAATGAGAGTAAAAGAAAATAAAAAAGAAAAAGAAAAAAGAGAGAAAGAGAGGCAGAGAGGGAGAGAGAGAGAGAGAGAGAGAGAGAGAGAGAGAGAGAGAAAAAAGGAAACTCGAGCAAGAGTTTTTTCTCCATGTTCTTCATCCCAACCCCCCCTCCTTTACTTCCATCCTCCGGACTTCTACCTACTTAGGTAGTGGGGGTTAGCCCCCACCCACGGCAGACAACCCCTGTCTCTTTTATATCCACCCCAAAGCTTCTTCGTCTCGTTCGGTTAAACGAGAGAAATGTGAATCGATGTGACGGTAAACGATGATTAAAAACGAGTAGAGTGGTGTCGTTCGTAAAGGCATTTTAGTTTAGTCCGGGCGTTTCTTCCTTTTTTTTCTTTTTCTTTTTTTTTTTTTATCTTTCTTTTCTCTCCCTCTCTCTCTCTCTCTCTCTCTCTCTTTCTCTTCGAAGTTAACGCAGTTTTTGTAGTATTCGC
>NC_140816.1:6852500-6865000 GCF_050613455.1 Vespa mandarinia | reverse complement strand
CTGCTACTTAATTCACTACGAGTATACATCTGCTTCCATGTATGTTTATATATATATATATATATATATATATATATATATGTATAATACATACATATGTATATATATGTATATATGTATATATGTGTATATGTATATGTATATATATATGTATGTATATAATACGTATTTTAAATATGTATACGTGAGTATGTGTTTTAAATGCATATATCTGCATATACATTTTAAGTGTACGTGTATATATATATATATATATATATATATATATATATATATATGTGTATGTATGTATACGTGTATTTTACATGTATAAACTCGTGTATGAATTTAACAAGTAGATATATATAGATATGTATATGTGTACATATGTATGCGTTTTATGTGTGTGAGCGAGAGCGCAGTCCAGGGACAAATGTTAATCGCCCGTTATGCCTATCGGTGCGAAAGACTTTTTCCTAATCGATCGATTCTCTTTATAGCTGTGTATGTGTGTGTGTATATATATATGTTTGTGTGTGTGTGTGTGTGTGTGTGTGTACGTATGTGTTTTCTTTTTGTTACAACGTCACTCGTTGCATCTCTCTCTCTCTCTCTCTTTTTTTTATTATATTACATGTTTTTATATGTCTTTTTTTTTGTTTTTATTTGGTTTACTGTGTATTATTTTATCTTTTTTTTCGTTTTTTTTTTCTCTTTTTACATTTCCAACACAATACCCATTATATTTTTATTTTATTGACTATATTATATGTTATATAATAATATATAATACATAATATACGTATGTATGTATGTACGCATACGCGTATATATATATATATATATATATATATATGTATATTTTTTTTTTTCATTTATATATCGAAATATTTCGTAGAAAAATTGAAGAAATTAATTTCGACCTATACACGTACGATCTCGAATATTCTTCTTGTTCTTCTTCTTCTTATTTTTTTTTTTTTTTATTTTATATATTAATTTCATTACACAAAGTGTATATTTCATTGTAAATTGCAAATACTTTCTCATATATAAAGTATATAAAAAATGTATAAATGAATTAAAATATATTTTAATTATGAATTAATAACTAATCGATTGAAGAGAAGATATATAATTCGTTCTCGAATATAAAGGCGAATTATTCAATCACATATACATGTATACATATATATATGTGTGTTTGTGTGTACGTGTGTGTGTGTGTGTGTGTATGTACATACGTGTATACACATATATATATACATGTGCATACATATATATATATATATATATATATATATATATATATATATATATATATATATATATATATACGTCACGCTACTTGGAATATTCTAAAATTTATGGAATATACGTGTTCTACGAAGTTTACTTATGTAGAAGTAGATCAGATTTGTCAAAAACAAGTAACCAACTTCGAAACTAAGTTCTGGGATGTTTAAAGATGGTAAGAATAATATAAATTCAGTGACGAAACTACTACCGAAGAAAATCGATTTGTCTTTCGTATACCAACAGAATCGATATTTTTTTGTTTTCGAACGACGAAAATTTTTTTTACTCTCTTTTCTTCCGTTTTCTTTTTTCTATTTTTTCTTTTTGTTTTTCTTTTTTCCTTTTCTCGTAGTAAACAAGTATAATATAAAGTAATTAGTAATATCTATTATATTATGAACGAGTAAAATGTATATATAGATATCTAGTAATCTAGATAATTACGTATTAAGAAATTAATATTAATGAATAATATAATATCAGACAATAATATGGAATATATTACTTACATTCTTGTTTAAATGTGAAGTATTCCGTGAGATGACGACACTCGTGGTTACCTCTGAGAAGGAAGAGTGTGGTGGGATGGCACAGTTTCAGTGCCCACAGGTACAACACGCACTGCAAATAAAATATAAAAAAAAGAAAAAAAAAGAAAAAAAAAAGATAAAATAATAATTAAATGTCAAGTCGAAATTTAAGAAACGATCGATTCTATCTGCACATAATCTTTGTGCATATTAATAATAATAATAATAATAATAATTATTATTATTATTATTATTATAACTGTAATAATAATAGTAATAATAATAATAATAATCAACTGAGTTATGAATTAATTTTCGTCATAGCCATTTTCTATTCTGAATCTCTCTTTCGTTTTATGAATTGTCGCAGACATAATTCTCCGAGGGTTTTACGTTAAATAAATTTTCGTTTGTTCTTTTACCTCATAAAAAAAAAAGAGAGAGAGAGAGAGAGAGAAAAAGAGAAAAAAAGAGAAAGAGAGAGAGAGAGAGAGAGAGAGAGAGAGAGAGAGAAATTATGTCGCTGCGAAATTGACTTATCGGCGAACAAATATGTATCGTTAAAAATTTTCTTACGATAAAAATTCATCATACCGTGGATATATGTATAATAAAATAAAATCAACAGTATACAAAAAATACAACAAAGTCGTTTGTTGGAATATATATATATATATATATATATGTATGTATGTATGTATGTATGTATGTATATACTTATGGATAGTCATACATACATACTTACATATATAGATACGAGACAATTTTTTTTTGTCCCTCTATGCATCTAACAATGCGCAACGCCATTATAGAGGATAAATTAAATGTCTCCGCAAGAAAAAGAAGAAAAAGAAAAAGAGAGAAAAAAGAAAAAAAAAAGAAACAAAATAGAGGAATGGTAGAGACAAATTTTTGTCGTTTGCATTATTGCAAAATGTATAAGACGCAATAGAATATAAAATACAAAAGACAAAAAGACGAACAGAGAATAAGAGAGAAAGAGAGAGAGAGAGAGATAAAGAGAGAGAGAGATAGAGAGAGAGAGAGAGAGAGAGAGAGAGAGAGAGAGAGAAAGATAAAAACGAATGATAATGTCATACGTTTGGCACGATAAAACGCATTTATATTCGACGATTTCCAACTAAAAAAGAGAAACAGAAAGAGAAATAGAAAGAGACATGAAAAACAGGGACATGAACAGCGACAGAGAAGCTACATATATCGAGCATTAATAGGTAACCAAATATCAGCAGCAGCAGCAGCAGCAGCAGCAGCAGCAGCAGCAGCAGCAGCAGCAGTAGCAGCAGCAGCAGCAGGAGTAGCAGTAGCAATTGCAAGAAGAAGAAGAAGAGTAGAGCACGAGGGCACCGCAATGCGCAATTGCGCAAAACGTCCCGTGACACAGCCACATGACTTCTCACGAGGTGGTGAGACGCCTTGGCAGAGAGAAAAAGAAAGATAGAGAGAGATAGATAGATAGATAGATAGATAGATAGATAGATAGAGAGAGAGAGAAAGAGAAAATTAGAGAGAAACATACACATATTTCTTCTCTCTCTTTTTCTCTCTCTCTCTCTCTTTCTCTCTTTCCATTTATATATACATACATATATCTCTTCCTCTCTTTATGCGTAACCCGATTTCCAAGCTTTCGAATACAAATGGTGAAAGAGAGTAAAAAAAATAGAGAAAGAGAGAGAGAGAGAGAGAGAGAGAGAGTGTGTGTGTGTGTTTATGTTTATGTGTATGTATATATATAAATATATATATAGATAGGTAGATAGATACGTATATACAGTCAAGTTCATTTTTCGTTAGGTCGTCGGATACGATAGATACGCATGCAACATACGTTGCATGAAAATCAATGCAAATGTTATCATCACATGTAAGTGCTTGTATATGTACATACATGTATACATACATATATATATATATATATATATATATATGTATGTATATATATATGTACTACGAAACCAGTTCACCAATCGTGCCAAGAATTTACGAAACTCGGTTAGTAAAGTAAGAAAGAAAGAAAAAGAAAAATAAGAAGGAAAAGCAAAGAAATAAATAATAAAAGAGAAATAAAAAAAAAGGAGCAAGAGAAAAACAAGAGTTCATAAAAAAAAAAAAAAAAAAGAAAAAGAAAAAAAGAAAAAAGAAAATTCGTAGACGTTCGTCCAACGAGCGTCCTAATACAATTTTTAACTTTAAGAGCTTTTACGTGCTTAAAATGTTATTATTCGTTCGTTTTGACTTGATTGTCGATCTAATTTGAATATGAGAAAAAAGATAAAAAAAAAAAATAAAAGAAAAAAAGGGAAAACTAGAAATTAGAAAGAAAAATGTCAAAGTTTTTCTTTACGAAATTAATTATTGAAACGATTTGAATCGTGATAGTAATTACGACGGATTCGTGCGACGAAGTAACTTTTCTTTTTTTTTTTTTAATATTACGACAAAACGACGAGTTTTATAATCGACGAAGAATTAGGAAAAGAATCAGAAAATTAGGAATGAAGAGAGAGAGAGAGAGAGAGAGAGAGAGCTTTCGACGTCGGAAAATATTTTTTTCCCCAACTTCTCGAAATCGATGGAATTTTTTAATCCGTTTATCGGATCGGAATTTTTTTTCTTTTTTGTTTTATATATTTTTTTTTCGTTTCGTTTCGTAATAATTAACGAACGGATAATAAAAAAGATTAGAAATTTCGAATTGAATTGAGTTCGAGGTTGGATCAATGTTACCCGTTCTTACGAAATTACTCAATTACCCCCGTAATAGCATTGAAAGTTCAAACGACAAAGTTATAATTCTTTTACCACATATACTCTTTCACGATCGCCGACAAATTGGAACATATATATTTCAAAATTGAAACGTGTACAAAATCTATCTAATGTAATTTGTCGTTCTCTCTGTCTCTCTCGGTCTCTCTCTCTCTCAAAAAAAAAAAAAAAAAAAAAAAAAAAATAGAGCAATTGGACCATTACAAATTTTCGCAAAACAATATTTCCCCACAAACAAAACAATAATAATTCAATATTCAAATAACAGAACCAAGGACAAATTTGAAAATGTTAGAACACTTCGAATCGGAACGAGTCCAAAGTCAAATATAATTTATCATTCTCTAAAAAAAAAAAAAAAAAAAAAGAAAAATAAAAAAAAAAAAAAAATAAAAATATGGAGCAATTCGATTATTATAACTTTCGAAAAAAGATCTTACAACAGTAATAATTCAAAATGATAATAATTAAAAATTAAAATAACGTTAATCAGCCTTACTAATATTATATATCTTTTCTCTTTATGGAAAACCAAAAGAATTTGATCTATATCGTAGACCTAAGAAAAATATCATTCTAATATGTGTGCGTGTGCGTATATTATATATAGATATACATGTACACACATACAGATATATACATATATATATATATTTACTCACACACAACAAACAAACACACGCACTCAGACATATATATATATATATATATATATATATATATATATATATATATATATATATAATATTACGGTAGGCAAAAAGGATCATGCGAAAAGTTGACTGTACTCGTAGTTCGTTGAGAATCGATATGAAATGCAGCCCATCTTTTATTCATAGCAATGTGTACGGTTGCGATACGAGCTTGAGAAGCAATGTTGTTGGTGTCGTGGATATTAATGCAGGGAGTGCAGTCGACGTGTGTGCATACCCACCCATCTACACATATACCCTCTCTCTCTCTCTCTCTCTCTCTCTCTCTCTCCTTCTCTCTCATATATATATATATACTCGAATATACATACACGTAGATATACACACGCACAATATTCACTCACTCATTCATACTTACTCATGAGTGCACAAATACATATGCCCGCATATATATATATATATATATATATATATATATATATATATATATATATATATAGTATCACGACCCACAACACTCCATATCGCGATTAGGTCGCGATCGTTGAGGCATAATGCAAGCGTGCCTTTACGTATATAACTAACCAGACAATACTCTACCCTTAGAGATTATATATCGATATATCGTTATTGTGTCGGTGTCACGCGACAATAATGAGCCAGTTACGTATTTCATTTTCGATTGTTCAAATTTTAAAATAATAATAATTTACAAATTTATTAATATCGTAGATTTCCTTTTTCTTTTTCTTTTTTTTTTTTTTTTAAGTATCATTATTTATTTATTTATTTATTTATTTATTTATTTATTTATTTATTTATTTATTTATTTATTTAGTTATTTATTTATTTATTTATTCTTCATTCTTTTTCAGGTTTTTTCTCTTCTTTCCTTTTTTTCTTTCTCTTTCGTTAGATAAGAAAAAAACCAGACGCACGGTTTATCGTCGAACAAATCGAAAATTTCACTTCTAATATCTAGGAGAATAAAAATTTATTCCTTTTTTTGATCGTTCATATTTGTAAAAAGAAATAAAATAAAATAAAAAAAATAAAAATAAAAAAGAAAAAAGAAGAAAGAAAGAAAGAAAGAAAGAAAGAAAGAAGGAAAGAAAATATACAAATCGTTTAAACTTAATTTATCTACCCCTCTTTTACATATCCTTTTCTTTTTTGTAGAAAATAATAAAAATGAAAAAGAAAAAAAAAAAGGAAGAAATAAAGAAGAGATATATTATAATTTAATGTCATTTAAAGATTGACGTTGTAACATTATGATAAAGACCATTAGTTTTTAAAGATTGCTATTCATACACACACACACACACACACACACAAATAGAGAGAGAGAGTTTAACTTCCAAATTGTGTTACAGGAATATGAATATAACTAGACGTTTTAAATTGACACATTAAAAAAAAAAAAAAAGAAGAAGAAGAAGAAGAAAAACAAAAAAAAGAAGAAAGAAGAAAAAAGAAAAAATAAGAAGGAAGAGGAAAAAAGAAAAGAGAGAGAGAGAGAGAGAGAGAGAGAGAGGAGAGAAAAAAGGATTAATTCAAATTCGATGAATTAAGGGATCCCTCCTGGCGGGACGGAGTTTTTCCTCTCGTTTGATTTTTTTTTTAATGAATTAATTAAAGTACGAACAAAGGAACAGGAAAAGAAAAAGAATGAGAGGAGGATTGAAAGGGAAGAGGAAGGAGTATTGGTTGGTTGGTTGGTTGGTTGGGTTGGTTGGTTGGTTGGTTGGTTGGTTGGTTGGTTGGTTAGTTGGTTAGTTGGTTGGTCGAGAAAGTGCGGGCGGGGGTAGTGTGGGAAATACAAATGAAATGGTTCGTTAGGATACGATGGTAAGGGATGGGATTGAGAGGGGAGGTAAAAGAAAGAAAGGGAAAGGGAGGAGAAGGAAATGGGGAAAATGAAAAGGAAGTTTTGCATAGTTACGACTCCATTGTATTAAATGGCTTTCTTGTTTCTCTACGAATAAACTCCCTTGAACGATAAGAAAGAGAAAGAGAAAGAGAAAGATATAGAAAGAGAGAGAAAGAAAGAAAGAAAGAAAGAAAGAAAGAAAGAAAGAAAGAAAGAGAGAAAGATACAATTGAGATGTAAAGGAAGATCCGTTTGTTGGATTCCTTTCTATGTGAAACTATGTCGATTTTGTGATACTAAACGAGATTTTCGTGAAGAAAAAGGAAAAAAGAAAAGAAAAATAAAAATATATATATATATATATATATATATACATATACATAACGCGAAGATTATTGTTAAAAGGAAAAAAAAAAAAAAAATAAAAAAAAAAGAAACAAGAAAAGGAAAGAAAAACGAAAGAGTAAAAGAAAGAAAAATTATCGAACGATTCACGATCATTATTAGTTTGTTTGTTTACTCTCTACTGTTCATCCCATCCACCCACCACCCACCCCCCTTCCCCTCTACGATACCTTCAATACGCTTCTCTCTCTCTCTCTCTTTCTCTCTCTTTCTATTTTTTTCTTTTTTTTTTTTTTTTTTTTTTTTTAATTCCAACGAACAAGTTCACGATATCGTTCGTGATGAAATCATTTGTGAAATTGTTTCGTGAAATTGTTCGAGCCTAAGATAACAATATTTATTATCAGGATCCAAATGGAATTTGATTGTTTAACTATGCGAAAAAATTTATTATCAATAAATCGATCGAGGGCAAATGAATTAAATACTTGTGGTTAATGTTATAATGAATAAAAAGAAAAAAAAAAAAAAAAAAAAAAAAGAAAAAAAAATAAAAGTAAAAAGAAAAACAAAAAGATAAAAAAGAAAATTCTTTATTTTTTATAAATTATTTTCGATAAGGTAAGGTCGCCGCATAAATAGATTTAATACTCGTATTTAATCTCGTAAAAAAAAGTTGTAGTAGTAGAAGAAGAAGAAGAAGAGAAAGAGAAAAAAAAAAAAAAGAGAAAATAGAACGAAAAATAAAGGAAACCAAAAAGAAAAAAAAAGAAAAAAAAAAAAAGAAAAGAAAATGTAAATATTACCAAATAACGTTATATTTCTAAAATTTGTAATCTTAAATAAAACTTGTAATAAAAAAATTTCAATTGATAAGAGAAATAATACTATTGCGTTAGATATCGCAAAATTAATATATTTATATCTCTTTTGTTATAACGTTCTAATAACAATGAAAAAAAAAGACGAAAGAGAAAAAAGGAGGGGGTGGGAAGAAAAAAGGAACAATGGGAATATTATTGCAAGAGTAATAATTATTAATTAGGTCGAAGGGGTAAAAAGAAAAAAAAAAATTTTTTTTAGGGGAATTTTATTAAACGACGGTAGCATAAAAATCGAGAAATATTATATTAGCGTTAACGATCGAGAACATAAATTTTATCGTATACAATTTGTTTATAAGAGAAAAGTATAAGTATTATAGTTTAAGTGGGATTAGATACGTAAGTAGATAAATACAAATACAAATACATACACCCACACACACACACATATATATATATATATATATATATACATATAGACATGTATGGTGAGTAAGTAAGATGCAATGCATAATACTTAAAAATATATATATATATATATATATATAATTTATTATCTTGGCAAGAAGACAGTGGTTTATGTCTTTTACTATTGGCGAGAACTTTCAATCCCACGTATGTAGATGGTAATCTTAATGTTTCAAAGATATTTTACACTGTGCCAGATATTTTCCAATCTCTCTCTCTCTCTCTCTCTCTTACTCCATCTCTTTCTCTCTCTTTGGCAAACCATTCGACAAATAATAAATCCACATGTTTTTTTTTTTGTTTTTTATTATAGAAGAAGAATACGTTCATTTAACCACATTATTTATAACCAATGTATATCATTGTTTAACATTTCTAATCGTTATTGTTCCATCTAATATAATTTATATATCTATTTACCTACCTAACTATCAAGCTACCTATTTACTTACCTACCTATTTATCTATCTCTAGTACAAAATACGATATAATAAAACCTATATTATCTTACAAAATAATCTAACTAAGTATGTCCTTGTATCTATGTTCTACGTTTGACTTTTATAAATGTGTTACTTTGAAAAAGCTCAACGATGCGATAAACAATCCCTCCCTTTAACATTCTATAATTATTATAGCAATATCATATTCTTGTCTCTCTCTCTCTCTCGTCTCTCTCCCTCTCCCTCTCTCTCTCTCTTTCTCTTTCTCTTTCTTTCTCTCTTTGTAATAGTATTTATGATACACCAATTTTTCTTAATATTTTTAGTCAAAGAAATTCGTTCAATTATCCTAATTTTGTCCTTTAGTTAAAATACACCTAAAGGAATACTTCGAAATTGTTTTCAGAAAGCTACCTTACACTCTATTATCGGATTATTTAGACCGTCGCTAATAGAGTCTCTCTCTGTGTGTGTATGCGTGTGTGTGTGTGTGTGTAAAATTTGATTAAATTGTAATATACGAGAATTAGGAAATTTCAATTAATTCTTCGAATTAAAAATCAAAAATCGAAATCTGTTCCATTATTACATTTGATCTTTAATCCTTAACAAGAGAGAACCTTTTTTCTTTTTTTAAACCTCATTAGAATGTACACATATATATAAATATATACATATATATATATATATATATATTTTCTTCGTCAATTTAGATTAGTTAGATTGTTCTACGAAAAAAAAAAAAAGAAAAGAAAAACAAAGAGTACGATTAAAAAAAAAAAAATTTTTTTACGATCGTTTCCAAGTGAATAAGAAGAAGAGGGATGGTTGGTTTAAGGGTAGCTAGCAAGAGCTAAGTCACCCTTCGAATCAAGCCAATCCTCTTTTTCTTTCCCTTTCTCTTTCCTCATCCCTTACCCTGCCCTTATCCTCTCTCTCTCTCTCTCTCTCTCTCTCTCTCTCTCTCTCTCTCTCTCTCTCACTCTCTCTTTAAAGGTTCTCGATAGTCTTCGTGTCGTAGATAAACCGACCGACCGTGGAATCAGTGAAAGATTTTAGCTTCCACACGTAGTATATAGTAATAGTAGGGGGGATAGAAGAG
The DNA here is from genome assembly GCF_050613455.1 of Vespa mandarinia. NCBI lineage: Eukaryota > Metazoa > Arthropoda > Insecta > Hymenoptera > Vespidae > Vespa > Vespa mandarinia. The sequence continues at coordinate 6,854,691 of NC_140816.1, read as the reverse complement.
GAGGAAAAGGTAAAAGGAGGAGGACGAGGAGAAAGAGGAGAATGAGGACGGGGTGGAGAACAAGGAAGAGGAGGAGATGGAGAAGACAGGGGAAGAGGTTTTCGGTCTCCGGAGAAATCGTTCAAGCATATTGCGGATAGAATATCGATCCTCATGGTAGGATCTACTTGTATCTCTCTTTCTCCCACCTCCCCCTTACCTCTCACTCTCTCTCTCTCTCTCTCTCTCTCTCTCTTTCTTTCAATATATCTATTTTGTTCTAAAACTCATTCCTACTTCTTTTTCTATTATATAGTATATATATATATATATATATATATATATATGTATGTATGTATATAGTATAGTAATCACATAGATCGAGAGTCAGGGATAATGTCCTTCAAAAACGAGAGGCAAACTCTATTCTTCCTCTTGGTAGTGTCTTCTAGATTGTACAGGGATAATTCGAAAATAGGATCACCCCTTGAGAAAAAGCGTATCGAAGCGTAGAAAAAAAAAAGAGAGAGAGAGAATGACTATGTCCACTCTCTCTCTCTCTCTCTCTCTCTCTCTCTCTCTCTCTCTCTCTCTCTCTGTCTGTCTTTATCCCTATCTATCAATGATTCAACATTCTTCCCAATAGCCATTTATAATATCGGTTAATGCCAATCCGCACAATCTCTCTCTCTCTCTCTCTCTCTCTCTCTCTCTCTCTCTCTCTTTTTTTTTCTTTAAAAGATTCGACCTTTCCATTGTGCTTTGTAAAATGGAAAGAAAAAATGGAGGAAAAGAAAAGAAAAAAAGGGAAGGAAAAAAAACCTGGCAAGAATTTTTACGACATGAAACGAGTAGAAAAGAATCTCGTAAAATGATAAAGAGAAGTGATAGGTTGGTAGTAAAGATAGAGATACGAAGGTTAAGATAGATAGGGAGCTTTTCCTTGGGAGGAGGGTGGGACGGGGAGGGAGACGGAGGGGGGAAAGTGGATGGGGCGAATCTTTTGTATAGCGAGATTCGTTGAAAAGATTATAAGAGAGATAGATAGAAATTGAGAGAGAGAAAGAGAGAGAGAAAGAGAGAGAGAGAGAGAAGTAAATAAGTCAGATTGATCGTTGAGATCGGATTATTATGCGATGATCGTTTTGTATTGAATTCTTGAAATTCTTTTTTTTCTTGCTCTCTGTCTCTGTCTCTGTCTCTCTCTCTCTCTCTCTCTCTTTCTATTTCTATCTATCTTTCTCTATCAGTCTCTTTGTCTCTTTCAATTTAATACACTTCTTCTTTTTTTTTTTTATCTCTCCTTCATTGATTATTATAATGAGTTGGTCCAAAAGAATAGTCCCTTGGGTGGATCGAAAGTTCTTAAGTGACATTAATAATCAATTACTCTCTTTACAGGAAACACATTCTTTTCTTTTATCTTTTTTCCCTTCTGTTTATCTCTTTTTTCTATTTCTTTCTTTCTTTTTTCTGTTTTTTCTTTTTTTTTTCTTTTCTTTTTTCTTTTTTCTTTTTCTTTTTTTAAATTCGCAAATAGGTTCGCAGGTAATAAAATTACGAAAGGAAGACAGAAAAAAAAGAAAAAGGAAGAGAGAGGGAGAGAGAGAGAGAGAGAGAAAAGTTGATTTGAAATGTTTCGAAGAAAAAAATAAATAAATAATTAAACGACGAAAAAAGAAAATTAATAAATGAATGAATGAATGAATGAATGAATGAATGAATGAATGAATGAATGAATGAATGAATGAATAATTAATTCTTAAGATCAATTTGGAAAGTTTCAAAGAACAAAAAAAGAAAAGGGAGAAAGATAAGAAAAATGCAAAAGTAATTTTTCTAAACGAAATTTAATTCGACAAAATTTATCTCTCTTTCGGTGATGGATTTTGCTGAGTATTAGAAAGAAAAAAAAAAAAAGAAAAAAAAAAAAAAAGAAAAAATAAGTTAATAAATAAACAAATAAATAAAAGAGCTTTGCTAGTTCTTCATTATATTTATATTTTTCTAGACATTACTTTTAAGCGTTAACCATGCGATTGATTTTCGGAGAGAAAAAGAGAGAGAGAGAGAGAGAGAGAGAGAGAGAGAGAGAGAGAGAGAGAGAGAGAGAGAGAGAGAGAGAGAGGGTAGAGAGAGAGAGAGAGAGACACACAGAGAATTTTCAAAGAACACTTTGGATCGGTAACACGGTCCGACGCAACCTACGCTC
>NC_140816.1:6832500-6847500 GCF_050613455.1 Vespa mandarinia | reverse complement strand
ACTGTAACAAAAAAAAAAAAGAACAAGAACATTTTATTTTTTTCTTTCTTTTCTTTTCTTTCTTTTTGTTTTTGTTTTTTTTTTGTTTTTTTTTTTCACTTCGTTTCGGTAGAAACAAATTAAACATCCCATAAATATTTTTGGAAGGAAAAAAGTGGACGAAAAAAAATGTTTTTCTCTTCTTTTTTTTTTTTTTTTTTTTTTAGATTAGCACTTTTTTCTTCTCTTTTTGTTTTTTTTTTTCTTTTCCCTTTTTTTTCGGTAGAAACAAATTAGCCACCCTAATAAATATCTTTCAGCGTACTGAAAAAGAACAAGAGAAAATGAGAATTCTTTATTCTGTTTTGCATTTTTTTTTCTTTTTTATTTTATTATTTTTTTTTCTTTTTTTCTTATTTTTTTTTTTTGATAACACGTTTCTCTTCTTTTTTTCTCTCTTGTTGGAAACGAATCGGACCATCCCATGAATATTTTTGCACGCATATCAAGAGAAAAAGATAGAAATACAATTTCTTTTTTCTTTTTTCTTTTTTGCCCAGTAATAAGTAGCACTGTCTGTTCTTTCCCTTTTCTTTTCCTATTCTTCTATTCTTTTTTCTTTTTCCCTTATAGAAACAAATTAGCCGGTCTATAAATATCAAGGTCTTTTCTCTCTCTCTCTCTCTCTCTCACTCTCTCTCTCTCTCTCTCTCTCTTTTCTTTTTTTTCTTTTCTTTCCTTAACCCACCCTTAATCAAAGAATATGCCCCAACTTTACTTAGTTACGATGTAAAAGAGATAAAGCACGCGATCTCAAAACCGTTTATTCTCTCTCTCTCTCTCTCTCTCTCTTTCTCTCTCTCTCTCTCTCTCTCTTTCTCTCTCTTAACGTTTAAGACGATAAGAAATCTCTCTTTCTTCGATTAATTTAAATAAATTAACTCTAACGACGTTACACATACATAGAGCATATATACACGTACTTATATACGTATATATGTACATGCATACATTTGCTATGTAATAAAAAAATTTATTCCGAATTTTTAAATCTATTATAATGAGAATTGGGTTTAATTATATTTAAAGAGATATTGGATTTTCTTCTTAAAATTTGTAATTTTAATGAGAAACATTTCTCGTTGTTCGGTGTAAAATAATCTTTTAGATAAATACTATATTTATATATTTATTAAATGTTATAATATATATATATATATATACTCTATTAATTTATTTTATTTAACAATATTAAATAATTAAATATTATTAAAATTTTAACACATGACTTACATTATATATATATATATATGTGTGTGGGGGGGGAGGGGGGTAAGTGTTTGATTAAGTAGTACAATAAAATCATTAACCTATGAATTTAACGTATAAATGATTAATAATAATATTAATTAAAACGTTCAACATAATAATCAGATATGAAGAATTTCTATGAGAAAATAAATTTAACGAAATAGAAATATTGATATAGAAATTAAAATTATAGATATTTTCATTTCTAAAGATATTTTCTGATGAGAAGTTAAAATCAAAGAGACGTAATTAATTGAACTACTATTAATAGACTTGATGTATCGGCTATAGGAGCTTTGGTAGTCCACGAGTGTTGATAAACTTGTTTGTAAATGTTTCAGAGACGAACTACGCTTTCGAAATCGAGATAGATAGATAGATAGATAGATAGAGAGAGAGAGAGAGATAGATAGATAGATAGAGAGAGAGGGGGAGAGAGAGAGAGAGAGAGAGAGGTCATTCGTAAAAGTTTAAGTTTTCAAAGGTGAAACACGTTGATTAGAAATTCGATACACTGTTCTCGTTCGCATAATAATTTTCTCAGGATCGATCGATCTATCGATCAATCTATTGCTTATGCAATTATAAGTTATAAACAAATCTGTGTTTCTCCTTAGAGATAATACGACGAAACGTGATTCGTTTATTATTTCTGTAAATCTTTTGAAATCGTTCTTATCAAAAATTGTTACAATTTTTTTTAAGTGTATCCTTCTTTTTTTTTTTTTTTTTTTTTTTTTGTTACTTTCTTAAATAAAGGAAATGTACTCGTTATAAATTGTACGATGTGACTTCGTTCATTAATTCCTCCCTTGAATCGAAGATAATCTGTTGATTTATGAATAATAATTTATGAATGAAAATTTTCATAAAGAAATATTACTATTATTTTATATATATATAAATTTATTTACTTTTTGTTGTACGTGTTTCTTTTCCTATCGCCGTTTAAAAGTAATCAATTTTCATATTAACGAATTGCACATTAAATGAATCAATTATCATATAAAATAATTTATAATTTATTCGTCCCTTGATTAACATTTATTCATTAAAAAAAGAAAAAAAAAAAAACCATCAATCTATAAACCGATTTTTCATTATGTCATTTTATTTATATTAATCGATGTTCGAACGATTATTTAAGAAAAAAAAAAAAAAAGAAAAAAAAAAGCATAGTAAATGCGTATATCCCCATTCAAAAAAGAGATCGAACAAATGGGTATACAAATAGGCAAGACGAAAAGGAGGGAGAAAAAAGAAAGAAAGAAAGAAAAAGAAAAAGGACAAAAAAAAAAAAAAAGAAAAGCAGTAAAAAAAAATACATCGGAAATTCGTCGATGTTGATTAGAATCTAGTTAAGTGACGAAAGATTTGTGGTCGGCAAAGTGAATTATAGTAAATTGAAATAATAGTTATAACAGTTGATTGAGAGTATCTTACACACGTATACACATATACATACATACATATATATATATATATATGTATATGTATTAAGTATATACATGTGTATATGCACGTGTATAAATACATGCAAGTGTAAGCACATATTTATATATATATATATATATATATATGTAATGTTTGTGAGTAGATGGATGCTTATGCGTACTTCAGTAGTATGTATATGCATATATATGTTTGTTAGTACATGTATGTGTATGTATACATATATGTGTTTCTCTCGTTTGAGAGAGAAATGACGGAAACATAAGAGGAAGACAGAGAGAGATAGATAGACAGAGAAAGAGAGAGAGAGAGAGAAAGAGAGAGAGAGAGAGGGAGAGAGAGAGAGGATCTAATCGGTTGTACTTGAAGCTATCCTAATTGAATGCCAATCTCTAATTCCCTTGAAACGTCCTAGCAATCCGTTTCCAAAGCTCACAAGGAGGATTCTTATTGGTTAATTCCTTCCTATTCCTAATTGTAAGCTCTATCTCTCTGTATCTACTTCTCTATCTCTATCTCTCTCTCTCTTTCTCTTTCCCTTTCTATTTGTCTTTCTCTATCTACCTATATATATAGGTATGTATGTATGTGTGTGTGTGTGTGCATGTATATATTTGTCCTTTATCTGTTTAACTTATTAAGAGACGTTTCTCTCGAGGAAACTCTTGGCACTCTTGATGTCCGAGACATGTACTAACGATTATAATCAGTGATAATAATTAACTCGACCTTTCATAACGATATGCCATCGGCTATATAGATATTATGTGTATGTAAATATTCGTATAGTATAGAATGTATGTATGTATATATGTAGGCATGTAAGGGTGAGTTCAAAAGGGTTACTAATTTTTTTTTCTTTTCTTTTTTTCTTCCTTGTTTTCTCTTAATTTTTTTTTTTTTTTTTTTTTTTTTTTTTAATATACCTACAAGCACCTATATATAATACACGTTTATTTTAATATTTCTTTTTTTCCCCCCCTCTTACTACTTCTTTCTTTCTTTTTATATAATTTTTTTCTTTTTCTTTTTATATGTATGCATATATATACATATATATATATATATATATATATATATATATACCATAAATATTTAAAAATTATCATAGTATAATAATAAATAAATAAATAAATAAATAAATAAATAAATAAATAAATAAATAATATCAAGATTTCTGCTTATATAATATAAATACATATACACAAGTATATAATAAGTACATGTATAATTTTCATTTTTTATTTTAACATATCCATATGAATGTATATGGATAATGGTGCTAAAGTCTTTTAGCTAGTCTTAGAATTAGAATTCCATCAAAATGAAAAAGAGAAAAAATAGAAATAGAAAGAGAAAGAGAAAGAAAGAGAGAGAGAGAGAGAGAGAAAGAGTGAGAAAGATATATATTGTATATATAGATGGATAGATAGATTCGTCTTGCAAGGATTCATACAAAAGTTGTCGAAATAGACAGGATCGTGAAGTTGTAGGGTGGAGGGAACGGGCGGGTGGGCTGTCGGGGAATGGGGAGGGGCGAATGTGCGTTTGAAGTTCATTACTCACACTGAAAACAATCTATCTGGGTCAATCGGGGGTGAGAACTAAAAGCTGACAATGGCGGTTTCACTTTGTTAAAGGGAAGTCACGTTGCGGAACGTCCATTTATACTTACACGGGATTATTATCTTTTTTTCTTTCTCTCTCTCTCTCTCTCTCTCTTTCTTTTATATACATAAACACACACATACACACACACACACACACACACACACACATATATATATACATATATACAGGCACGCATGAAAATTCAAAAATTCACGCTTAACGAGAGTTTCATTAAGTATAAGGAGAATACGCGTAATTATATCGTACAATTAGTTCATTATTATTATTATTAATTATTTATCCTACTATTTTACTATTATTAATATTCAAAGATTTCGTTTATATTCTTTTATAAGGTGAACGAAAAAATTTAATGATAATATTCCAATGAAATTTTAATTCTCATCGTATGTCGCGTTTTGTATTATCGTATTATATATCGTAGAAATAATGTACACGTAAATATCACGTTAGTTATAACTATATATATATATATATATATATAGGCTTTTAACGTTGTCACGACGAAAAGATACTCGACTCGTTGATAATTTATTTTTCCTTTCTAGAAAACTTCAAGAAATGAAATATATATATGCATTTTTCGTGTTTTCCACTGTCTTCTTCCTTTCTTTCTATCTTTTATTTTTTTTTTTTTATTTTGTTCTCTTCTTTTATTTTTCTTTCCTTTTCTTTCTTTCTTTCTCTCTTTCTCTCTTTCTTTCTTTCTTCTTTCTTTTTTTTTTCCTTTCCTTCTTTCTTTCTTTCTTTCTTTTTAAAGCATCGTTCGCAATCTAACTCCTCTCGTAACTTTTCTTTTTATTTTTCTGCGATAAGAGCATTTAAATTAATATCAAATAAAACTTTTACGAAAAAAAAACAAAAAAAAAACCCAAGAACTTTTGAAATTGGCTCTGATAGATATTGACATATTATTATTTTTATATATATATATATATATATATATATATATATATGTCTGTGTGTGTATGTGTGTAAATAATATTAAAATTAATTTTAACAGACCAATATTGATATATTAAAATGAACTATATAATTATGATTATATATATATATATATATATATATATATATATATAAATGTTACATATTAAAATAAAAATTTAACGTTAATAAATAAAATTAATATTATAGGAGATAATATAAATATAAATACATGATATATTTAAAATGAAACGTCTTATATTTAATTAATTATTTATTTACTATTTAACTCTTAATCAACTACTTTCATTATAAAATTTCTTTTCATTTACGATATATAAATAAAGAAATAAAAAGAAAAAAAAATATATATATATATACTACAATACATATATAATATTATTTTATTTTTTATTGTCTTTTTTTAATTTACATATATATATATTTATAATATATAATTTATAATATAATATTTTACTTTATATTTATACTGATTCATTTTAATTTATATACTTTCGTGTCTTCCCCTCTATCTGCCATCCTCTCGCTTCACTCTCTCTCTCTCTCTCTCTCTCTCTCTCTCTCTCTCTCTCTCTCTCTAAAAACTTGTGAAAGGAAATGCAGCATAAAAATGCACTCGGTTGGCCACGTAAATCGATCCACGTGACGTTTACGCGAGCGCGGAAAGGAAGATAAACATTGGTGCTTTTTCATACTGATGTTTTAAGTAATATACTTTAGCAAAGGAAAAGAGAGGAAAGTATGATGGTTGACGATGATGACATGATATTAGTGCGATCATAAAAAAAAAAAAAAAAAAAAAAAAGGAGAAAAAAAGAAAAAGAAAAAAACATGTACAGCGACAAACGTTCTTTCGTCGTTAAAACGTAAGATGATGATGATGTAGATGATGATGATGATGATTAAAAAAAAAAAAAAAAAAAAAAGAAAAAAAAAAAAAAAAGATGTTGGAAGAGATCGAACATGTATTATTTTTCCTTTTCTTCGTTCATCTGTTTCTTTTTTTGTTTTTCATTCTTTGTTTCTTTTTTTTTTTTTTTTCTTATTCTGCAAGTTCCGATATAACAGGAAAAATTTTTAAATTGTTCAATCTGTCTGTTCTCATAAATGATGATCACAATCATTGAACTAACTTCGTTCAAATGAATCACATCGATTGAAATCTTTCTTGAGAAATTAAATGATAAATAAATAAAAATAAAAATAAAAATAAATGTTAACAATAATCTATCGATTTTATTTTACAAATTATATGGTATATATCATTATTATTATTATTATTATCATTATTATTATTATTATTATTATTGTTATTGTTATTGTTATTGTTATTGTTATTATTATTATTATTATTTTTGTTCTTACTTTTTTAATGTCACAGAAAATTAAATGACATGTTTCTAGTCAATTTCTCGATGAGTCGTTTAATTTTACAACATAGATATTCTTTTTTATAAGGAAAGAAAAAGAAAAGAAGAAAAAAAAATAATTGTAATCAGTCATTTTCACCTAACTCTACTAATTATATATATATATATATTAAAATAAAAAAAAAGAAAAATGGCGAATGTTATAAAACGATAATAATCGAATATAGAATTATTATTATTATTATTTTTTTTTTTTTTTTTTTTTTTAATTATAAAAATACGTGATAAACAAATAAAAGAATAAGAATAAAATAAGTAAGACAAATAAAATAATACAAATAATTTGTTGGCTTTAATTCCATTTTTGTTTTTTCATTCCTCTTCGAGTCCAGATTAATATCTTCTTGGTCATTATTCTCCACGCAAGTTACTGCAAATTGTACACGTCAACGAGATTTCGTTAATCGAGAAAAGCCAACGATAGAATAATAATTAATATATTTCTTATCAATTTGACTTATCCATAATTTCGACAAATCAATATTAAATAAGACGAGACCGTAAATTTATGACGAATAGTAAAAAAAAAAAAGAATTATTGCTTAGTAGAGTCGTTAAAAAAAAAAAAAAGAAAAAAAAAACAGAAAAAATAAAAAACAGATAATAATAAAAAGAAGAAGCTAAAGAAAAATGATAATCTGACTATCTTATAAAACTAATCTAATTAGAAAGTAATCTCATTTGTTATTTATGGGAACGTATTAGACTTAATGGTCGATTTTATTAGGAAATAAATTGAATATTTTTATTATATATACTTATTGTTATTTTATGGAGAGAAAGAGAGAGAGAGAGAGAGAGAGAGAGAGAAAAGATAGTATTACTCATATATATATATATATATATATATATATATATATATATATATTATTTTACTTTATTATATTTATATCTTTTTAAATAATATATCATTTTACGCGTATGTAATATAACACAAAAAAAAACATATATATATATATACGTATATATAAACATAAAATTAATGTTTAATAAGAAATTATGACGAAAATCCATTTATAATTTGTTTAAAAATTATATATATAAAAAAAAAAAAAATATATATATATATATATATATATATATATAACAGATTAGAAAACGTCAATTGGAACAGAATGAAGATAATAAATTTTCTTCTTGCTTTATATCAATACACAAAAAAAAAGAAAAAAATACCATGTACATACTTTTAGAAATATAATATTAATGGTTGGTATATAGTAAAGAAAAATAGCAATTAAAAATTTTATAGCACCAAGTAGACAGTTTGAAAGTGTTGGTAAAGGGGTGGTGAAAGAAAAAAAAAAATAGAGAGAGCGAGAGACAGAGACACAGAGACAGAGAGACAGAGAGACAGAGACAGTGGTAAGAGTAATTCCAGGTCTATAAATAATCTGTGTAAGAAAGTCCTTCTTCTGTGTAATTTACGAAGTGTCGACGGGTTAGCAGACGGGTTTATCTCAGAAATAACGACGATAACATTTCGGTGTCGTGTAGTTATGATAAAATGAGAGTACGAGGATACGAATACAAGGGACGATACACTGTTATACTATAATTCTCTTTTACGAAACAGATTACTTTGATCTTCTGAAACATATATTTCTCTTCATTAAAATAATATATTTCTACAAAAAGTTCACTTATTTCTATTGTTTGTTTCTTTTCTTTTTTTTTTTTCTTTTTTCTTTTTCTTTTTCCATATAAAATTAATTTCAATTGTAATCTTTTTAAGCCGAATAATTATCATATGTTCTCATCTTTGTAATGAAATTGTCTTTGTTTTTCTTTTTTTTTTTTTTTTTTTTTTCTTTCTTTTTTTATTCCTTTTTACGATATCGTAGTCATTAAAAATAATATATTGTTTTAAAATTTTATTAATTTCTTTTTATTCCTTTTTTTTCTCTCTTTTCTTTACTGTTTTCTCTTTCTCCCTTCCTCCCTCTCTCTCTCTCTCTCTTTCTCTCTCTCTCTCTTTTTCTATAAATTAAATTCGATTTAATTATAAACGAAATTATATTTTTTCATCTTTGAAATGGACTTTTGTATTACGGGCCATTAAAAATACTATTTAAATATTATTAAAAATTTATTAATTTCTTTTTTATTTCCTTTTTTTTTTTCTCTTTTTTTTCTTTTGTAAATATATTTCTTTCCGACATGAAAGGTAAACGCCAAAAAAATTAATGACTGACCTATTGCGATTTTTTCGAATCGAATTTATTCATTAAAATGAAGAAAATAATTTGTATCGCCGAAACAAATTTTTTACGTTGGTTTCATTTATTTATTTATTTATTTATTTATTTATTTATTTATTCGTGTGTGTGTGTGTGTGTGTTTAATTTTCGATTACTCGCAACAGAATAGAAATTTATGTATAGTTTAGTTTTATTTGAAGGATTTGCACTCACTCCCTGTCTCTCTATCTCTCTTGCAAAACGATCTACCACGGTTATTATTTTTAAAATACACTTTTTTTTTTCTTTTCTTTTTTTCTTTTTTCTTTTTCATTCATTTCTTTTTCGACACCCCGCACCACACACGTACGTCTAATATTTGTCTCCGAAAAAAAAAAAAAAGAAAAAAAGATAAGAAAAGAAAAATGTAAAAAAAAGAAGAAAAAAAAAAAAAGAAAAACAAGATAAAAAGGGAAAGAAAGTAAATAAATATTTTTTAATACCAGTGACACTCCGGTTCGCGATATGTCCGTCACACGATCTCTCATATTTCCTTTTTTTGATTATACGTCAAAAACTCTCTTGTCGACTACGCTTTTTTTTTTTTTTTTTTTCATTTTTTATTTCATCTTTTTATTTATTATTTTGTATTTTATTTTTTAGAAGAAAAAAAGAACAAAAAAACAAAAAAGTAAACGAAAAAGAAAAACGAAACTAGGAAGACAAAGCAAGCCACGCCCGCCCCTCCAACCTCTCACTCACGCCATGCGAAAAAAAAAAAGAGAAAAAAAGATCCGCTATTCGGACTTAAAAGAGTCCACGTATATTTCGATTAATACATATAATCCTACAAAGAAAAAAAAAAAAGAATAAATAAATAAATAAATAAATAAAAGAAAGAAGAAGAGATAGAAAGGTAAAAAAAGAAAAAAAGAAAAGAAAAAGAAAAAGAAAAAGAATGAAAATTGAATTCATATCGGAAATCGACAAAAGAGGGAGTAGACAATAATTAAAAAATAAAAAAAATAAAAAAAGAGAAAAAAAGAAAAAAGGAAGGAAAGAAAGAAAAAGGCAAAAAGGAGGGAGGAGAGAGAAAAAAAAAAAGAAAAAAAAAAGGAAAAAAGAATCAAATCAAATCTAATTAAATTAAAATAACGATCGAGAGGAACGATTGTATAATACTTATGGTATTATTAATTTAACGGGGTAGACGATCGAGGAGAGCTCGTTTCTCTTTTAAAAAATCTAGGTCAGAATGCGAATCGACATTCCTCGAGCTATCTGGTAATAGTTTCACATATATTTTATTGCAACGTACCGACAATTTACGATGTGGAGTGCTGGGAATGATGAGGGGGGCGGGGACGGGGAGGGGGGGTCGGTGAAGGTAAAGGCAAAAGAAAAAAGAAATAGAGAGGGAAAAAGAGAAAGAGAGAGAGAGAGAGAGAGAGAGAGAGAGAGAGAGAGAGAGAGAGAGAGAAAATAAAAAGATAAAAAAAGAAAAATAATCAACGTAGAAACGAATGCGTTCATCGTCGTAAAGCTTTAGTAATGGTTCTATCTCTATCTCTATCTCTATCTTTCTCTTTCTCCCATTTGGTGAAATTTTACGGAGACCATGGAGCTTTATTAAAATATTTCATCCACGTTGAGATAAAAAGAAAGAAGAAAAAAGAAAGAAAAAAAAGAAAAGGAGAAACGAAATACAAAGATAAAGGCGACTAAAAAGAATGAAAGAAAGAAAGAAAGAAAGAAAGAAAGAAAGAAAAAAAACTCGAAAAAGAAAGAAGGAAAAAAAAAAAGAAAAGGAAAAAGAAAAAAATACTCGAAAAAGAAAGAAAGAAAGAAAGGAAGAGAGAAAACGAGGTGCGTAGTCTGATGATGTTGGGAATTGGGGGATGGAGGGTGGGGGATGGATATGAAAACCAACCCTATAACCATCCTAAGCACGATGGTGCAGTTAACCTATATTCTCCTCTTCTCGATCTCATAGCGAACACTAAACTCTACTAGAATCGTCTTTTCTCGAGAATAACCAACGAATTTTACGACATCGCTGAGCTATCGAATTTACGTGCTTTTCTTCTCTCTCTCTCTCTCTCTTTCTCTCTCTATCTCTCTCTATCTCTATCTCTTTCCTATCGATATTATATTATATATATATATATGTGTGTGTGTGTGTGTGTGTGTGTGCATCTATGTAAATTCTAGAAAATGAATTGATTAAATTGTCATTGTGTAAAAAATGGATATAAAAAAAAAAAAACAAAAAAAACAAAAAAAAACAAAAAGAACAAAGAAAAGAAAAAGAGCGGGCGGGCGGGGAGGTGAGGGGAAGTGATAGAAAAATAAAATGAAAAAAAAAAGAAAAAAAAAAAAGAAAGAAAAGAAAAAGAAAATTCTTATACGTTCATTCAAATTAATTAATATTTCCAACGATTATTAAATTACTCGATTAATTTCAACGAATATCCATACGCTTTTTTTTCCTTGCTTCTTTTCTTTCTTCAATAAAATAATTAAAATTCTAAAGATGACGATACATATATCGTTATATACACGTTTTATATATATATATATTATATAATATATATAATATGTATATAAAAAAAAAAAAAAAAAATAGGAAAAAAAGAAAAGAAATTTCGATCAGAGATACATTGAACTATGATCTACGTATATATCAATGTTACGAGGATCATCACGCGAAAAATAATAATGAACGATTCGTTCGATAAATTGAAAAAAAAAAAAAAAAAAATTAATATTAATCCTCTATCATTTCTCCTTTCTCCACTTTTTCTACGAATAAAAAATCCTTCACTTTTAATACCCCTTTGGAAGATTACTTTGGTATATATAAAAAAGAAAAAAAGTGAAAAAAAAAAAAATAAAAAAAAAAAAAATAAAAACAAGAAAACGAGAAAGGGACAAAGAAAGAAATAAAAAAAAAAAATCGAGATCAGAAAGAGAGAGAAAGAGAGAGAATGGACTAAGAGACGAGAGTAATGGAGGAAGTTGATGGGATTGGGAGGGTGAGGGGTGTAAGTAGATATACTACATTGCATTAAAGGACGAAAGGAAAATAAATCATTGGAAGGGAGATATCGTGTGACCAAAGGGAATTATCGTTGAAATTTATGTGAAATCAAGTGAAAGAGATCAAGTAACCGTAAAGAGAAAAAGGGAGAAAAGAGAGAAAACTCGCAATAGCGTATACTATGAATAATTTTCTGCATGAAATCCCCCAGACGATTGGTCTTTTACAATTAACTCTCTCTCTCTCTCTCTCTCTCTCTCTCTCTCTCTCTTTCTCTCTCTCTCTCTTTCTCCCTCTTTAAATGAAGCAACCATAATAAGTAAGCAAGCAATTTCTATAATCCAAAAGAATGATTATCATCGTTGTCTTAACTTCCGACATCTTTATTTTCTACCCTTACGTTCAAAATATCCCTTAGATATTTTTCTCACGTAAGAAGGGCAAAAGTAATCTCGAGTTATATATGTGTGTGTGTGTGTCTATATATGTATATATATATATATTTTTTTTTTTCATTTTTTTCTTTCTTTTCTTTTCTTTTCGATTCTTTTTTCGCGTTAGTAAGTAGGTCCTTATGATACCATAAATTTACTACCCCATGACTCATTTTGACAGTTCGCTTTTCCAAATCGAAATGGTTAATGGGATCGTTTAGCCCAAATGGAAAGCCCTCGATTCTCTTCTTCAACTTTTCTTATAGATACTCTATCTCATTCTATCTAACTATCTCCTTCTCTCTCTCTCTCTCTCTCTCTCTCTCTCTTTCTTTTACTCATATGGATATCCTTCCTATTGATAAATCGTTCCAGAGATAGATAGACAGACAGATAGATAGATAGAGAGATAGAGAGAGAGAGAGAGAGAGAGAGAGAGAGAGAGAGAGAGAGGAAGAGAGGGAGGGAGAGAGAGGAGAAAATATCGTAAAAATTTCGAGGTGACGTTTGAACGACAATAAAAATGCTATCAATCCAATTGCCCTTTTGTTTTATCCATCAATCCACACTTCCATTTTGTGATTTGTTATTTATACGATATATATATATATATATATATATATATATATATATATATTTGCAATATAAAGTTAAACGTTATAATTCAATTTTTTGAAAATTTAAATTTCATTAAATCACTTTCATAATTATTCTATCATGAATGATAAGTAACTTAATACGTTCTAAATAAAATAACGATAAGGATAATTAATGGTCGCTGATAAAAACTATTATCTACATAAATACTTTTATATATGTATATATATACATATATATATATATATATATATATATATATATATACATACATATGTGTGTGTGTATGTGTGTAAATATGTACGTATATATACTAACGAAATAGAAAGATAACTTTATCGAAAAATAGGAAACGTTTATCGTCGCTCTGGACGGAAAGTAATTATCGTAAACTAGCGAGGAAACTATTGGCAAGGAATTTGAATTTGCATGAGAGAATCTACGGCTATATAATATATAAACTATGCCAACTTTATATTGTTGAAACATCGTTTTACTATGATGAAAAAGATTCGTATAAATTCATGGCTTTAAGGGGTCGCCATTTTAATTTCTTCTTTTTAGAAAACACATTAAATCTTTGGATTTTTTTAATATTGATCATTAATGAATATAAACGGAGAACACAAAACGAATGGTTCGTTGAATAATACAAATAAATAAATAAACAAATAAATAAATAAAAAAAACAAATAAATAAACAAATCAATAAGTCCTCGTAGATAGAGTGAATGTGAGCGTGACAAAGAGACAAAGAATGAATACAAAAGGAAAAGAGGAAAATAAGAGAAAAAGAAAGGGAGAAAGAGAGAGAAAAAAAGGACGAAGAAAGAATTCGATTAATCTGAAATATGCGTATTATTTTATGATCGAGATACAACACAATGCTAGATTTTTATTTTCTTCATTTTCTTTTCTTTCTCTTTTTCTTTTTTTTTTTTTACAACTAACACTAAACTCGAGAGAGAAAGAGAGAGAGAGAGAGAGAGAGAGAGAGAAAGAGAGAGAGAGACAAGCGGAATGTTGGTATAGTTGAGAATACGCGTACGTGAAAAAAAGAGGACGTGGGGAAGAGGAAAGAAAGGAAGGAAGAAAAAAGAAAAAAAAAAAAGAAAAAAGAAATAGAAAAAGAGAGAAAGAGAGAGAGAGAGAGATTAAATAAAAAGTAAAAAAAAAACAAAAAAAAGTAACAAATGGCACTCCAGAGATGGAGAGAGAGAGAGAGAGAGAGAGAGAGAGAGACCCATTCAACCAGCCAACCATACCAACCAACCCCTCAATCCCCACTCTATCACCACCCTCTCGATTTTTCTACGAGCGACTTACTCGCGGGCACACTAACTCTTACACGCAATCACGCACGCGAGTGTATATTTAATTAAAAGAGGGTCGTGAACTCACTAGAGAGTAACGAACCTGTACTAGGCGATTCGACGCGTTGACCCTCCCCCCACCCCTTCTCTCTTTCTCTCTCTCTCTCTTTCTCTCTCCCTTTCTATCCATCTATCTCCCTATCTCTCTCTTTTCCGTTCATTTTCTCTATCTATCTATCTATCTATCTATCTATCTATCTATCTATCTATCTATCTATCTATCTATCTATCTGTATATCTATATATCTCTCTGCTCCATTCATTTTCTCTCTCTCTCTCTATCTCTCTCTTTCTCTCTCTCTTTCTCTCTCTCTCTCTGTCTCTTTCTTTCTTTTCCTCTCCTTTCTTTTATCTCCCTCCTTTATCCGAACGATATGCTAGAACGAATCCTGATTGGAAAAAAAATATATTTAAGGGGGTTCCAAAAAAAAAAAAAGAAAAAATGGAGAGAACTAAAAAAAAAAGAAAAATGAAATAATAAAAAAAAATCAAAAATCAAAAGAGATATATATAAGAACTGATACCGGACATTTCGTTAGGATCTATATTTCTTTTCGTTTTTCATTCTTCTTTCTCTTTTTTTTCTTCTCCCTCTCCCCTCTCCCTCCTCTACCCCCTCCTCCACCC
>NC_140816.1:6822500-6825000 GCF_050613455.1 Vespa mandarinia | reverse complement strand
CGATGCATATTCGAAAGCTTCGCTAATTTATTATATTGAATTTAGTTAACAATTGAATGATAGATATTCTCTCTCTCTCTCTCTCTCTCTCTCTCTGTTGTTTTTTTTCTACCCCCTCCCCGCGACCCCTTTAAGACGAAACATTCAATCGCGTATTATGTTTTTGCGTTTAAACGTTTCTAATCGAAAAAAAAAAAAAAAGGAAAAACGAAAGACGAAGTAGTAAAAAAAGAAAACTCTATCAAATTTTTACATTCACACTGTTGTAATACTTATATAAAGTGTTGAATATCTTTTCGATTAAAAAAAAAAAAAAAAAAAAAAAAAACGAAGATAAGTAAATAAACTCAAAGGAGTCGATCTAATTGCGACATCGTTAAAAAACAAAATAAATAAATAAAGAAAGAAAGAAAGAAAGAAAGAAAGAGGAATTAAGAAAATAAAAGAAAAAATAAAAAAAAAAAAAAAAAAGAAAAAAAAAGAAATAAAAAGAAATAAATAAATATATGCAAATCACGAAAGGAGGAACTCCGTCGTTCATTTCAAATCTTAACTTTTATATTCTTTCTTTCGCGTTGCAACATTTCAAGAGAAAAATATATTTATGTACTTGCGTCAGAGATTACGAGAGAATCTTATTACGCTTTTGCAACGGCAATAACAAAAAATAAAAAGGAAGGGAAAGGAAAAAAGAAAAAAAAAAGAAAAAAGAAAAAAAAAGAAAAAGAAAGAAAAAAGAAAACAGAAAGAAAGACAGAAAGAGAGAAAAATGGGGAACAACATGAAATAACGATATTCACGCGACCAATTCACTGCTATATTGCTTTTTTCTTTTTATTATTATTATTATTTTTTTTTTCTTTTTCTTCTTCTTCTACTTCTTATTTTTCTTCTTATTTTTCTTCTTATATGTTATTACGTTAACTAGAAGATATGATTAAAGGATCTCCTCTCTCTCTCTCTCTCTCTCTCTCTCTCTTTCTTTCTCTCTCTCTCTTTCTGTCTATCTTTTTTAAGCGTATAATTTTTTTCTAACAAAAAATAATCTACAGAAGAGGAGATGTTTTGTTTTTGTTTCCCCATCCTTTTTCTTTTTTATTTCTGAATTTGTTTTTCTTTTTCTTTTTCTTTTCCTTTTTTTCAGTCGCTATTCATCAGATATTTTCTTCCCCTTTCTTTACTTCACGTCTTTTTTATCTTTTTCTTTTCTCCATTATTCCTTCCCATTTTTTTTTCTTTCTTCTTTTGCTTATTATTATTATTATTATTATTATTATTATTTGCGGAAAATAATTTTACGTTCACGTTTATCAATTAATGCTAAGATATATCAATAAAACTGTATCAACTAATCAAGCTATATATATACATATATATATGTGTGTGTGTGTGTGTGTGTGTGTGTATATCAATCTATCTATCAATTTATCTATCTATCTATCCATCCTTGTGTCTATCTCTATCTTCACTTTGATCAGAATGGATAAACGCATGTCAACTCGCTCAGAGTTAGATATACGCATACTAATACCTGCTCACATATATATATATATATATATATATATATATATATATATGTATATATGTATGTATGTATATATGTATGTATGTATGTATGTATGTATGTATGTATGTATGTATGTATGTATGTATATCTGAGCATTTACAATGCGCTTTATACGGACGAAAGCATTGCAAAATCGATTAACCCCATAATTCTATGTGACCAAGAGACCATACGTATGTGACAATGTATTGTCGATTTAAACGGGAAAACGAAAAAAAGGAAAAAAAGGGAGAAAAAAAAGAAAAACAAAAACAAGAAATAAAAAAAAATATAGCAAAGGATAAAAAGAAATACAAAAAGAGAATTACGTTTAATTCGTGAAATTCAATTTTTTTTTAAATTATTTTTATTAACGAATATTCATTAATTATTTAATTAATTTATTAATTAATATAACAATTATCTTACTCGCATGTATGATATTAATTTCGATATTATTTTAATATTACCAAGAAAAAAAAAATATATATATATATATATGTATAACAATATAATATCATTATTATTATTATTGAAAAATATTAAATGTTATTTCTCAAACGAAATTATTGAGAAGAAAGAAAAAAAAAAAAAAAAAAAAAAAATTCTATAGGTGTGGATAATATTTACAAACAAAAATAAAACAAAAGGAAGAAAGAAAGGTAAAAGGAAAGGGGAAAAAAAATTTCTTTTCAATTCTTCTTTTTCTTTTTTCGTAAAATCAAATGTCAATCATTCGTAAGTTTCTATCGAAACTTTCGAATCATCGATAAATCAAAAATGTAGAAATACACACACACACACACACACACATACACACACATTCGAGAATACATGATTTTGTCGTTTTTAATGAGACACTTGTTCCCTTTCTTTGTTCCCTCCAACCCCCTCTTATTTTCTCTCACTCAAATGAAACTCTTGAACGAACGAACGAGGGCAACCAATGCGAAA
>NC_140816.1:6802500-6815000 GCF_050613455.1 Vespa mandarinia | reverse complement strand
TTTTCAAACAAATAGATTATTTTCCTATTTCCCACGATACAGATAATATAATTCATATCGATTCGAGATAAAAAAAAAAGAAAGGAAAAGAAAAAAGAAATATTAAGAAATCATAACTCGAAATGATTTATTTTCTATTTAATCTTACAATTTCAATCTATTCCACGTCAATTTTATTCACTGCTCAAACGTTCCCTTCACCCACCACCCCACTCTCTCAATCTCACTCTCTTCCTCCTTGTCTTTTATTTATTTTTTTATCTCTTTATTCATTAATTCATTAATTTTCTATTATATACATATACATATACAAATATACATATATTTATGTATTTAAATATATATATATATATATATATTTTTTTTTTTAAATTACTCATTGATATCGATTAATTCATCTATCAATTTATTCTCATCATGATCGATTTAATTTTTCATTATTATTCGAGGTCTTCTATCTTGATTAATATTATTATTAATAGCTTTTTTTTTCTTTTCTTTCATTCTTTTT
Source organism: Vespa mandarinia (assembly GCF_050613455.1). Classification (NCBI taxonomy): domain Eukaryota; kingdom Metazoa; phylum Arthropoda; class Insecta; order Hymenoptera; family Vespidae; genus Vespa; species Vespa mandarinia. Next base: position 6,814,489 of record NC_140816.1, on the reverse strand, counting down.
TCTTTCTTTTTTTTTCTTTTTTTTTCTTTTTTTTTTTTTTTGTTTTTTATTTTTTATTACTTTTAATTTTTTTAAATGTCACAGTCACGCGTATTACATAAAGCAAATAGACTACGAGCGATAAACGATTACAAAGCATGACGATGCACTTTCAATATCCACGCGTTCACGAATGAAAGCTACGAACGATGATAACGTTACTGCAAATAACTCTGCGTGTCAATTTTTTTTTTTTCTTTTTTTTTATGACAAACAAATATGACACATGTTTCTAATTCCACCATGTGTGTGTGTATATATATATATATATATATATATATATATATATATATATATGTATGTATGTATTCTATACATTTAATCGATTCTATCGTTCAACAATAATTATTTTATTTCGAACAATTCAGAAGAATGAAAAATCCGTCGTTTAAATATTTTTATACTTTACAGTTTTCAAAATCAGCTCCATAAAAACTAGAAAAATTAATTCAACCTGACATTCTAATAAAATTTATATTTTTAAATATTCCAATCTAATTGATTAAAAATCAAGGATGATAATATTATTATTAATAATGATTATAAAAAAAAAAAATAAATAAAACATCCTTTTGCTTTAAATACCATTATATATAGAAAACTTATATATGTATTATATATATATATATATATGTGTGTGTGTGTGTGTGTGTGTGTGTATTAAATAAATACGTAGATCCATCAAATAAAAAGAAAAAAAAAAAATTCAGGATAATCCTTTACCAATCATTTTTGTTCTTTTCAGTAATACACATTTTTTTAAGTACACGATATCTATTAAAAAAAAAAAAAAAAAAAAAGAAAAAAAAATGTGTGTGTATTAAATAAATACGTAGATCCAGCAAATAAAAAAAAAAAAAGAAAAATTCAGGATAATCCTTTACCAATCATTTTTGTTCTTTTCAGTAACACACATTTTTTTAAGTACATGATATCTATTCAAAAAAAAAAAAAAAAAAAAAAAGAAAAAAGATAGAAAAAATCGACGATGATCTTTCAACAATATTTTAGCGGACAAAAAAGTAGATATCATCTCATAGTGTCAATATAAAATATAAAATCGACGAAGACTGTACCACAAAAAAAAAAAAAAAAAAAAAAATGAAAAGAAAAAAGAAAAAAAAATAGTAAAGAAAAGAAAAGAAAAAAAGAAAAAAGAGATAATTAATTTGATTAATTTGAGATCTAATGAATATATTCACGAACTTGAATAAACGAATATATATATATATATATATATATATATATATAATTGAGAATAACATAATTAGATTCCTCCCAAAATGATTTATCTCGCATTAAAACTCTCGATCATGATATGGAACGATGATTTTCATTTCGCTAGGATGCTTTTGATTACTGTATAATGTTAATTAATCGAAGGATACGATAAATTCTCTGGACGGATTCACAGCATCGTTAACCGAACGGTAACCGCATCAGTCGGTTGTGTTTATATCCATGAATCTTATTACCTAAACGTGAATATGTATTTCCATCATACATACATACATACATACATACATACATCTATACATATCTAAGTATTTACATACTTAAGTAAGCAAGTAAATAAGTAAGTAGTTAAGTAGACATACGTTATGTATCTCTATGTATCTATGTATGTATAGGTATGAAGAATATATATATATATATATATATATATATATATATATATGGATATGTAAGTAGGGCTAAAGTTTAAAGTATCTAGGCAACCGTGCACCTGCTATTAGATTTCGTCGAAACTTTCAAACAACTTTGAACGTATCTAAGCACACGGCGAATATGGACTGTCCATTGTTTCAACAATGAACAATGGTTATTTCATGAAGAAACGATAAAGTGCCCATTTGAAATGTCGAAACGTCTGTCCTTCGACGTGTTAAAACTTTAAAAAATAATATACTCCAGGACAATTTGATTTTAGAATGAACTTCAAAATATTATTTTTCTCTTTATTCCCATTTTCATTCTAAAAAGATAATAAAGATGATTGATACAAATTTACGTTAAAAGATACATCTAATTTTTTTTCACTTGTTTTTTTTTTTTTTTCTTTTTTTTTTTATCATTAGTTTATATATATGTATATATGTATGTATGTATGTATGTATGTATGTATGTATGTATGTATGTATGTATGTATGTATGTGTGCGTATGCGCATGCGCTTTTTTTTTGTTTTTCTTTTTTTTTTCTTTTTTTTTTTTAAGTAACGATAAGAAATCTCTTTTCAACAATGTTTCTACTTTACTCGACGAAGTATTTCCTTCTATAGAATCAATATTTTTATCTTATTTTTATTTTCATTCTCATATTCATTTGATTGTACTTTATTTATTTATTTATTTATTTATTTATTTTTTTTTTGTCTTTCTTTCTTTATTTATTACGCCATTCGACGGAGGTTTTTTTCTTCGACGATATTGTTTATTTTGTTATTATTATTATTATTATTATTATTATTATTATTATTATTATTATTATTATTATTATTATTATTATTATTATTATTATTATTATTATTAAAATTATTATTTTTAATTAATCACGATCTATATATCGGTTTCATATAAAATCCAATGAGAACAAATTATCATAAGTTTCGTACTATACAAATTCTAAAATACAATTCGTTTGGCTTTCGAAATTTCGAAATCTTATTTTCGTTCGATAACACGAAATAATAATCGATCTAATCTCTTGAATATTTTTTTTTCCTTTTTTCTTATCTTTAAAAGAAGAAAGAGAAAAAAAAAAAAAGAAAAAGAAAAAAAAAGAAATGACAATACAAATATAATTACACAGGTGTGCGTGTGACGCCCACCTGTTTATACGGTTAATCTAATTTTCTGATGTAGTTGAAGAATGAAAGTTAAAAAATAAAAAGAAAAAAAGAAGAAAAAAAAAATTTCTTCGGACTATCAAAACTACAAGTGAACGTTTGATCCATTAATGGACGATATGAATCATCGATATATAAAGGGTATTGTAATATTGCTTGTTCTTTTTTTTTTCTTTTTTTTTTCTTTTTTTTTTTTTTCTTTTTCACGTAAATAAAAAAATTCTTTTCTATCTCGTAAATACATGATATAGAAATGGTGAATGTCGTCGTCTACGTCAAAAGCATGCAGAACTTCGATCTATCCTTTTCCTATATCGTCTTATTTAAATGCTTTCACGAAATGTTTTCTTATCGAAATTTACGCTTGAGTCGTCACAAAAATTTGTTACAAATATGTTATGGACATCATCTGCCTCTATCTATCTCTCCCTCTCACTTCCATATACCCTACCACCCTCTCTCTCTCTCTCTCTCTCTCTCTCTCTCCCTTTTCTTTTTTTTTTTTACTCCTGTCGTTTCGAAAAATCATTCGAATTTTAATACGATACACGGCCATTTATTTTCTGACAAAAAAATCTAAAAGTAAAACGTCGAGAAACGTATACTCCTAGCGTTGAAACGAATCTTTTTGCATTAAAGGATCCGATGACGTCATTCATTCACGATATTAAATCCTTCGACGGAAGAAAAAAATATTTTTACGTCGACTGAGATTAATATTTGACAAAGGATAGTATCAAGAATCTTCTTTTTTTTTTTTGTTTTTTTTTGTTTTTTTTTTTTTTTTTTTTGTTTTTTTAATCGTAGATCAACGAAAAATTAATTAAGGAAGTTGAATGAAAAACGCATCGAGGACAATAATACGCACGAATTATTTTGTAATTGACTCTTATTTTTTTTTTTTTTTTTTTTTTTTTTTATTTGTTTATTTATTTCTTTCTTTCATTTCTTTTATTTTTTAACGAATTATTAGACGTTTAAGAAAGAAATTCTATATTTATTCGAAAATGTTAGAACGTTAGAACGTTAGTCACTGTATTTAAACAAGAAGGGTTGTAATTTTACATGAAAAATAAAAAATAAATAAACAAATTAATTAATCAATTAATTAGAAAATTTACGTAACTAGTGTATTGAACATACAGGATGGGACAAATATTTTCTGGACTTGTAATTTTACATGAAAAAAAAAAAGAAAAGAAAAAAGACTAAATAAATAAATGAACAAATGAATAATAGACTAAAAAAATCTGGAAAAAGTGTAATTGGTTTTTAAACTTTGAGAAACAAAATTTCCAAGAAAGGATAATTAATTTGCAAACAACTGAAATCATCTTGGGGAAGTTTTAGCCATTCCACTTATCCCCCTCCTACCACTTTACTTACCCCCTACCCCCTTCATCCCCGTGTATTTATATTATACAAATATTTAACACGTTCGTTATCCAAATATTTGATATGAGATCCCATACTTAATATAGAAAATATTAAATAACGAAAATATTTCTCATTATATTCTGATCTCGATTGGAAAAAAGAAGGAAAAAAAAGGGGGGAAGCGGTTTCGTCGAAAAATAAAAAAAAAAATAAAAGGAAAGAAAAAAGAGGGATAAAGGGATACCAAAAAAAAAGAAAAAAAGAAAAAACAAAAACAAAATAAAAGCTAGGTACTAAAATATCGGATCGGATCGGATCGGATAGGATCGGTCGACGATAAATTTCTTCGTCCGGTTGACGAGAACGTCGAAACGATAGAACGGAAAAAATGTGTATACGTTGGCTATGAGTATAGAGTAAAACGAACATATAGGACCAAGTGTAGGGAGAAGTGTGAGGGAGGACGAAGGGCAGTAGAGTAAGGGCGTAGAGGGATAGTCTCGAAAATAAATGGCCACCGATCGGAAGAAGAGCCCTGAGGCTTCTGACATCTCGACAGTTCGTAGCAAGATAAAAATGTTAAAACTTTAAGGGTGTAATTTGTCAGCGACGACAAATAGGAGAAATAGCGTTTCGAAAAAAAAAAGAGAGAGAGAGAGAGAGAGAGAGAGAAAAAAAAAAAAGAAGTAATAAAAAGAAGACTTAAAAAAAAAAAAAAAAGGAAAAGGAAAAAGAAAAAAAAATTAGAAAATACAAAATTCCTTACGATAAATTTAAAATACATTGAAATGTATTATACAAGCTTTTTTTTTTCTATTGCTTTATAATTTCATTTTTAATTTTTATATATATAAATTAAAAATGAATTTTTTTTTTTTCCCTTATTTTTATTAATCCAACAAAAAGTCCTCACAACTCTCGTAACCATCGTTATTATTTCGATCGTTCAGTTGGATCATATTTTATATCGATAAAATCCTATTAACATCGCTAAATGAATTCTTACTTAAGCGATTATTATTAAAAGAATACTTCTATTATTTCTATTATTAGAATTTTAATTGCATTTAATTAACTGAAGTACATCGAGACAGACTCTACTGATATAAAATATATATATATATATATATATATATATATATATATATATATATATTTTTTTCTTTTCTTTCTTCTTTTCCTTCTTTTAATTTAACGCAACATTTCTACGATACTTCGACAAATTAATTATATAATTGAACGTTATCCTGATCGATTTAACACGAGTACAATCAAAAATAAGGATCAACGTACTTATTAAAAAAAAAAAAAAAAAAAAAAAAAGAATAATAATAATAGTAATAAATAATTTAATGATCCCAACGAAAGAATTTTGTAAGAAAAAAAATTTGTTGAGGGAGAGGGGGGAGAAAAATAAACCGACAGACACCCTGTAGGACAGAGGGTCTTGTCGTCCTCGTCGTCGTCTCTGACGTCCTTGACCTCGAGGTTAAACAAGGACATCGTAGGACTTATCGCTTAGAATCGCTTAGAATCACGTGACTCAGAGAATTCCAACTAAAGTCACGAAGGACGTTAACGAAAGCGTCCGACCAGGAAGAAGGATAGAGAATATCTCTGTCCTCCTCCTCCACCTCCTCCTCCTCTTCCTCCTTCTTCTACTCCTCCTCCTGCTACTCCTTCACCTTCTTCTTCTTGATCGTTCGATTTTTGGGGCCATTTAATAATACTCCAATTTTTTGTTTACACTTTATACTTTTGTTAATTTTTTTTTTTTGTTCTTTCACTTTTTTCTTTCTCTTCCTTTCTTTCTTCTTTTTTCGTTTTTTTCTTTTTTTTCTTTTCTTTTCCTTCTTTTGCTTTCCTACAGTTTCTACCGTTCTCATTCACTCAAAATTGAATTCAATTTAACCTTTAACTTTTATAAACAAAAGTTGTTGCTAACCCTTCAACATTTTACCTCATTTTCTCTGCTCTCTTTCTTTCTCTCTCTCTCTCTCTCTCTCTCTCTCTTTCTCTCTGAATGTAACTCTCTCTCTCTCTCTCGTTATCTCTTTCTCTCCATTTTGAGTACATTTATACAACAAATTCGCAACTTTCTTCATTTTCTACAGAGCTAATTATATCAGTCTCATTCAATTAAAGAGAGAGAAAGAGAGAGAGAGAGAGAGAGAGAGAGAGAGAGAAACTTGAGGGAAAAGTAAAAAAATTAATTATCGTACGCGTATCATTCTTTAAGATTAAACATATGGATTAGTGAATTTAGTTCGATACGATCGAATAAATAAAAATTGATAATAAATTAAACCGATTAAATCGAGAAACTCGTTAAACTCGGTCATATCGTGATAGGAAAAGAGAATAATATACCATCATATTTATAAATTTCAATTAAAAAAATTGTAGCAATATCATTAATTCCAAAATGAAAGGGTATACGATAACTAAACAAAATGAGAAGTAAAAGTGATGGAAAAACTTTTTTCATATATCGACCGACAAAAAGAAAGACATACACACGCAGACACACATACGCACACACAGGCACACATGCACACACAGGCGCGCGGACATACAGTTTCTATCCAAAAAAATTTTGTCTTAATTCAAGATTGATAAAGCGAAAGAGAAACCGAGTATAGAGTGTGTGTGTGTGTGTGTGTGTGTGTATGAAAATATAGTCGAAAAATGTCGAACGAAGGGAATAAAAACTATGCTTTAACCCTCGATTAAAAATTGAACCTATCATTCTCGTTCAAAATGGTCGCAACAACTATAAGGGCACAAGGATGAGACATAAAAGTGATAGAAAAACTTTTTGGACTATCGACCGAGTCAAAGAGAGAGAGAGAGAGAGAGAGAGAGAGAGAGAGAGAGAGAGAGAGAGAGAGAGAGAGAGAGAGAGAGAGAGAGAGAGAGAGAGAGAGAGATAAAAGACACATTCGTCTTTTATCCGAAAAATTATTTCTATTCGTGGTTCGATAAAGAACGAAAAAGATAGAGAGATAGAGATATATATATATAGAGAGAGAGAGAGAGAGAGAGAAGAGGCGGGAGGTGGGGAAAGTGAAAGTGAGAAAAAAGAGAGAAAGCGAGAGAGTGAGAGAGAGAGAGAGAGAGAGAGAGAGAGAGAGAGAGAGAGAGAGAAATATGATCAAGAAATGTCGAACTATACGTCAAAGCCTCGATTAAAAATTGAACCAATCATTTATTTCTTGAAGAACGAAATACGAGAAATAAAAGTGATAAAAAAAAAACTTTTGAGATATTGACAGAAAGGGAGACAAGGATGTATATATATATGTATATATATATATATATAGAGAGAGAGAGAGAGAGAGAGAGAGAAAAAAAACACACACATATACAGACTGGATTTTTATCCGAAAAATGATTTGTAGTTAAGATCGATAAAGAACAAGTGAGAGAGAAAGAGAAAGAGAGAGAGAGAAAGAGAGAGAGAGAGAGAGAAATGTAGGACGAAGATAGAAAAAAAAAAAAAAGAAGAAAAAAAGGACGACGAAGTTAATAGGTAGCTCGAGACTGAAAGCTTTTTTTTTTTAACCCACCCCAATCTAGCCCACCCTATATCAACGCCCCATCTTTTCTTTTCTACTTTCCCTCTTTCACTCGAAGAAAGAAGAAGAATACCGACGAATTATCGATAATCCGTAGCCGCTGTTTCTCTCACTATTTTCATTACTATTATAAATATGGCGCTAACAATGACCATGACGATGATCATGACCATGATCATGACAGTAATGATGACAATGACGACAAAGCCGACGATGATGATGATGATAATAACCATGATCATAACGATTAACATGACAATGATGACGATGACGACGATGACCATGATCGTGAAAATAATGATGACGATTACGATTACGATGAATAGTACATATATAATGTTTCATGATCGTTAACCAGCGAACACGAATCGAATGATAAAATTTCGTGATAGCGAGTGAACGAGGGATTAGGAATAGGGTATAGAGTAGAGAGATTAGAAGGGAAACAAGTGAAGAAGAGAAACGGGATGGTCGAGAATAAAGAGGGTAGTGGGGATAGACGGGCAGAGAAGAAAAGGGATTGCTAAAGGGGGAGTCGTAAAAGAGGATAGACTGCAAGAGCGGTAAAATGTTTAGTTTTCATTTCACGCGGTCGTTCTGAAAAGCAACACTGACCCAGTTCCAACTAACAGCCATCCACTATTATGCATTCAGTATATCCTCCTCCTCCTCCTCCTCCTCCTCCTCCACCACCATCTCCTCCCCTTTCACCACCACCTCCTCCTTCTTCTCTTACTCTTCTTCTTCTCCTTCTCTTTCTATGTTTCTCTTCTACTTCAACATCGCGGCCATATTTCTAAATGAGATCTGATGTTAATTAAATCCCACCCCTTTTTCTTTCACATCCTCCTTTCTTTACTTCTCTTGTTTCCAGCAATGCTATCACCCATCTCTCCCATCATCACCATCACCATCACCGTCACCCTGTTTTTTCTTTCTTCTTTTTTTTCTTTTCTTTTCTTTTTTTTTTCGTCTTCGATATAATACTACTTCGATATATTTATCTCTATCTGTAATATTGGTTTTTTTTTGTTTTCTTTTTGTTTTTTTTGTTTTCTTTTTTTTTCTTTTTTTTTTCTTTTTTTTTCTTTTTTTCTTAACGATAAATCTATGGCGCACACACACATATACGCACGCACACTGCCGCGAATAATCGATGGGAACAAAAGTCGATGGCGTTATATCATTCCCCACCACTACCCCCGCCCCCTTCTACAAATCCATCCACCCTCCACTTCTCTCACGTTGTCGAAGCTTATTTTTCTCTGGTGTTTTTCTTCTCTCCCTTACATTTTTTTTTTCTTTTTTTTTTTTTTTTAAGGGAACGAAACATAACAAAAATTCTTCTCTCGTAACAATCGTAACAATAAGTTCGATAATGAGACGTACGTTCTTGTTTCTCTCTCTCTCTCTCTCTCTTTTTTTTTTTATAATTAATGAAAATAAAAGTCGATTCACCCTAAAGTATATTTTTCTTATTTCTTTCTTATTTTCTTTTCTCTTTCTTTTTACTTTTACCTTTGTTTTTCTCTTTTTACGAGAACGAAATAAAAATTTTTCTCTCGTAACAATAAGTTCGATAATGAGATGTACGTTCCTTTTTTTTTTTCCACCCCTTCTTCTTCTTCTTCCTCTTTTTCTACTTCAGTGCGATACTCTGTTTTTCTGTTTCTTTTTTTTTAATTTCGTTTTTTTTTTCTTTCTTTTTTTTTTTTTTCTTTTTCTTTCTCTTTTATAAATCCACAAGTACACAGTCGTGAATAATTGCTTACTTTCGTTACTTTCCCCTTCTTTCTTTTACTCCTGTCTTTTCTCAAAGATCAAAATAATAATAATAATAATAATAATAATAATAATAATAATAATAATAATAATAATAATAATAATAACAATAATAATAATATTAATATTAATAATAATAAAAAAGAGAAAAAAGAAAAAGACAGAAAATTGTCAACGTGTCAACGTAGGAATAAATTTAATTAAGGAGGGGTGATACGAACGAACGGCAAGAGAAAAAAAAAGAAAAAATAAAAAGAAAAGAAAAAAGAAAACTAAAAAAGAAAGGGAAAAAAATGTAATATCATCAGAAATCGTTCGAACGATATCTCTCATCGTGAGTTCTGTTCTTATCATTAATTTTTTTTTAAAGCCGACACCATTACGACTGTTCAATGTTCTCTTGTTATTTGATTGTTACCCTTTTTTTCCTTTTTTTCTTTCTTTCTTTTTCTCTCTTCTTCTTCGTCCTTTCTTTCCACTCTTCCTCAATACCCACCCCCTCCAACCCCCTACACCGTCCTGTTCCAATTAAACAATATCTTCATTGATTTCTTAACGAAAGAAAGAAACTTATGATCTATAATATCAATCGATGTTATCGATCTTTAACAAAATCGATGATAAATTTGTTAGAAAGAAATTTTGATAAATAATTCGTATTTTTATTCTTCCTTCCTTCTCTTTTTTCTCTCTCTCTTTTTTTTTCTTTTTTTTTTTTTTAATACATTTTCGATTAAAAATCAATTTTATATTGGATCGTGTAAAAGAAAGAAACGAATTACATTTCTTTCTTTTCCTTCTACGAGATACACAAGACGACGAATATTTATTTAGTTCGATCGGCGTAACAAAATTGAACGCGGTCAAATGTAAATACGATTTAAAGGAAAAGAGAAAGAGAAAAATTAAAGAAGAAATTAAAAACCGAAGAAAGAAAGTAAAAAAAAGAGAGGTGGGGGAAAAAAATTAATTTTTCAATTTCATCCCTCGTTTTGCCATCCACGAGAGGAACAACGAGAAGAAGAAGAAGAAGAAGAAGAAGAAGAAGAAGAAGAAGAAGAAGAAGAAAGAGAGAAAGAAAGAAAGAAAGAAAGAAAAAGAAAAGAAGAAAAAGAAAGAAAGAAAAAGAAAAGAAGAAAAAGAAAGGAAGAAAGAAAGAAGGGAAAGGAAGAAAGAAAGAAAGCAAAAGACAAAAGAGATAAGAGAGATGGAGAAAAGGGATGTGGGAGATCTAGGGAATACAGGGAGGATGGGAATTGAGGGGGGTATTGAGGGGGTATTGAAGAGGGAAGGAATAGTGGGAAGAGGTGGAATAAAGGAAATCGAGAGAACGAGGAAATGGGAAGTTACGTTGTCGTTCGAGCATCTTCTTCTCGAAACGACCAATGGCGATTCAACTTGCGCACGCATTCTATCCGCACCGTAATGCTCTCCCCCTCCTCCTCCTCCTCCTCCTCTTCCTCCTAAATCCCTTCTAACCCCAACCCCCCGTACCATGTATTCGCAACACCGCAAATTCTATTACCATTGCCGTAGGGGGATGCATTCGTGAACAATACAGAATATCTCGAAAGTCACCGCCATTTATTTCAGTGATATTGGATATTAAAAGAAGAAAAAAAAAAGAGAGAGAGAGAGAGAGATTCTACGTGCAGAGACACGTAAAAAACGCTTATGTACTTATTACTTCCGATACGAGAATTTGTCTCTCTCTCTCTCTCTCTCTCTATATATATATATATATATATATATATATATATGTGTGTGTGTGTGTGTGTGTGTGTGTGTGTGTGTGTGTGTGATTGTAGAAACGAACGAAGGAAAAAAAGAAAGGAGAAAGAAATTTTTATCGACATTTTGAATTTTTCTATTATTTATAAATTACATTAGAATGCATTAGATCGTTTTGATATTTCTTCATGAATAATACCCCAGTCAATTATCAAAAGTCATCGTTAATTTATTTTAATGTCGTTGGATATTATAAGAAATAAAAAATTAAAATAAATAAAAATAAAAAGAATAGAAGTATTGTGATTTCTCTATTAAATTTGTTGATATAAAAGTACTTCTGGCGCATTGATTTGTATCTCTGTTTAACTATATATGTATGTAAATACGTATGTAGGTGTTTGAAATAAAGAAAAATCAAAAAAAAAAATTAAAAGAAAACAAAAAAGGAATATTAATATCTCGAATTTTGCATAATTAATAAACTACCTTGTGCTTCGATTATGCAATAACTGTACATACTTTTATTACGTTCGATGAATAATACGATGACTTTTATGACCCTTGCTATCTATTTTTCTTTTAAATCAAAATACGACATTGAAATGAGCAGCCATTCAATTATGCGATTAAAT
>NC_140816.1:6780000-6797500 GCF_050613455.1 Vespa mandarinia | reverse complement strand
TTTCTTTCCTTTCTTTTTGTTTTTTTTTCTTTCTTTCTTTTCTTTCATTCCGCAAGCATTCAATTTGCCGGATTATTGTTTTAAGCAAATGCTTTTTTTTTTTTTTTTTTTTTTAATTTGTCGTCTCTTTATTCATTTACTTTTATTTTTCCTTTTTTTCTTTTTTTTTTTCCTCTTTTTTTTTTTTTTTCATCGACTACTCATAACGACGTTTGACCATTTTTTTTTCTTTGTTCCTTTTAAATGAATTTTTTTCGTAATGGAAATTTAATCGATTTTTCAGTCGATACTTTTTCGTCAATTTTTTTTTCTTCCTTCTTTTTTGTCCCCCTTTTTTTTATTTTGTTTTAATCATTTTTTACTTCAAGCTCACATCGATTGTCCGATAAATTTTTTTTTTTCTAACGAAATTCGTCAAATTTTTGTAATATGCCTTTCTAATGGTACTTATCAATTTTTCTTTTCTTTTTTTTTTCTTTTTTCTTTTTTTTTTCTTTTTAATTAAAAAAATTTCTCGCAATTAATTATTTCATTACTTTATTTATAATTTCAGGATGAATAATTTTATTATTTTATTAGGTTTCATCAGGATGGTATTAAAAATGAATTAAATTAAATAAAAAAGAAAAAGTAAAAAAAGAAAAAAAAAAAAAAAAGAAAGGAAGAAAGGAAGAAATAAAGAATGACGAAGAAAAGTATATAACATTAAAACAAGCACGTACAAATAATTAATTCGATTTAATCGAAACTCGAAAGAAAGTTAACGTCAGCTTAATAAATATATCACGAGTCGAGTAAATTAAATTTGGTTTTCTTATTAAGTAATATACTCACGTAGGGTTGTTATATGTAAAGTGGTATATGCAAACCGGAGTAGCATGATTAACGAGACCTGATTTTACGACGTTATCCAACTATGGTAGTTGTGCATTAACGATTACCAACTCTTAACACATTGCGAAACAACAAGTCGTCAAAGAGAAAGGAAAAAATTTAATAGTTAGAACGAGTTTGGTGCGAGTCGTGCGAGATAAAATAAATTATAAAAAAAAAAAAAGAAAATTAAAAAAAAAAAGAAAAGAACCAAAAAAAAAAAAAAAAGAAAGAAGAAGAAGAAGTTCAAGAAAGAAAAAGTCAACGATTAAGAAAGTTTATACGTCAAACGTGATTTATCTCGAGCGAATTAATGCGAGTGCAATGGTAACTTGCGTAATTGTTTTCGTGCGAGATACAAGAAAAAAAAGAAAAAAGAAACAAAAAAAAAGAAAAAAAAAAAAGAAAAAGAGAAAAACAAACGCTGAACGATCTTGCTTTTACAATTGGTATGTATATGGGGCAAAAAAAAAAAATTGAAAGAAAAAAAAAAGAAAAAGGAGAAGAGGAAAATAAATAAATAAATAGAGGAAAATAATTGAATTTGCAAAGTGGCAAAAAGGGATAATTAATTTTTAAAATCACTTCAAAACATTTTGATCCCACCACCTCCGTCTACCCACTTAGACGAGTGGGTGGATGGGTGGGTGGGTGGAATCGGATCAACGTGTAAATCGTTGTTTTATCTTTGTTCTTCGATCATCTCGACAAGCTTTTGAATCTACTCTTCTCTTTTCTACCTTTTTTTCCTCGCTTCTTCTATCAGCAATATTTTTTTCCCCCGTCAAAGTAAATAGATTTTATCGAAACAATTAATTTATACACAGCTTTTTTCTCTACGTGGTACTATCATTTTCTCTCTCCCTCTCTTTTCCTCTCTCTCTCTCTCTCTCTCTCTCTCTCTCTCTCTCTCTCTCTCTCTTTCTCTGTGCAAATATAATATAAAACTTTCATCTATTATTATTATTATATTTATTATTATCTTTATTATTATTATTATTATTATTATTATATAATAAATTATGTATTTTATATATATATATATATATATATATATGTATATTATTGTTATAAATATTATTATAATTATTATTTCATGCCGATATATATACAAAATATTTCTAAGAAAAAAATTTTTAAACTATTGATAAGATATGTAATTCAATAATTAACGCGACATACTTAAGAATAAAAAAGAAATAAATTTCCATAGATCATTCGAAGATAATACGTTAAAAATATTAGCGTAATATTATTATATATTCCGTACATCATTAGGAAAACAAATTTTTCTTTTTTTTTTTTTTTTAATCTATCACTCTCCTACAATATCGACATTTCTTAATGTATATAATATATATAGAATATACATACATATAAACTAAGAAAACCGATAGATTTATGTCCTGTTTACATCCTGTTTTCAATTCCACGTATCGTAAAAGGCCTCTGCCAAAATGTGTATATTCATACTCACATAAACATATACATATACATATATATATATATATATATATATATATATATATATATATATATATATAGACACAGTATGAATATGTTATTGGGTCGTTAAAACACCGATTATTTCGTAAATGATGGACAGTAAACATTTTTCACTAATCGCAAATGATCACTGCAGTATAAATATACGGAAAGAGAAAAAAGAAAAAAGAAAAAAGAAAAAAAAAAAAAATTATGGGTGTTCGTAAGAGAAAATAAAAAATAAAAGAAAAAAAAGGGTTAAAAAATGAGAAAAGAAGAAAAAAGAACTATTCACCCTTACATATCTCGAAAAGGTCAGGAGTAAGCGAAATGAAACAAAACGGAAAAAGAAAAAAAAAAAAAAAAAAAAAACAAAAAAAAAACGAAACAAAAACAGAAGTGAAAGAAACAAAAGAGAAAAATAAATAATAGAAAAATTTCACGTGCACTTTGTAAATGACGTCAGGGACTTGCAAATTTTTTTTTATTAAAATTTTATTCCAACTTCAAACGGTCAAGAGATATTTGTTCGGACGTCTATGGACGCACATCCTATATATAAATATATATATACACACACAAAAAAATACACGTGTGTAATGTACGTGTCTCTCTTAGAGGGAATGTTTGTGTGTTTGTACGTGCAAATCTTTTTTTCACTGTAAAAAGAATGAGAAAGAACGAGAGAACGTGCATGTGACAGACACACGATTACTTTCTGGCACGACGACGACGACAACGACAACGACGACGACGACGACGACGACGACGACGACGACGACAACGACGACGACGACGACAACAACAACGAATAAAAAGAGACAAAAGATATGCAAGAGAAAGAGAGAGAGAGAGAGAGAGAGAGAGAGAGAGAGAGAGAGAGAGAGAGGGAGAAATGGCGCAGTTTGTCGAATACAAATTTGTATCGTGAGTCGGCCAAGTTAAACTGGACATGTGTCTATTACGAGCACTTCGTTATTATTATTACAGGATGGTTAGAGAGAGCAGCTCACTAAAAGTTTCTAAATCGAAATTCTGTTGCAAAAAAAAAAAAAAGAAGAAATAAATAAATAAATAAATAAATAAATAAATAAATAAACAAACAAAATCTCAAAAAATTCAATTACCCGCCCCTTTCCTTCCTTCCTTCCTTCCTTCCTTCCTCTCTTCCTCCCTCCCTCTTCCACCTCATAAAAAACAAAAAGAATAAAGTAGCAATTGATTTTTATGAACGTCCGAAAACTTTTCAACCGCGCGTAAACCCCGCCACCACGCCCCTGTGTGTACTTTTCGAAAAATAAAAAAAAAAAAAAATACAAAATAAAAAACAAAAGGAAAAAAAAAATAAATAACACAATGAAAACAAAAGTTCGTATTTAACGTTTGTTAACATCTACGTGAACTTTTGTAATATGCACTAGGAGATTGTAAAAATCATAAAAAAAAAAAAGGAAAAAAAAATTGTGTAACGAAATGAGTTTAAAAAAAAAAAAGAAAAGAACAGAGAGACAGAGAGAGAGAGAGAGAGAGGCAGAGAGAGAGAGAGAGAGAGAGAGAGAGAGAGAGGAAGAAACGAGAATTAAAAAAAAGAAAAAAGAAAAAATCAGAACAGACCGAGAACAAATTAAGAAAAGTAATTAGAATTTTAATATATATTATATTTTTCATTACTCTTTTAATATTCATATAAATAACTAATTAATAAATTTACACAGAAAACATACGTTCTTTCGTATATACTCTCTCTCTCTCTCTCTCTCTCTCTCTCCCTCTTTTTCTCTCTATTTCTCCTCCCCTCTCTTTCTCTTTCCTTCATAATTGCAAAGCAAAACAAAAAAGGCTAATTATAAATTTCCCAACTTGTTCGCTTCTAATATCGATCACGTAATTAAACTAATGTATAACTAACATCTAATAAAACGAATTCATATATATATATATATATATATATATATATATATATATTCTATATAAAAAATAAAAAATAAAAAATAGCACGATTACTGCATATTGTTAACATCCGTGATATAAATTCATTCATATATGGATCATCACGAGCGTGACTGAAATGAGGCTGAAAATCTGGACCAGATCCGGTTACACTTGTGATAGATGGACTCGCTCGCTCGCTCGCTCACTCACTTACATCATCATATAAATCGAGTTATGTAAACTTAACACATGTTCGATTCTTAATCCATACCGATCCATTGTTGATCGGTTTTGCTTTCAACGCAAAAATTAATAAACCGTTTCACGTCCTCTATAAACTATTAATAATTAAATTCTCAAAAATCCACGTTGAGATATTAAAAATTATAAAAAGAAAGAAAAAAAAAAAGAAAAGAAAAGAAGAGAAAAGAGAAAAAGGAAGAAACCTCTTACAATTAATTGATAAAAAAAAGAAAAAGAATAATACTGATAGGAAAAAGAAAAAAATAAAAAAAAAATAAAAAAAGAAGTTATATAAACATTTTTGATTTTTTTTATTAAATTTTTCGTTAAATGTCGGAGTATATAAATATTACGACCGATATAATTCATTAAGTCATATCATAAATATTTCATAATTTATTATAAATACCCGGATGATTTATTTAATTTATTCAAAAAGACTGAGCAAATATAATATTGTAAAAGGAAAAAAAAAAAAAACAAAAAAAGAAAGAAGAATAATAATTTACGATAAACAATATCGTAAATAATGATTTAACAAAATTTTATTAACATTTTAAAAACGAACGTAAGTTGCATGTACTGTATGCATATATATATATAAAAACGCAAGTACAAGCATACATATATATATATATATATATATATATATATATATATATATATATATACATTTACTCGTGATTGATCGACAATGCGATAAAGATAAAAAGATTAAACATTTTTCGTTATATATTATAAAAGAAACTTAATTTAAAGACATATATATATATATATATATTTTGAAATGTAAATAATTTAAACTTACCGGTTACAGGTGCTTCGATATCGATCATTGTCTTTTCCGAGCGTAAAATGGCGGCACCATCATTGACTATACGAAGGGCCGCAGCTTCGTCGATTCTACCTTCGAGAGTGAAGTGTTGCTTAAGAACTTCCGGTCTCGGCCGATCCGTTCCCGAATCGAAGACCTCAGCCACTGTCAGCTTGTGCGACGGTGGAAAGGGTACATCTATGATAAAGTACAAAAGAGAAAAAAAAAGTTACAAATTAAAAATCATTAAAAAAAGTACTTCCTCCATTGCAATTCTCTTTCCTAGCTCTCTTTTTTCTTTCTTTTTTTTATTTATTTTTATTTATTCTTTTTTCCTGTTTCCCTTTTTTTTTCTTTTTTTTCTCTCTTTTTTTTTTTTTTTATTCTTTCTCTCGTTCAAAAACGAAATACAGGAACGAACAACTATAAAAAAAAAAAATATATATGCATATATATATATATATCGATCGATTAACAATAAATACGTAGTTCGTATCGCACGAACAATTTTGAATAATTTTTTCGTATAATTTTAATCAATACTTAAACGAAATAATTAATTAATAATAATTATTCATCGTCACGAATAAACAAATATTTAATATGATTAATACGAGTAACTGGTATATCATAGATAAATATTAATTAAATAATACGTGTGAATCATATACCGCAAATGATTTAGAACGGATAAACGATAAATAGATTATAAATAGTCTTTTAAATAAATATTTTGTTATCTGAAGTATGATATATGGCATGTATGTAGAAAAAAAAAAAGAAAAAAAAAAAAAGGAAAAAGGAAAAGAAAATAGAACAACGTACGTGAGATGGAATTATCCTTACGTGAAATTTACCTATGAAACACTCGTGTAAAATAAACAAAAACGCGTGTTAATAATCTTCAGATAAATATTTGTTCTATTTGTATGTGTGTATGTATGTATGTATGTATGTATGTATGTATGTATGTATGTATGTATGTATGTATGTATGTATGTATGTATGTATGTATGTATATAAGAGAACAAATTGCGACGATTGTTCTCGGTTGAAATTTACCTAAAAACTTGTGTATAAAATATATATATATATATATACAAACACACGCACACACACATACACACGTACGTACGCACACGTAAAGAGAAAGATACATATTTACGGAAATCTACGAGTGTACACAAAGAAGTTACACAAACGTATAAATATATTTCACATATACGTGCTAGATAAATGATCGGTACAAAAAACAAAAACAAAAAAGAACAAAAAAAAAAAAAAAAAAAAAAAATAAAAAAGAAAGGAGTAACCAAAAGATCTTAGACGATATTAAAAATTAATTACGTGTCTTCGAAATCTTATTTGTTTTTCTTTTTCTTTTTTTTTTTTACCGATCAATTTATCACCGACCGTTTTTAACATTTACTGTCTCATTATGCAAATTTTCAAATCGTCAACGAAGTCAAGCTTTGAAAAAACAAAAAAAAAACAAAAAACAAAAAAAAAAATCACTAAGGTCTGATATAAACCGCAAACTTAAAAAGAAATCTAAAAAAAAAAAAAAAAAGAAAAAAAGAAAAAAATTCTCTCACAAAAAAAAATATAAAACGAACAAAAATGAAGAAGAGCAATTGATTGTAAAAAAAAAAAAAAAAAAAAAAAAGAAAGAAAGAAATCAGAATAGTAGAAACTTTTCGTTTAGCCTGTATAGATATAGAGAAAGGTATGTAATACAGTGTATCGATAATTTCTCTCCCTCTCCCTCTCCCTCTCCCTCTCTCTGTCTTTGTCTCTGTCTCTCTGTATGTGTTGAATGTAACAAGGATGCATCAGCATACCAGCAATAGACCAGCCGAGTATCTAATCTTGAATGAAGTTCGCTTTTTAAAAAACGTGTACCCGTTTATCGTAGTTTGCATTTTCTAAGGAGATATCTATTGTGCGCAAAGAGAGAGAGAGAGAGAGAGAGAGAGAGAGAGAGAGAGAGAGAGAGAGAGAGAGAGAGAGAGAGACTAGTAACAAAGATCCGTAATACCGTGTTTAACCGTTGTTTACCCTGCCGCTGAAATTAACCGGAGAAATGCAAACGTTTGTTACAATGAACGTTTTGAGTACGTTGCACTCTTTCTAGGACAAAGAATATGCTGCTACTGGCTAGTATGTGTATATATAAATATGTATATATATATTTCTCTCTCTCTCTCGCTCTCTCTCTCTCTTTACTCTCTTACATCCCTCTTTAGCGTCTCCACAAACCCTCATACGTCGCTCTTATGCATAACGCCGCAGCAAATTGCATGACTTTTCAACCCGAATAAGATGTTCGCGTGTAAACGCGACGCCGATGCAACGTGACGTCGTTAAAACGTTATTAGGAAAAAAAAAAAAAGAAAAAGAAAAAAGAAACAAAAAAAAGAAAGAGAGAAATAGATAGATAGAGTGAGATAGAGTGTGAGAGAGAGAGAGAGAGAGAGAGAGAAATAACTAATCCTGTTATAGTTCGTTCTATTTTATCGGATGTATCATGTTCGTACGCGATAAAATAGCTTTGAAAATGAATGAGAGGAAGGTGTATCTGTATGTGTGTGTGTGTGTGTGTGTGTGTAAGTGCGTGTACTTTTTTCTAAATCGATGATATATCTCTAACGAAAATAAATAAGTATGTACAACGAATTTTGATACACTTTGATTTGTATTAAACGTGTGATATATATATATATATATATTTTTGTGTATATATATATATATATATATATATATATATATATATATATAAAACACACAAATACACACACTTATCTGTAGACATTTTATATATACGCGTGCGTGTGTATATTTTGTCGTTCTTAGATACACATGTGAATGAGTCGTATAAATGTATATTTTTCTTTTTTCAAAATTCTAAATATATTACACGTATATAGAAAACCGAATTTTGATGATATCTATTTGCAAGTTTTACGAAAAAAAAAAAATAATAATAATAATAAATAAATAAATAAATAAATAGACAAAAAGTAAAAAATAATTCAACTTTTTCCAATAGAAATAAATAAACAAATAACTACAATACACAAATTATTCTCCATCTGTTCTATGAAATAAAGTGAAGAACGAGAACAACAGGGAAAAAAAGGAAAGAAAAGGAAAGAAAGAGAGAAAAAAAAAAAAGAAAAAAAAAAAGAAAAAGAAGAAAAAATAATATGTATACGAAGACCTGGTCTAGCCCTATCATAAATGACAGGTACACGTTTCTCCCTTCGATTTTGAAAAGCTTTAGTAATTCGCATGAGCTCATTCATGTCCGACATAGAAGATTGTATGATCCTCTTCGGTGTAGATGACTTTATTTTTGATTTGATATCTTTCTTTGAATTTGGTCGCCATTTTTTTTCGATAGGAGACTCAGACAACGAAGACGGAACATACGAACGTTTTCGATTATTCTTTTGTATTGATCGACGAGGATCAATCATCGATTCTGATTTCTTTTTAGTAAAAACATCATCATCATCATCATCATCATCATCATTATCATCATCATCATCATCATTGGAATCATCAACCGATGAATATAACATAGACGAACATTTTTGATCGTTATTCGTTTGGATTAATCGACAAGGGTCATCGATCGAAGTATTGTCATTAACGGAAACATCCTCGTATAAATCATTCTCAACTTTGATCTCCTTCTTAATAAAACAATCAACATTCTCTTTGGACAATAACACATTATTTTTCGAATCAGTGAACGTATCAATATCGATATTATTCGACTTTATTTTATCGTCGTAAATCTCGAACGTATCCTCCTGCTTAACTTTCGTTTTATAATCATTAGAATCAGTTCGTTTAATGCATGATAATTTTGAAAGATCACCAAATATTTTATAATGACCCCGACGTGATTCCTCCTTTTGTATCTTTTGTTTGTTCATCGATGATTTCATCAACAGATAAATCATTGACGATGTTTCCGTTCGTTCCGGCGATGGTGACTTT
Organism: Vespa mandarinia; assembly: GCF_050613455.1. Lineage (NCBI taxonomy): Eukaryota > Metazoa > Arthropoda > Insecta > Hymenoptera > Vespidae > Vespa > Vespa mandarinia. Next base: position 6,788,145 of record NC_140816.1, on the reverse strand, counting down.
TCTTTTACGATCTTTGCCTAAATCATTTATTTATATTAACTTTTTATATATATTATTTATCTTTTATATATTTCAATGATACAACAATTATACATATATGTTCATACATATATACAAATTTTTTCTTCTTTTTTCAATTTTATCTATAACAATTTAATATTAAATGAATGTATATATACATATATTTAATGATTAACAAAATTGATATATATATATATATATATATATATATATATATATATATATGTATGTATGTATGTATGTATGTATCGTGAGATTTTTTTTCTTTTTTTTTTTAGAAACGAATTTAGAATATTTTGTTTCAATTCTCACCATTTTTGGTGACTCCAATCGACGTGGGATCCTCATCGCGTTCCATTTTTGATGAAAGTTCGTATACATGTCGAATAATTATTTTCAAACTTTCAAACCTTTTTTATCCCACGCTTTTATTTATTTATTTATTTATTTATTTTCTTTTTATTATCTTTTCCACTCTCTTTCCTTTACCCTCAATCGTTATTATATGCACCAATTTCGAGATTAATTTATTTCTTTTAAAAGTCAGGACGTACAGTTAATAAAAATTAATTAAGTCGATGATATTTAATTGACAAAAGATGAGAATAAAACGATTAGGAGATTTGTTTGATTAATATAAAATTCACATATAATACGTATTTGCGTTAACGATTATTCTAATAATAATTAATAATAATAATAATAATAATATTTAATACGAAAAGTTAATATATTAGAATTAAAATATGTATGTACGCGATATATAATTTCTCGTACGTCTGTTATCATTGAAATACGAAATTAAACTAACTACCTGACTATTCTGATCTTGTTACATTGTGTTTATATCCTTTAGAAATGACAACGCGTCTTTGTATCCAATGTCCTTGGATAAATATTATGATTTCAAGGCTAACCTTTGTGATTGTTGATCGTTCAAAGATAATACATAACGTATGTATATTAATATATAAATCGAACGAACGAATTTATAATAAGCAAGTCTGAATCGTACTTAATGAAAATTTTTAATTAATACAAATTCTATTTAATCATAAAGTTTATATTAAACGATAAATATATATATATATATATGTATATAACTAATTATTATATAAAAATGTAATATATTATAATTAAATAAAAATCATTTTCAATTAAGTATTGTAATCTAATCAAATATTAAATAATAAATAATTTGCATCAAAAATTATATGACTATTAACATATATACATATATATACATTTTTATAAATTATTATTATTATTATTATTATTATTATTATTATTATTATTATTATATATTATTCATATTATATAAAAATATATAATATCTAACAATAAAAAAATCTATATATATATATATATATACATATGATTTCTTTCGCATTAATTATATCGTAACACAGATGGATCGTGATAATTGTAGAAAAATTAAAAAAAAAAAGAAAATAAAAAAAAATTGAAAAATGGAAATAAAAATAATTTTCTTCTTTTCCTTTTTTCTTTTTTTTTTCAAATTTACGATTCAGAAAAATATTATAACACTAATATTACACTGTTTATCACATCGTGATAGGTAAAATTTTTATTTAATATATCATTCCCGAAGGTACTCGTTAATAACATATTACTTCGTTTAATTAACTTCGATAAGAATTTTGAAAATGATGATATCGTAACTATTCGACTGATAAATTTCATTCAGAAGAGTCGATTAATCGAAAAGCACTTCCCCTTTGATTTATTTTCATTTGAAATATATTATAGATATATTATAAAAGGGAGACGTCGGAAAGATAGTCAAAAGCTATTAAATTTTTCGTCACCACCTCTCTCTCCCTCTCTCTCTCTCTCTCTCTCTCACTCTGTGTGTCACACATATACGCACACGCACACGCACACGCACACGCATATGTAGACAGAGACAGAGACGTACGAATTTCTAGTGTAGTTGCCAAAAACGTGATTATAAATAGATTTTGTGACAAAAACAAGTGGACGTGTCGTGTCCTCTCGAGTAGGCGTAAAATTTTTTAATCGGCTCGATGAACGAATTTCAACCTATCATCATGTCTATATATATATTAGACACATATAACCATTATGAAGTATATATATATATATATATATATATATATATATATATGTATGTATAGTGTATATAGTATATAATATATATAATAAATGCCAATAACCACATGAAACTAAATTAGTCTACGTGAAAAATCGGACAAAAATATAATTTATCACTTTTCTTGTTTTACATTCTCATATATCTCTCCCTCTCTCTCGTTCTCTCTCTTTTATTCAAAAAAAAAAAAAAAAAAAAAAAAAAAATGTATTATCTCAAAACGACAAATATTTGACTCAAACTATTTTTATAATAACAGATTCACATAGATCTATTCTATTTGCACGTACACACAGGTCGTATATGACCTGTATTATTTCGTGCAAGAATACGAAAAAAGAAAAAAAAAAAAAAAAAAAAAAAAAAGAAAGAAAGAAAGAGACAGAGAGAATACAATCTAATTCATTTATATTTAATTCTCATTATTCTTTTCCTCCTTTTAATGAAAAATACATTTTGATTCGCCGCGGGGAAAGATATTCCAAAAAAAAAAAAAAAAAAATAAAAAAAATATATATATACATATATATGTAATAGAAAAAAAAGTAAAATTAAAAAATAAAAAAAATAAAAAAGAAAGAAAAAAGAGAAAGAATTAATTCTTTATAGATTATGGATATAAATAAATTAAAGTTCTAACTGATCTATTTAATATCTCGATAATATCGTTATTACTGTCATCAGGAAAGGAGATTTGTCGTAAAAAAGAAAAAAAAAATAATAATAATAGAAAAAAAAAAAAAAGAAAAAAAGAAAAAATTTCCCTTACTCTTTCTCGATGTCATCATTCACAGTTTCGTTCTAATTCAAACAACAATGATTCAATAGAAAAATGTGTGTGTGTGTGTGTGTGTGTGTGTGTGTGTGTGTGTGTGTGTGTGTAAGAGAGAGAGAGAGAGAGAGAGAGAGAGAGAGAAAGACAGAAAAAAGTCAATTGAACGAGTTCTATACAATCGTAAAAAAGTTATCGTCCAAAATCAAAATTACCTTTTGCCTATGGAGAGGAAAATGAATGAATGAAGAGGAAAAAAAAAGAAAAAAGAAAAAGAAAGTAAAGGAAAAAAAAGGAAGGAAGGAAACTATCGACACCAATCATAGCTACACCTATTGTGTAACAACGAATCTCGAATAAATCCCGAAATTTCGAACTAATATCGAAAATGAAAATGAGAGATAGAGAGAGAGAGATAGAGAGAGAGAGAGAGAGAGAGAGAGAGATACACAGATAAATAGAAAGGCAATGAATAGGTTTATCAAACGATACCATAGAACATAATTTCTTATCACATTTATCATGTTATCGATAATAATCAATGTTAATAAGTAATCGGAGTATAAATAAAATGTAATTGCAAAACGCGTAGCAAAATCAAATTCACCGATCATTTGATGGAAGAATTTTAAATGTGATTGTGTGTGTGTGTGCGTGTGTGCGTGTGTGCGTGCGTGCGTGTATGTGTGTGTGTGTAGGGGTACGTTTGTCGTTAATAAAATCTCGTCGTTTTTGTATATATTTATCAATCGATCAGCTATTAGATATTCTTGCTTTTCATATCAAATCGATCGATCGATCGATCGATCGATCCGAATAAAAGTCCCTAAGCTGTTGCAATTAAAATATCGAACAATTGATTTTTCGACTCGCAATTAGACTCAATAGTTTTACAATGAGAAAATAAAAAAAATAAAAACTATAGAAAAAAAAATAAATAAATAAATAAAAAAGACAAAAAAGAAAAGAATCATTGGACCATCATCCTATATATAAACTCGAAAATAATACTGTCGACACGGGATTGTAAAAAAAATTTTGCGCTCATGAAATAAAAAAGTAAAAGAAATAAAACAAAAATTTTAAAAACAAAAAATTTTTGAACTACTTAAACGAGCGTGTCAATCAATTTGGTTAATTTTATAGAAGTACTGCGATGGTCGGGATAAAAAAAAAAAAAAATTGTTTCTAAAGAGATTCTTAGTCTTTTTAGTTTCATCATTTGAATATAAAAAAAAAAAAAGAAAAAAAAAAAAAAAGAAAACCCAATAACAACAACAACAACAACAACAACAATAAAATGAACGAGCAAACAAAGACAGACGCGAAAGGAAAATAAACAAAAATAAATTAACGAAAAAAAAATAAAAAAAAAAGGAACAACAAAATCGTGTGGCCGATCTAACGTTGGAACGTTGAAAAAAAAGTAAAAATAAAATAAAATAAAATAAAAAAAAATAAAAAAAAGAGAGAGATTCGGGGAGTTAAAAACGTCGAAATCTACTAACGAAGTGTTGATAAAACGTAGACGCAGACAATTGCAAAATAATCGTTAAAGAGAAAATTAATGAGAAGACAATGGCGGGGGGATGATATATATATATATATATATACCGTTCGATTCTGTCGATTCTCGTTAACGTTCTCATTAATTCCGTTGAGAAGGACTGGTAATGGTGGCAGTATCGAAAGTTAGAGTCGAGTGTTCTTTTTCCGAGAAAGGGAAGAAAAGGATAAAGAGGGAGTAGGATGGGAGAATAAGTGAGCGCGGGGTGAGGAAGATGATGATTAGACAGTTGGTGATACAGAGAGGGGTGGTGGGGTATCTATTTTCTAACACGTAAATCCTCGCTAATTGAGGGAACGCTACAAATAGTTTCCTACGATTTACACGCATAGTAACAGTAATAGTTGTAGTAATAATAGTAATAGTAGTAGTAGTAGTAGTAGTAGTAATAGTAGTAGTAATACTAGTAGTAGTAATAGTAGAGGGTAAATGTAAATCCGCACTGTCGTTGACACGAAACGCAATCGTGGTGTATAATCCTTTTAAAGCTTCATTAGAACTCAACCGAACCGGTTGCAAACCCTCTTTCTCTCAACCCCCTGTGCCCATCTCCAATCCCTTATTCACCTCTTCACCCTTGTGCAATTAGCTTTACCATTGTCAATGTGTGCGTCGGATTAAAGGACGCACCTACGTTACCAACTTCCTAATACCTAATTTACTCGATATTCAAAGTGCCGATACAATTTTATATGGGTAAGTGTTTGTGTACGCGCGCGTATACCTATGTGTGTTTGTATCTCATCAGTAATACTTACGATTTCGATGTGTTAGATGATATCGAAAAAAAATTCTGATAATTAAAGATTCTACGAAAAATTAAATCGAAGAGAGAGAGAGAGAGAGAGAGGGAAATAGGGGATGAAGGGTACGATAAGGGTGCGATGAGAATGCGTGGGTGGATAAAATTGGGGATGATAAAATCAGATTCGACCAATTCAAGAACATAAACGATGTACAACAAGATTCGAAGTTCTTTTTCTTTTTCAACTACAGTCGATCATTTTATTCTAAATAAAATATAAGTAAGGATAATAAATAAATATTAAAATCAGCTTGACGTTTAAAAAAAAAAAAGAAAAAAAAACGAAGAAAAAAATAATATTATAAATTAAAAATATTTCAATTGGATTAAACGCAGTACCATTTTAAATGGTTCCCCTTTTATAATGAATATTACGATGTTTCTTAACGAAAAACGATATGTACTGTAAGAAAAATCATTATGTGTGTGTGTGTGTGTGTGTGTGTGTATACATGCATGCGCGCGTATACGCGCGCAAGTCTTTTTAAAGATTTTTATAAAGGAAGAACAGGGGAGGGATAAAGGGTAGGATAGGGTAAGATGAGAAAAAGGGAAAAACGATAACGGATAGCGACGTTATATAACGAAATCAAGAGAATTTAAAGAACGCACAAAAATGGCCATTGGATTTTTCAGAAATGCTTTTGCAAAGAGTTCCGGTTAGAGAAAAAAGAAAAAAGAAAAAAGGATAATAGAGAAGATAAGGTAAGATAGATAAAGATAGAAATATATATATATATATAAAAAAAGAAAGAGAGAGAGAGAGAGAAAGAGAGAGAAAAAAGAATATAAAAGAGAGAGAAAGAGAGAGAGAGAGAATTGGCAGGAAGCCAGTCAGAAATGCTTTGTCATTCTACCATTACTAATACCATTACTATTACTAATACTGATAGTACTATTAGTAGTAACCATCAATATGCCTACATATATTCTACGTAAACATATACGATAGAATTATATATAACAAAGTGCTGGAAAGCTTAGATCAAATGGATTGAATCATTTTCGATTGATAGACAGGTCGACAGATAGTAAATTGTCATAGATGGTCTAATGTCAAGGAATTTCAATGTATTAAGGTATCAACCTTTTATCTTAATCAATGAGAGAAAAAAAAATGAAAGGGAGAAAGAGAGAAAGAAAGAAAGGATACGGAGAAAAAGATAACTTGTTTCTAATGTATCATTTTCTTCTTTCTCTTCTTCTTCTTCTTCTTCTTCTTCTTCTCCTTATTCTGATTTCTATTCTTTATTTTTCTAATACCCATCGTAAAAACTTATCGCTAATGACAATTCTCATGGAATATAATAAAAATAAAAATAAAAAAAAAAAATATATATATATATATATATGTGTAATGTACGTGTAAAAGAAAAAAAAAAGAAGGAAAGTACAAAATTGGATCTTTCCTTTCTATCTATTCGTTCCTACGCCATTTTCGTATTCTATATTTATTTTTTCTCTAAGGAATTTTTCAGATTTTTTTTTCTTTCTTATATATTTTTCTTTCTTTCTTTCTTTCTTTCTTTCTTTCTTTCTTTCTTTCTTTCTTTCTTTCTTTTTTTTTTCACTAAAATTTCTCTTCATTCTTTTATATGTTCGATAAGAAGGCATGAGAAAGTATATAATTATAAGCGCTCGTATGCACATTAGAAATTAATCGAAATAATCGTAAATAATGGTGGACGAAGAGATAATGAACAAGGTAAGTATCGTATAGTCAAATTTGCGAGTTAGAGAGTTAGATAACTGTTAGTTGTTGACTAAGGATTTAACAGCCGTTTAAGTAACTTGTTATCCATGCCATAGAAGTAACTAATCGAACTCGCTTTCCGGCTAATACGATTACACAAAGATGAATCGTTAATTTCATGAAACGTAATTTGTATCATTTTATAGAAATGAAAAAATTTATATAATCTTAAAAAAAACGTAAAATTTAGATAATTTTTATGAAACGTTAACGAACGCATATATACATATGCGTATGTATGTACGCATGTATGAAAAATATAGATATGCGAGAGTAAGGAAAAGAAAAAAAAAAAAAAAAGAAAAAAGAAAAAAAAAGGAGCCAAGAAAGTGAAAGAAAGAAAAGAAAATAGAAAAAAAAAAGAAAAAAAACAAACACATATGAACACTATAATATCACATTTGGCAAATGTATCCATACATAATAAACAACGATCTTTACGTATTGAATGAACTATAATTCCATTTTCCTATTATCATAATAATATCTCCTAATTCTAATTCTAATAGAATATTTGATATTGGAAATCCATTTATCGTCATAATCTCCCTTCTCCTCCTCCTCCTCCTCCTCCTTTCTACTTATGCGTATTTGTGTATTAGAAGCAAAAAAAAAAAGAAAAAAAAAAGAAAAAAGAAAAAGAAAAAGAAGAAAAAGAAAAAAGGTAAGAACAAGAAAGATCGTTCTTGATAAATAGAGAAAGTTTATTTAACAGGTGATAAGAAGTCAACGTTGTGAAAGAAGAAAAGGAAAAATAAAGAAAACAAAAAAAAAAGAAAGAAAGAAAGAAAGAAAGGAAAGAAAGAAAAATCGAGAGCAATGTGATAGCGTTAGTTTTATAATTAAAATGAAAATGAGAGATGTTTCCTCTCCGTTTCTCTTTTTCTATCTCTATCTCTATCTCTCTATCTCCTATCTCCTATCTCTTTCCATCTATCCATCTGTCTAACAACGTTACGTTATCGATAGATTTCGTAGAGTCTCGATGTATCAGCGGCGAAAGGAGAGAGAGAGAGAGAGAGAGAGAGAGAGAGAGAGTAAAAAAAAAGAAGAAGAAAGAAAGAAAAGAAAGAAAAAAAAAAGGGAAAACAAA
>NC_140816.1:6760000-6775000 GCF_050613455.1 Vespa mandarinia | reverse complement strand
TAATCTCTTACATTCTTTATATTGTATATTGTCTAATAAAAAGCATAAATCTTTCTTGATGCCATTCAAGGATATTAATTATTATGAAGAAAAAAAAAAAAAAAAAAAAAAAAAAAAACAATCGAAAGTGATAGATCGTATATGCGCATAGCAATTAAAAATGTTATACAATAATAGAGTTGGAAGAATCATTCCAACGGAATCTCTTTTTTTTTTTTATATGTATCTTTTCGAATAAAAAAAAAAAATTCAAAATCAATAAAAAAAGAAGAATCGAATTTGTGTCACAAAAATATTAATTTCGATGAACGACATTGTCTTTCATCTTCATTTTCGTTTTTATTATTTATAAATGAAATATATATGGAAAGCTCTAGTTTCGATCAAATTTTATTATTTACCGAAGATTTTTAATTAACGAAAATTTTTTATTCTCTATTTCGACGAAACTCGATGATGACATTTCAAATTACTCACTGATTTATAAGGATATAAGTGAAAAAAAAAAAAAAAGAAAAAAAAAAGAAAAAAAAAGAAAGAAAAAAGAAAGAGTAAAGAAAGGAAAAGGAAAAAGAAAGAAAAGTACATACAGAACCTTTGCCCGAACAAGGAAAATCGCATGAATAATTAATTAATTAATTTATTCATTCATTCATTCATTCATTCATTCATTGCGCTCATTGTAAATAATCACAATTAAATGTTTAATCTATCAAAAGAAGAATGATTTTCAATTCTAATGGATATTGAAAATTCATTACGTTTAATTATCTTGAAATAATAAATTATTGGTTAAGAGAATCTTTCAAATGAAATCATCATCACCATCATCATCATCATCATCATCATCAAAATAGAATAATATTAAATTGGGCAACGAATAATGTCAAAATTTTCGATCTAAAATCTACAAAATATTGTTTACATATATAAATATATATATTAAAAGATATATTGAAAAAAAAAAAAAATAAATAAATAAATAAATAAAAAAGGGGGGGGGGTGGGACAATGCGAAAAGAAGATTAAGAAAAATTACAAGAGAAATGAAAAAAAAAAAATTGTCAACCGAACGAGGAAATTAATAAATCTCCATCTTTATCTCCTTTAATTTTTTTTTTCTTTTTTTTTTTTTTTTCATTCTTTTATTTGTAAAATATAACTATCGTTAAGTATCGAACGGTGTGCGACAATTTAAACGAAGTCGACGATCGTTGTTGCACCATTGTCTAGCATAGAATACTACGCATCAAAGACAATTACACAATCGCGAGAACTCGTCCAACACTTTAATCGCATCTGGCAACGTTCAGGGTCTCGGTCAAGTTAGGTAAGGTTACATTGAAATGGATCGATCATGCAGATCCGACTCGACGACAGGACGACGATCATCGTTTGGTATCAACTAGCGACACTTGTCTATTATCTATCTATCTATCTATCTATCTATCTATCTATCTCTATCTCTTTATCTCTCTTTCTCTCTGTCAGTCTCTTTTACATTAACCTTTTAATAAATAAAACAGAAAAAAAACAAAACAAAAAAAAAAAAAAAAAGATAATGAATAAACAAAAGATATATCAGAGACATTATGACAGAAATAATGATAAAAGAATACAGAAAATTATCATAACATTTTTGTTGACGAAATTTGATGATAAAAAAAAAAAAAAAAAAAAAAAAGAAAAAGAAAAGAAATAAAGAAGAAAAAAGGGAAAAAAAAGACAACTTTACTTTCCATAATTGCGAATTCATTTGTACGTTGTAATTTTTCCGAGTACGTTGTAATTTAAAGGACATGTTAATTAATTCGTCCATTTCTTATTTTTTCTTTTTTTATTATTATCACATATATACTCTGGTATGATAAACTTAATTTCTCTCTCTCTCTCTCTCTCTCTCTCTCTCTCTCTCTCTCTCTCTCTCTCTTTCTCTCTATCTACCTATCTATCTACCTGTATGCATAATTATCTGTTCTCAAATATAATCGCGGTTTATTAATGACTTCATCATAACGCTCCGACTCGTAACTTTTATTTTTCGAACAAACTCGTCGGTGGTTGGAACACAATGTGCGAGATATACGAACATTTGAAATTGCACGAACGTTCCGTTTAAATGTAAATACGCTTCTACAATATGCACATATATGTACGTACATTCGTATATATATGTAAATACCCAAAACCGAAGAAAATCCAAATTACGTGGAGAATTAATGAACTCTTCGAATTTGCCATGAGGGTGGGAGTTGATCGAATCTTTCGTAATATGAAAATGATAAAAAGGAAAAAAGAAAAAAAAAGAAAAAAGAAAAAGAAAGAGAAAAAGAAAAAAAAAAAAAGAAAAGCGAAAAATAAAAATGTATCCAAATTTGCATATTAAAATTTGTTTACGTAAACTGTTACATGTAAAGATTATTCTAAATATTAGATACCCATTTATTATTTCAGATTTCAAGAGCTTTATCATATATCGAGCATATTTTCGAATTTTCTCTCTCTCTCTCTTTCTCTCTCTCTCTCTCTCTCTCTCTCTCTCTCTTTTTATTTCTATGTTTCTTTTTCTGTTCCTTTTGTATCGTTTTCTTTTGTTTTTTTTTTGAAGTTCAATTAAACCCTTCCTCACTATAACCCAATCTCCCAATCAATCAACCACCCATCCAAAAGTTTAATTTTATATTTTCCCCCTGAGAGGTGAAGGGGAATTAAGCACAAGACACTTTGAGAAACATTGATCCAACAAAATCAACGTAGAGTATTGATTATCGAAACGTATCGATTATATACAAAATGTCTGCTATTTGTAACGTCAATATTTGTATTGTAAGGAATACCTAATTTTGACGGCACCATCATAATGGAATTTCAATTATCCGACCTGCGATTATCCGAATATTGGATTAAACAGTATCGTTAAACACATACAACAGATATATATATAACTTTGTATTAATAATATACATAGAAATTAGTAACCCTATATGATTTACGTGAACTAAACGTTCATGAATGCACGCATATATATACATATATATATATATATATATATATATATATATATATATAAAATATGTGCTAGATCGAATCTAATCAAAATCAAATATCTCTAAAGAGATTCGATCGAGAGATGATATAAAAAATTTTTTTCCAACGGATAATCTTTAAAAAAAAAAAAATAAATAAATAAATAAATAAATAAGAAATTTATAGAGAATATATTTTTCCCTTGAAGAGAAATATTTCTTAAGACCAACAACGTTCAACCACCGTAAGTAATCTCATTCTTGAGGAAAAAAGAAAACTACTACGTCATCGGTTGAGCTAACACATGTAAACATATATTGTGATTATTTATATATATATATATATATATATATATATATACATACACACACACACACATACACATAGTACACATTTAAAATACAAGGACACAAGGCCGTGAACGTGTTTTATCGATTTCCTATACACACAAACATACACATATACTCAGATGATATTCTCTCTCTCTCTCTCTCTCGCTTGCTCGCATGGTCTAGTCTATTAGTAAGAGAGAGAGAGAGAGAGAGAGAAAAGGCGTGAAAAATATAGGTAACATCTTTCAGAGAGATGCCGACACATCATATCGGGGCTTGTGAGTTCTCGCCTATTCGTGCGTGGTACTCGAAAGAGCACCCTACCGTATATATCGGCGAGCACTCTAAAAATACTATACTCATATCGGCATTCTTTCATTCCGTGCCATCAACGACTCCGCATTCACAATCTTTCTGTCTCTTTGCTTTCTCCTACTATTACTACTACTACTATTCTCTCTTTCTTTCTCTCTCTCTCTCTCTCTCTCTCTCTCTTTCTCTCTCTCGTTTTCTTTCATTTTCTCCCTTATTCTCTCATACTATCTCTTTCTCGCTCATTCTCTCCTCCCTCTCTCTCTCTCTCTCTCGCTCTCTCTCTCTCAAGCTTCTAAAGTTCAGAAGTCAAAGCCAACCGCGACGTACGGCTTCAAAGAGCTTTTCTACGTTCGTCCGTCATCCTCATTCTCGTCGCACATGTTAAAAAAAAAAAAAAAAAAAAGGAAAATAAAAGAAAAGAAAAAAATAAAAAAAAAAAGAAAAAAAAAGAAAAGGGAAAAAGAGGGATTAAAACAAAACGAAACAAAAAAAAAAGCAAAAGAAAAAATACAGAAAAAAAAACAGAAGAAGAAAAACGTATGTATGTATTATACTTCGCGCGCTTTTATCAATCAAGTGTTCAAACGAGTCCATGCTCGCGTCCATCATCACGATTTCCTTCAAATTGTTACATCAAGTTCATATTGTAATTTCGACAATAAACGTAACCGATTCTCTCTCTCTCTCTCTCTCTCTCGCTCTCTCTCTCTCTCTTCTTCAGTCATCCTTCATCATTCTCCCCATTCTTTATTATATCTCTTTTCTCCCATTGTTTCATAATTTTAATTCCTCTTAAACGTTAGACATCAAATTTAATTTTAATTTCTTTATTTTTTTTTTTTTAACTATTCTAACCTCTACCCTTCCTCCCTCATTCCCGCCGCCGCCGCCGCCGCCGCCGCCGCCTTCCTTTCCATCATCCTTCCATCCCCCGAACCCCTCCCCTCCACTCGCACTACCCCTTTTAAACTTTCCACAGTTTTTTGTCTCAGTTCTCTTGGAGATAAAAGTAAAAGAAAAAAAAAAAAAAAAGAAAAAAAAATTAGAAAAAAGAAAGGAGAAAGCAAGCACAAAAATAATATTAAAAAAAAAAAAAAAAAAAAAAAAAAAGGAAAGAAAAAAATAATCGACATTTCTAACAAATATTTTTCATTCCTTTTGATATCGCAATAAACAACGACGAAGATCTTTTTATCGATATAACGACAAACGATTTCGATCTAAATAACAGGCTTTACCACATTTATTCTATACATATAAACAGACAGATAGATATATAGATAGATGGATAGACAGATAGATGGATAGATAGATAGATAGATAGAAAGATAAATGAATGGATAGATATTTTCTACTATCATACAATCATATCCAATGGTATATCACTATGGTTCATTTTTATCGAATATCAATCCTTTTCTTCTCTGAAGGGGACGAGGGGGAATTGAGGGGAAGAGGGATGAAAAAATGAGAGGGAAAGGTCGAGACGGGGCAAAGGGTTGTCATCTATTTCTATCCTTTTATAGAATTTTCTTTCTTTTTTTTTTTCTTTTTCCTTTTCTTTCTTTTCCTTTCCTTCTTGCTCTCTTTTTTCTTTTTCGCATTCTCTCGACTCGTTGTACTTTTTTTTTAATAAAATGAAATAAAACAAAAAAAGAAAAGAAAAAACAAAAAGAATAATCATGAAATCATAATTCGTTACGCAGATATAATCAAACGATTCATTATAATGTTATTGCATGATTTCCTTAATATTTTTTTTTGCATACGATCAATCGTAACATTCAATGAATTTCATTGAATCAAACAATTGTTGCAGTGTTGTTGTTGTGTGAGGATCATCAATAAATAAAAACAAAAAGATAAATTAATAAAAGAGGGGGCAGATGGGGGAAGGGGGTTATTATAGATCTTTCATTGGAACGTCGTAATATTTTTATAACGTATGAATGAAAAAAAAAAAAAAAAAAAAAAAAAAAAAAAAAAAAAGAAAAAAAAAACAAATTAATAAAAATTACTCGACTTGACTCTTAAACGTTTGCGTTGATAATTAAAAAATAAAAAAAAAAAAAAACAAACCCAAAATCTTGCATTTTCTCGCTAATACGCAAATCTAACGTTCGGAAAATTAATTTTAATCGATTAAAATGAATATTGTAAAAAAGAGAAAAAGAGAGAGAAAAAAATAAAGCAAAAATCTTCATTGGATAAAAGATGACAATGATTTCTGGAAGGGAAAAAAAAGAAAAGAAAAGAGAGACAAAAAAAAAAGGAAAAGAAAAAAGAAAAAACATTTGATGGATAAAGAGAAAATGGACGACAGACGCACACACACACACACACACATGTATATATATATATATTTTTTTTTTCCATCTAAAAAGTTGGACACCATAATAATAACGAATGAACGTAAAATCTCAAATTTACTATACGTCAAGGTGCACTCATAACCGGCCAAAATTTTCGAGCCAACAACCGTCTATATTCAACCCCTTTCTAAGAACATAAAGAAGATAAAACTGTCCAGGGGCAACCGCCAATGAAATAAATCCGTGCATACGTGCATACATATATAAATATGTATTTATGTACGTGCATATATATATATATATATATATATACATACATATATACATGTATATACGTACATACAAATACTCGCATCTTCGTAACACAGAAAGCCACTGGATACATCGACCTATCGCTAAGATTATCTCAAATATATCACGAGATATTCTTCTATGAATTTTCGACATACCACCCTCATCCAATCTCACATTACAACACATCCCCCACCACCCCCAGCACCATCCAACCCACGCGATAAATTTTTTTTTTTTTTTTTTGGAGAGTTCGAAAACCTTTTTTCTAAGAAAAAAGAAATAAATAAATAATTTTATTTTTCCTTTTTTTTTTCCTCACGTAAGAACGTTCGCGTTCCTCCACGTTTCACGATTTCTTTTATTTTTCTTTTCTATTTTTTGTTTTTTATTTTTTTTTTTTTTTTTCACAATTTATGCATAACTCATAACACAGAACTAATAGTATCGCTTGAATCGGAACCGTGTAAATATTTCATTAGAAAAAGAAAACCAAAAAAGAAAGAAAAAGAAGAAGAAGAAAAAATACTTATGATAGTTATCGTTTGATAATATTTTTTTTTTTCTTTCTTTCTTTCTTTCTTTCTTTCATTCATTCATTCATTCATTTTTTCTTTTCTTTTTCACATGTGTATATACATACGTGTGTGTATCTAACGAACGAACGACATGACGTCACAGAAAGTCAAATATCATCGAAGCCCGTTATTAATAATCTTTGAATTTTGCAAAATTAAATAGCTTTGGACCATCGAAAAATAAATCTACGAAAAGGATTATATTTGTGTATCTATCTACGTATGTACACACACACACACACACACGTATATATATATATATATATATACGGGTATTTGTGTTAAATGATAAGTATATATCTAGCAATATAAGGGAGTAGTAGATACAAAATAAAATATAGAATAAAATATAGAATGAAATATAAAAGGCAAATGAATAA
Source organism: Vespa mandarinia (assembly GCF_050613455.1). Lineage (NCBI taxonomy): Eukaryota > Metazoa > Arthropoda > Insecta > Hymenoptera > Vespidae > Vespa > Vespa mandarinia. Next base: position 6,767,765 of record NC_140816.1, on the reverse strand, counting down.
TGTAAAATCTAATATAATAAAATATGGTGTAATAATAAATAAACGAATGGGGTTGGAGGGAGAGGGAGAGAGAGAGAGAGAGAGGGGAGGGGGTGGAAAAATGGTGAAGTCATTCCACTATGAAAAATATCCTTATAGATCCAATTAGTATTCACATGAATGGCTCATTAATAATGATTAAACCGATCGTCACTAATAATCTCGGATCGCACGTTTTAATCCCTCCGCGAACACGTGGATCGAAGTGAAGTAAATATTCAAATAACAATGAAGGATGATCTCTCATCGATCAATAATCTCTCCCTTTAATTTTTTCCTACTTGACACGAGAGAAACGATATTTAACGGGCAATACATACATACATATATACATACATACATACATACATACATACATACATACATACATATATTCGTGATAACTGCAAGGTTTCCAAACTGTCTGTATTTCGACCAATTAAAAGTCAATAAAATCGAAAGAGAATATGCCCATTGGTCAATCGGCTTGTCACCGAAAGCAGGCCAACATATACGATAACTTATCATCACACATATACACATACACACATACACACACAATGTATCCACACACCTATACCATTGAATTAAATATAAACGTTATATCTCGGAGAATTGAAGACAATGGAGACTTTTTTTTTGCCTTTTATTTTCTTTTTTGTCGTTGTTGTTGTTGTTGTTGTTGTTGTTGTTGCTGTTGTGTTATTGTTGTTATTGTCATCCAATATAAAATGTGAAAAGTTCATTACGAGCCTCGGTTATATCATCTAATCCAGCACATTTCTATTATCGCAATGAAAACAACGTAACGTATGATTTTTATTCTATACGCCGATCCTTCGAAATGATCTAATCTCAAAGGACATTAGTGATAAATTATAAGCAATTAAAATCATCTACATCTTAATGATTTATCCTTAAAAAAAAGAAGAAAAAAAAAAAATAAACAAACTAATGTTCGTGTAAAGATGATAAGATAAATGACGAAACGTATAATGTAATTATTCTTAATGATTATCAGTCTTAATTCGAATAATCGTCTAACACCTTTCGCATTATTATATAACACAAGAGTAATGATTTTTATTCCAAATTTATTCCGACAACAAATAAATGTTAAATAAATATCGATACATGTCGAACGATATCAATATACAAATTTATTGTAAAATTATTATTATCTTCGATATTAACGAAGAAAAGAGAGATAATAAGATAAGGAATCGATCAAATCAATTACAATATCGTTTAATAATATTTTGATCAATGATATCAAACGATAATCATTTAAAATCTTTCGTATTATTAGGTATTTTTAACGAGACAATGACATTCTTTATCGAACATCTATTTATTTATTTATTTATTTATTTATTTTGAGAACAATAATAACCAAAAAAAAAATTTTGCGATAGAAATAATCTCTCGGGAATTTAGAATTATATTAGAAGAGAATAAGAGATAAAAGAGATCGTTCAGATAATTGATTTATCGTTCAATATAATTTTTGAATGTAATGATTATCAGTGTCAATTAATATCGTCTAACACATATTATTATAAAGAGATTAAGGTCTTTATCGATAGTATTTATTTTTACGAACAAGATCAACAAAAATACAAAAAAAAAAAAAAATATATATATATATATTAATATTTAAATATTTCTATATATTTCTAGCCTTTAAATATTTCTCTTGAAAATTAACGAAAAATGAGATAGGATATTAGATAAATAATAACACATAATTCATAATCGAACGTAATTATTCTTATTAATTATCAATTAAATATATCACTTAACGCGTATTATTATAAACGATATGAGAATTTTTATCGGCAACATTTATTCTCTTCTTACAGGATCAAAAAAAAAAAAAAAAAAAAAAGGAATAAGATATAAATATCGATAAGCGTACACACCTTATGAGAGAAAACTTTTATCACGAAATATTAACGAAAGATAAGTAAAGGAAAATAAATAATAATTCGTCATTAATATACGTAACGTAATTATTCCTAATAATTATCATTGTCAATTTAATATCATAACGAGATAACGATTTTTATCTCTTATATTTATTTCTAAATAACATGGATCGATCGTATAATCTAATAAATTATCATTTCATTTTCAATATTGATTTTATTAATAAACGTTAAAAGCGACTCGTATCCTTTCACTAAAGTTATTTTTTCCTAATCTATCCATTAAACAATAAGCCTGATTTCTATTTCTATATTTCTAAACAATAAAACGAACGCGTTTTCATTGAACGAACGTTCGACATTATTTTCAACGATGATTTTTTTTCTTTTTTTTTTTTTTTCACTAAACAACTTACTATATTTCCTAATGATTTTCTATTCTTAAAAGCCCCGTTCTCCTTTCATGAAAAGCGATCTTTAAGGAGAAAGAGAGAGAGAGAGAGAGAGAGAGAGAGAGAGAGATGGATGAGCGGAGAGGACGGAGGAACGGAAAAGAGGAGAGGAAGAGGGTAAACGTCGTATAATAGTATAGGTAACGTAACACCGTTTCCTCTGACGCGTTAATTAAACGCACGTATACATCCGTATAGCAAGTGTTCAGAGAGAGCAAGCGGCGGCCCGTTCGCCGTACCAATGACCGTTTTAGATCTTCTATCTCTCTCTTACTCTCTCTCTCTCTCTCTCTCTCTCTCTTTCTCTCTCTCTCTCTCTCTCTCTCTCTCTCTCTCTCTCTCTCTCTCTCTCTGCCAGTAAAGCTGTATTTATACCAGAGGAATATTTACCTAGGAGAGTACCAACATTGTACCGTAATTGTACCAACATCGTATAACAAACCGCGTTTACATGTTCGAATGTACGCCAACCACTTCCGCAAAGTCGCGTATACATCGAATGATGACCATTCGTTCTGCCTACTCTTCAACCCTCCCTTCACTCCATTCTCCCTCTCCAGGTCTCTCTCTCTCTCTCTCTCTCTCTCTCTCGCTCTCTATCTCCATCTTTCTATCTTTCTCTTTGATGCTGTTAATGCTACTGGTGCTGTTATTGGTACTGGTGTTAGTGCTTTTTAGTTGGCCTACAATTTCATAACGATGTATACACAACAAATCTCCGCGTAATTTATTACTCCCCACCCCACCCTTCTGTCTGTCTCTCTCTCTCTCTCTCTCTCTCTCTCTCTTTCTCGCTCTCTCTCTCTCTCACTCTCTCTCTCTTTTTCTCTTTTACACTCGTGATTACGTAAGAGTCCAAATGTATTCGCAATTACAAAACTATATAATATTTTTCCTACGTATCGCATATAAACATCAGGATTTCTTTCCTTGTCGTATCTATTTACGTAAAGTGTGAAAGAAGAAGAAAAAAAGATGAAAAAAAAAAAATAATAATAATAAAAAGTAATAACAAAAATGTAAACAGAGCAAATTTCGTCCTTCAGTATCAGTTACCTGATACGTATGTATTAGCGTATGTATGTATGTTGATTTTAGAATTAAAAGATCAAGAAAAATTTCTACGCATTAATGTTACAATTATTATATATATTTATGTATATATATATATATATATATATATATATATAAATTAAATATTATATATCGATTAATAGATACGTGAAACAAATAAATCCTATGGGTTTCTATAACTAAGTTTACCTAGGAAAATGAAAAAAGAAAGAAAGAAAAAGGAAAAAAGAGAAAAAAGAAAAAAAGCAACCTAAATTTCAATATATTATTATTAGTATCAGTTATACGTATCGTTACGCAAACGTTTTGAAAGAAATTTATGCTCGATGACTAATACATGAAACAAATAAATAAATCCTATGGGTTCTCATTAGTTCGGCTTTTTCTAAAAATAATAAATCTAAATTTCGATCGGTATGTACATACATACATACATAAATACATATGTACCAATAGTATTTTATTTCGTTACGCAAACGTTGGAATTCGTGTTCGATGACTAATGCATGAAACGAATAAATAAATAAATCCTATGGGTTTACCTATAAATTCGGTTTACCTAAAGAAAGAAAGAGAAGAAAAAAAAAACGGAAAAAAAAGAAAGAAAGAAAGAACGAAAAAATAAAAAAAAGGTCAATCCTAACCTCAATGTATAATTATCACACGATTACATATATTACACACATAATGCATATATATATATATATATATATATATATATATATATATATATTAAGTATTAAATATAACCATAGTTATGCAAAAACATTCTAAATTCGTACTTCAAATAAATCATTCTACGAGTAGTCTCTTTTAGGAGTTGATTAACCTAAAAAAAAAAAAAAGTAAAACAGAAAATTTTCCTTTCAGACAAATTTTCAAGATAATTACTATTAGAAGATAACTTGTTAAAAGAGGAGTCTGCTCTTTTGGACGGTGTCAACGATTTCTTAATTCGACGACATTCTTGTTGCTCAGACGAATGGAATGGTTCCAAAGGAGACGAGAAAATGACTGAAGAACGATCATCCATCCTTATCCTACCGAGAACAGATCTTGGACTAGATCGTACGTACGTACATACACACTTACGTGTTCTATTTACGATTTCTCCCTCTCCTCTACATCTCTCTCTCTCTCTCTCTCTCACTCTCTCTCTCTTTCTTCTAGTCTCCCACTTTACCGTTTCCCCTTCCTTTCATCTCCCCACTTTCGACACGCCTACTATGTTCTTTTCACCGTTTCTTGAGGCGACACGTAAAATCAATCATTACGCATGATTTCATACATATTTACATGTGTATATATATATATTTACGTGTGTGTGTGTGTGTGTGTGTGTGTGTGTGGGTGGGTCCACACATGGTACATATGTATTTAGAAATAAGTCGATTTAGTACGCACGTGTCTTCATTGATATCAATTCTAACGTGAATATTCAAATCTTCTATACTTTGAACAAGATCGTCTAAATCTTATTTAAATACGAATCGACGAAATACGATCGCACGATTTGTCAGTGTTAATCATTCGCTTATTACGTATGTATAGATATTAAATATATATATATATATATATATGTATATATGTATGCATGTATAGTGTATATAAATAGATGTATCATTACGCAAATCTGTAATACGTATATCAACACGTATGACATTTTATCAAAATATGTGTATTATAATGCGGTAAGATATATTTATTTCTAATTATATGTATGTATGTATGTATATATATATATATATATATATATATATATATATTGCATGTATGTTTATTATATGCAAAACTTGTAATAAGCTTATAAAAACAAGTACAAGATATAAATAAAAATTTGTGTGACATAATAAAAATATATATTATAATATGATATTATAACATACAAACAAATAAATAAATAAACGTATATATATATATATATATATATATATATATATATATATATATATATACAGCTGTAATACGTGTATTAAACACGTATAAGCAATAGATAAACATATGTATCAACTAAAATATGTATTATAATGTAGTAAGATATATAAATATTTATACAATCTATGTACACATTTGTTTTTACAATATGTATGTTAAGTATAACATATGGTTGATACACATTTTTATTAAACGTATATAATATACACCAACATACGATACACGAATTAAAGCTTTGCATATGATAAATATGCATATTTATCTGTATATACACATCCATATACACACACCCACATACACACATATATATATATATTTTTTTTTTAATCCGTAAAATTCTTTGACAATATAATGAACGTATAATATTTAACTTAATTATCACTCTTTCTTTCTCTCTTTAATCTCTTTCTTTTGGATCTATGCAATTGAGAAACAAAGGGTTAACTCGAACACAGACACACACACACACACACACACATACACATATGCACATCACAGCAGACGCATCCAAGCTCCATTCATAAGCAACCGAACTAAATTTAGAATTTGATAGAAGGGGGAGGGAGGAGGAGGAGGAGGTTGTTTGGTAATGTCGTTGCTCTACCCCTTTAACCCCCGTACCCTGTCTGCTTCAAAGTAAAGGGCACTGCTCCGATGCGTGCTGATCATTTGACGTCAGAGTACGAACTCGAATTTCTCTTTCTCTTTCTATTTCTACTTCTCTCTCTCTCTCTCTCTCTCTCTCTCTCTCTCTCTCTCTCTCTCTCTCCCTACCTAAGTATCTATCTCTTCTTCTCTATCAGCTTTGTTTCACACCCGTGCCAAAATAACTGGTACCACGAATACGTTTTCTTTCAGCAAGTATATAAAATAATCCATAATGATATATATATATATATATATATATATATATATATATATCAAACAAAATTTATATGTAATATTTATACGTAAGTTCCTTATAATAATAAAAAATTCCCGTGAAAGTTTTTGACAATCAAATCGAATATTTACTACATCAAATTGCACCCATAAGAAAAATCATTTCGCGATATAGATCTCGCATTACGATGATTTTAACATACAAACATACATACATACATACATACGTAGATATGTATGTACATGTGTAGATTATTCGAGATGTTTATTTCTAATGGAGAGAGGATGAGACAGGCAGACAGACGAACAGACAGAGACAGAGACAGACAGACAGACAGAGGAAGAGAGAGAGAGAGAGAGAGGGAGAGAGAGAGAAAGAGAGAGAGAGAAAAAGAGAGAGCGAGAAAGAAAGGGAGAGAGTCAAGAAGTCGTGGGAAAAGTATTGATAATATTTATATATCGCGAAAACAATTCTTAGAATTGACAATACTTTTCCACTGGACTTCTATGAGAAAAAAGAAAACAAAAGAGAGAGAAAGAGAGAGAGAGAGAGAGAGAGAGAGAGAGAGAGAGAAAGAGAGAGAGAGGGAGGGAGAGAGAGAGGTAAGAAGGAGAGAGAGATTCTTAATAAGAGGCAAATAAAAAAAAAATAAAAAAATAAAAAAGAAAGAAAGAAATAAAAAGCAAAGAAAAAAAGAAACGATAGGAATGTTAAACGATTAAAAAAAAAAAAAAATATATATATATATATAACGTCGTCGTATATAAAAAGAACGGCTTTGGTTGGCCCTCTGATATCTGGCCGATTGATAATTACGTGACCGCATTTTATTTACACGAGTGATAACACGATGACGTACATGGATAATAGCAACGGTCTCGTCGTTCGAGACCAAGTGCTATGCAATTAACCCCAAACGAAAAAAAAAAGAAAGCAAGTTTGGATTTTTTAGCCTTTTTCGTAAATAATGGAACATCGAAGAAACAAATAAAATATTTGTTTCTTCGAATTATCGTTTATGATCTTTTAACTACCATTATCGTGGATAAGATCGAATTAATATTATCGATTATCTATTACGATTACGTTACAAGTTTGTGAATACGATGTCACATAACACACATATGCACACATCATATTTTTATATATTGCAGACACATTTTTTTTTTCTTTTTTTTTTTCTTTTTTTTTTTTTTTTTTTAAATTACATCTATAATATTTATTTTACGAGGATTTATATAATGAAACGAAGAGAAACGCTTAATCAGATCTAATTCATTAAAATGCAATTCTGATCGTTCATTATATTGAACAGACACATAAAGATAAGTTTTTCATTTTTGAGATAATTTCCTTTTCTTATTTTTTTTTCTTTTTTTTTTTCCATTGATACTTGCACGGCTTATCAACGACAAAGTGCAATTAAACAAGATACAATTATGCAAGATGTAATTATGATCGTTCATTTTATTCAA